>NW_026889764.1:600000-1032500 GCF_033153115.1 Saccostrea echinata
TATCACCAAAGAATTCTAATGGACGCCATAATGTTTAAATTAAAAAAAAAAAAAAAAAAAAAAAGCATCTTCTGTTCATAAAAAATCATAAATAATAAATATGTTCTGTACATCCGAGCGATTTTTTTTAATTAAACTTTTTAAAAATACGTTGATAAAACAAATGTTTAATAAATTTTCATTGTTCATCATACAATTCAATTTCTTCTCCTGTCTTAGTAACATAAAAAAGAGACACATAATGATGTCAAAGGATTGTCGTTTAAGAAAGGTTAATTCGTACGTGAAAATTGAAACTGTTTGTCAACTTCTTTAAAAATTTAAAAGTAAATCATGCTTAATAAAAAAAGCTGCTATAAATGCTTCTATACTTTTTTGGTGGGGTGGGGGTGCTTTGCACCTGTGGTTTCGACGCTACTTCTGTATCACTTGGACACAACAATCGTTCAATATTTCTTATAAGGGTCGCTAATGTAATCTCAAAAAGAAAACTTTATAAAAATTGGTTTCTGTAAAAATGATTCAATGTCGAAACGATTTGGCAATTCGCTATCATATTGCCAGATACTAATTACTCAGTATCACCTGCTGGACATGCAAAGATAGCCTGCAGACACGTGTCATATTTTAAACTTATCAATGCTCGACATTTCAATTCTAGAAAAAATTTAATTACTTGTAACATTGCGCTTGATCTGGATTTGCGCTCCTTGGATTTTTGGAATTGATAAAATCTCGTCAGATATTAATCGCTTACAATTCATGTGTAAACGATTGTCTGGTTTCCAAATCAGATTTACTGAAAGTTCTGTAAAAAATAACATTGTATAGTTTGATCAAAGAGAGGGCTGTACTGCTCTTGACTCTTTTTAATATATGTACACTTAATGGAGCTGGATTTTTCTAAGCAAAAAAAAAAATATAGTTGCGTTACAATTTTGACGAAATCTATTTGAAATTGAAATATCTTTCAAGACTTAAATATATTTTTACGCAATTAAGGTCATCTATTCATCTTAATCCGTGACATCAGCTAACTTGACATCAAAGGTTTTCAGAAGTCTTCAGCAATAATTAAATATTACGTCCAATACACGTTATATTTTTTGTATGATGCGTTTAAGCAATATTCCCTTGAATGTTTGAAACTCTGCCGCTCTAAGTTGAATCTCTTCACAGGAGACTTAGTATCTGCTTGTGACGTGGAAGCTAAAAGTAAAATAGGCAATCCATTTTTCAAAGAATACTACTTTCTTGGAATGGTGAGATTAAAGAACTTGACTCATATTTTTGCCTGTCACCACTCGACTGGAAGAGAAATATATGTTTTTATTAAAAGCAGAAAGGTATGTGTGTTTGTTTAATCCTTCCCTTAAAGTCAGGTACAGTCATAAACTTCGGCCTCATGGTGTATGGAATAAAACCCGGGGTAAATCCCCGTACATCCTTGATTGGACCTGGATAACTAATAGTATCCCGGCATCAACGGAACTTTCAGAAAATGTCGAGATATCCGGGTTATCGAGATGAGACTCGACGTCCAAGATTTAAACGCGAAACGTGACTAAGTTATTACATACATGATTTAAATAGTTAGTAAAAAAAAAATGCTTCCTTTCATATTTCACGGTCATCAAAACTTTGCATGAGCCTCCGTTTTTGTTTTGTTTTTTGTCGCTCGAAACCTCACCATTGCTTTTATTTTCTATCTTTCTCAAAATGTAGATTTTTTTATTGTAGTCTTACAGTTGGTGTTAATGTCGTTGATGATCAGAACATTTTTATTACAATATAATATGACATTCATAATTTAACCACTTGTTACTAGTACTTTTTTCCTCTATCAGTGATTTATTCTCAAAAGATGTCGCTATATCAACATTTACCAGAAGTTCGTAATTTCTTTATATACAGTCTAATCTATCGTTTAATCTGCTTTTTTCTTCTGTTTCATACGCATATTTTCACGCATAATGTCAAGTTCGATATAAATGTTATTTTCTTCAACGTTGAGTATAATGCTTATGGAAAAGCCCACATTAGATGTATTTTAATAAAATTCCTAAACCAAGCGCAATTTAATTTCAAGCCAGCTTTCATCGGAACAATTAAAGAAAATTGATACAAAAGTAATTGTGTATCAGAGAGTACTATTTTTTATGCATTATTTGATCATTTCATTATTTTTTTTTTCAAAATTATATTTTGTAGCAAAATTTTCGTGGCACCCTTTTCTCCATTTTTTCCTAAGCATATTCTTTTGCTGTTAATATTTACATAACATTTATACAATCCCCCCTTTTCATTTGTTGTAGTACATGTAGGTTCGAATCTCCCATGTTACAAGTATCTATATCAAAAACAAGATGTTCTCTTTTTTTTGTTTGAACTTTTACCGGTTGTCTTTTTTATTCGTCGATTTATTTATTTATATTTTTTTTTGTTTGTCAATAATCTCCCGACCCCCCCCCCCCCCCCACACACACACACATCAACGCTTCACCCTTCTCTGGTCTAATTCTGCGTATCAATATGATTAACTATGGATTAAAATTTAAATAACCATTTTAAAATGAAGGAATTTTTGAAATAAAGCACTTATAAAGTACGCGTATATGTGCATTTATCTCTGTCTATCTCTCTCTCTCTCTCTCTCTCTCTCTCTCTCTCTCTCTCTCTCTCTCTCTCTCTCTGAAAAAAAATTATTTACGTGAATGTAGAATACCTTTTAATAATAAGTCTAATTCATATGAGTCAAATTTAAGTATTTGCAATTTGCTCAGAAAACAAATACACAGTATTTTTAGTCATGCATAGTATATAGACATCGCTATAAATCGCTGTACCCAACAATGTGTTCAATGTCGCGATTAGATTAATTAGGCGATATCAAGAAAAATGCTTATTAATAAACAGAATTATGAATAAATACATGTACTAAATAGTAATAATATTATTTATTACAAATTTCAGCATCAATTTTCAAATATTTTTTTTTATTTCACCTGGAAATCCAATTTTATTTCTTGTTCACGAAACGCAGTCGACAAAAATTACTTCCGCGACTTTGACGTCGTTTTCTGAGCATTATGACGTCAAAAGATAAGGGCCCTTTTCTCATGACGGCAGTCACACACACACACACACACACACACACACACACACCCTCACACACAGATATATATATATATATATATATATATATATATATATATATATATATATATATATATATATATATATATATATATATATATATATATATATATATATATATATATATATATATGATTTTATTGTCTTCATTATGTGTTTTGAATAATTTTTAAATGTCTTTGATAAATAACATATTTTAAATATTAAATAAAACTATGTGCATTTATACAAATCAAGTCATACTGTTAATCTGAATATTAAATCTCGGGGAAAAGAACAAACTTGATTTATGCTATGGATTTGCTACCCGAACGTTTCACACCTTCACAAAAGTATCCCGTTGGATATCAAGTACTTTGAAGTAAAAGAGAATACTTTGTTAACCAAATAGTGTGTTAGCATGAACAAATATCACGATTTTATTTATGAACTTGTGTACATGAAATTTGAACATTACTGGTCAAAGCAATTTCATTTGAACGATAAGTTTCAGTTAAATTTATGAGCGCCGTTCAAAAATTACGCGGACTCTGCTATGGTTTACTCTTACGGACGTTAATAGTAATGAAATTTCATAGAAACACATTTCTTAAACATTCCAATAAATTGTTGGCAAAAGTTTTGGATTTTTATAAATTTCTCCTAAAATTATTGCTGTTTTGCTGTCGCTGGTAGAGATGCACGGAGCACGACAAAAAAAAAAAAAGGAAAAAAAAAATTGAATAACAGGCGTGCGGATTCCAAAATTTTACGCATTTATTTTATATAATTTGCGATATTCTTCGACAATTTACTCAAAGGTATCCTTTTATTGTTCTATAATTTTGTATGTAGATTTCTGACGTAATAATTGAAGTATTAACAGAAATATTGTGATTTTTCTCCGATGCGATTTCTGTGAAAACAACTGCAAAAATGGCGTTTCGTGAATTGACAGAGCATCGTACTTTTATCAAATTATGTGTTATGCTCGAAAAAACGCCAACATGGATCCGCGCCGGGCATTTTCTTTTTTGTTTAACCCCAAAGCTGTCGATATTTCTGAAATATTGTGTGACATTGGTCACTATCGCGTTCTTAACAGTCCAGATCAAGTTTTCGTCGATGATCTTCTTCCCATCCCTCATTTATTGCCTTTACAGAGGTCTAACAGTCTTAAATTCCACTTTGCTATATGTAGACAAATGTTGGGAATACCCTGCTTTACTACATGATTTATCAAGCATAAAAATTGTGTAATGCTAAGAAGAATATTCTATAGATTAATAAAACTGCTGAACAAATCCTAGGTATTTTTCCATTTGATCCGAATGTGAGAAAACTTATACCGGACTGTACATTTCTACCCCTATTCAACTTAAAACTTTACAAATAGAAATTATACAAATGAGCTGTTGATATTTGTGCAGCAAATTATTACCAGCAAACTTTGGAATATTTTGCTTCTTAATATACCTTGTTTAGGTAAATCAAAGAGAGCATGCCCTTGCGCCAAAGCATTTTTGTTGATCTCCATTATAATCTTGTGTAGTAAAGTACAATGATGTCATAATATGACGTCATAATGTATACTGGCTTTCTCATGTCGTTGATACCAGGTGTGTATTAGACAATAAGTCTTTACTTTCTCTGTATAATAGATATAGTCCTTAAGCATATTAAAGAGGCTGGGGGGTTGTGGCCATTTTTAGACTATATCGATCTCCTTTAGAAGAAGAGCTCCATATGAAGATATAGAAAATGATCAAATTTTAAAACTAAAATTTTTGAAATTTTTCTTTGCCAAATGATAGCTGACAGCTTAAGATATCATATCTAAAAAAATAAGTTAAATCTGGTGGTTAATTTGTTGACCCCCCAGCCTCCTTAATTAGATTATTTGCATAGAAATGCCTATACCTAGCTTTAACTCACCCGCGAGAGACTACTGTTGGACTATATAGGCTCAAGATCACTTCAGATTCAGAATTCCAGAAAGGAGGTCAATATTTGGGTCAAAGTTTCAAAGGTCAAAGGAGAAAAGAATGTTAGAAAAGTTGATAATGTAAACAGAAACATTTGACCTTTAGAGGGAAATTAAACTAAAATTAAATCATTTATTTCGTCAATTTACAAGCTAATCACTAAGAAGGAAGACCCACTCGTTGCTTTGCAACGAGCTTTGCTCTAGTTTTTATTAACTCACCTGAGCCGAAGGCTCAAGTGAGCTTTTCTGATTGAAATTGTCCGTTGTCTATCGTCGTCGTCGGCGTCGTTGGCGTCGTCGTTGTTGTTGTCGTAAACTTTTCACCTTTTCATCTTCTTCTCCAGAACTACTGGGCCAATTTCAATCAAACTTGGCACAAAGTATCCTTGGGTGAAGGGGATTCAAGTTTGTTCCAATGAAGGGCAACGCCCTCTTCCAAAGGGAGATAATTACGAAATGGCAAAAAATTAATGGCATTATTGAAAAATCTTCTTCTCAAGAACCAATGGGCCAGGAAAGATGAAACTCATGTGAAATTATTGTCAGGTAGTGTAAATTCAAGTTGTTCAAATCATGACCCAGGGGGGTAGGGTGGGGCCACAATGGACGATCAAAGTTTTACACAGGAATAATAGGAAAAGTCTTCAAAAATCTTCTTCTCAAGAACAGCAACGCTATGATTGGTCATATTTATATGGAAGCATCCTTAGGTGATGTGTGTTCAACGCAGGTAGGTTAAGGCTTCCCGTAGAATATTACAGTGCACTCTGTGCCTTCACATCTCTGAACTACCAAAATATGACGTCATAATGGAAACTGACGTCAAGTCACTGCAAACTTGAGGTGTTATGATGGGGATAGTGTCATTAACTCTACACTTTATTTCAAACTGCATGTAAAATGCTAAATAGCTATTGCAAAATTCACGGGTCGCTAAAGGTTTTTTAAGTCTTATATGTCCGAATATTTTAAAAATACACCGCTTACCTACCCTTGATTGAAATTCAGCATGTTCAAAATGCTTATGAAAAATATACTTTTGAAATGTACTCTGTCTTATACCCGTGGTTGGAGGTAAAATTAATTTTGTGTGTACAAAAGAGTCTGGCGCAGGTCATTAATGAGGATTAATCTGAGAATTTTTGTGGAAATCTGTAAGAAGAGGTTGTTCTCTAACTGAATCTTGCTTGGGAAAAATGTGTGTTGGCTTTGTTTTTATACAGATTACGACATTGTGTGGAAAATACCCTCAAATTTGTAGGTATGTTGAATTTCTCAGGAAATATTTTGTACCCAAGTAATACCATGACTTTTCCCAAGCACATTTCGGATACACAAGGGTACGATGAGTTTATTTATATAACAAAATGTTAATAATTACAGAGTTAATCAGCTGCGCCGAAGCGATTTATATGAAACACTTCAAAAAATTATAAATGACCGTCACGTGATCAACAAAGTCATGTGATATCGTAACAAATATGTTAATATATAGCCGAGGAAACCCTTTATATAAATTGGAAGTACTAAAGTTCAATACTTATAAATTAAAACCAAAGCCGACCTCGCAATGACATATTATGATTTGAGCGCATTTTAAAGCTTCGGGAAGCCTTAACATAGCTGCGAAGTTTGTTCAAATCATGACCCCTGGGGGTAGGGTGGGGCCACAATGGAAGATTAAAGTTTAACATAGGAGTATATAGGAAAAATCTTCAAAAATCTTCTTCTTAAGAACAGCAAAGCTATGATTTGTAATATTTATATGGAAGTATCCTCAAGTGATCTGGGTTCAAGTTTGTTCAAATCATGACCCCCGGGGGTAGGGTGGGGCGACAATGGAAGACTAAAGTTTAACATAGGAGTATATAGGAAAAATCTTCTTCTCGAGAACAGCAAACTTATGATTGGTCATATTTGTTTGGAAGCACCCTCAGGTGGTGTAGATTCAAGTTTGTTCCAATCATGACCCCCGGAGGTAGGGTGGGGCCACAATGGATGATCAAAGTTTTACATAGGAATATATAGGAAAACTCTTCAAAAATCTTCTTCTCAAGAACAGCAAAGCTATGATTGGTCATATTTATATGGAAACATCCTCAGGTGGTGTAGATTCAAGTTTGTTCAAATCATGACCTCCAGGGGTAGGGTGGGGCCACAATGAAAGTTCAAACTTGTAGAGAAAAAAGTCACAGTTAGTCAAAAAATCATGTACTTAGTAAGCATCCTTAATTAGTGTAGATTTAATTTTGTTCAAATCATACCCCCACTCCATTTTAGGGGTAGGTTGGGACCACTTATGAATTTAAACTTTTCAATACTAAACTGATTTTTCTTCTTTTCCTAGCCAGAGTGCTCAGGTGAGCGATGTGGCCCCTGGGCCTCTTGTTATATTTTGATTTAAAAATACAAATCAAACTAAAATGAAATACAACGATCAGACATGTTAGCATTCGGGTTATTTTCGCAACAGGGTCGTTTTCTTCATAAAAAGGAGATTAAAATAAGAAATAAAATCTTGCTTTCTTTCATCTTCAAATTTCAATTCATCATAATATATCTAGATATTATGAATCCCTTTCGGAATGAAGATTTTCCATCTAGCACAGAAGCAATTCATGGCAATTGTAATTTGCGGTGTTATATTAAGTTAAGTAATTCTGTATTCAGAGCTAACCCCTGAAATGAACTTATACAGATTAGTGATCCAAACTGTGGACAGAGAAACACCACCTCTAAGGAAATATTGCACATACTGAGTTGATGTGGACCCTTACATTACCAACAATCTGAAGCTCTATAGTAGCTCTAGATGCAGCGTCCCGAATTGCATCTTGGCGAATAATATTTTTTTATACAGATATTGTTGTGCTTAGCCACCGACATATTCCAAAAAGTACTTTAAATAAAACAAAAGGTCAAATTTGGATTTTTTATTCCACCGAAAGTCCATATCACACACATAGACCAAACAAAGAATGGATGGGCCGTTTTTATTTGTCAATGTCTTATATGGACGTTTCAGATATCCATATGCCAATGTATGGAAAATTTCAAAAACGACAAAAAATTCTGAAGAGAAACTACAGTGGTATATTAATCAATAAAACAAAAGACGCAGTCTGGGTCTCAAGCCACTGTGTTACCCCTTCGAGGAGAGAAAACTTGATCAAAACCTTAGTAAATACTTAACAGTTGATACTTATGGCGGATGTGGTACTAGGAAATGTGGTCGTCAATATGATAGACTACCCAAGTGTCAATCCTTGTTTGAAACACATTACAAATTCTGTTTTTCCTTCGAAAATTCAATCTGAAAACAGTATACAACGGAAAAATTACGTAATCTTTTCATCCACAGCGCTTCACTAATTCCTGTCATAAATGCACCAAACGATGCATCTCGATATATCCCGAAAGGAACGTATATTAATAGTCATGATTTCGCTAATGCTAGTTCACTAGCAAAAGAATTAAGAAGGATCGGTTCAAACGAAGCAGAGTATATTCGTTATTTGACGGAAAAAGACAAGTACACATGCCAAACAGTTGACAAAATAGTACCTAGTGCACAATGTACCTTATGTAAATATCTAGTGGATATAGGAAAGGGGAAAAAGACCAGAAAAAAAATTCATGGTTTTAAATATATAGGACCCGAAAGTATTTTGTACAGGTCCAAAATACTAATGGTTTTTTTTTTTTTTTTCATAAAGTATTAAGATCATGTACACCATTCTTTTGTTCTGAGAATCCATTTAAAAGCTAAGAGTTGTACCCTTTGTATTGATATTCTAAATTCTAATATTACATGCACGGATCTCTAAATTAACCATCTTTTCTTCGGTTATTTTCACTTTTAAAATCTGTATATCCTTACATTGATAAACACTTTTGCGCTGGCCAAACCAGAAAACTTATCTTCTCACCTTCATGTTAATTTTCCTAAGTGATCCTTTGAATTAAAATTCTTATTCTCCAAAGAGGAAAGAATTCCCAATAAGCATGTGTAAAAGCAAAATAATTATTTTTATAGAGCTAGAAAAATCTTGGATTGGAGAATTTCATATTTTGTTGAATATTTGGTACTTGGATACTCACCAAAATTCATATTTTGCATTAATGTGTCTTCCTGTTGCAGCATTCAACAGTACAAGAAAAAAAAATAAATTTAACTTTACCCCCATAAAATTTGATTTGGTAGCTTGATTTTATTTATCTGTCTCTTTGTCATGGTTGATAAAGTTCGGTCAGATTAGATCCTTCTTTCACTGTCCGTTATAGATCGATGAACAAGGACCTATCATCTCAATCTGTGGAGAATGAAATTGAATAATGAGTGTTTAAACTGACGCAGCAGGAAAAGAATTTTTAAAAACCGCAAGGATGGAGATTTGTCATTTCTAACATCTATCTCTGATAAAACACGATATTCGATAAAACTTGTTTCTACTCATCCGAAAACTGCTTGATTTTTTGATTGAAGTCCCTTAAAGAATGTATCGCTTGTGATGGGAAGACAACCCGTGTAGGGCTGCAAATTTAAATGTGTACTCGCCACTTATGGCTAGACATATGAAACCTCTGCTTTTAGTTATTCAAAAGATTTTTTTAAATATTGCATGTGAAAGGAACATGCAACCCTTGTTTTCTTTCTGAATATTTGTCCATTCTCTGTCAAGCCCTAAGACTTTCATGCATGTAGAAAAACGGCACCCTTATCCTTGAAATTGAAATGTTAAGGATAAAAGGCATGGCCGTTTGACCATTTCTTAGCATTCTATTTGTTTAAATTTTAAATCATTTTGATTCTTTTCAATGAGAAATAAAGACCACTCATTGATTTTGTTGAACAACAAATTTACTTATAATTTTTCTTTGATACTTTGACTTGCAATTCATTGGATTAAGTATTTTCCATAATACAATTTCCACTCAGCAATTGACCCTGTGTCTGTTTACTTTGCCCTTAGAAAGTTCTTGTCGCTTGCACATTTTTTGCTTCCATTTGAATTCGTTCAATTAAGAAACACAGACCATGCATCGATATTTTTGAATAATTAAGATAAAGTTTAATTAATCCAGTAAGAAAGTACCAAATACCCTTCATCAGAGTTACTTACACATTAGTATTTCGCTTTCGTGGTTCAAATTGAAAACAACAAAACATTGGACTTCCTGCAGTTTGACTACTGATGAACAAATTGAAATAGGGTTCCTGACCGTTGACTTTTACAATGGGTAAATATCAAAGCGAAGATCATTTAAATTTTGAAAAGTTCTTGTTTTCATGCGTTTCACTTTTCAACGTGCATTTTAGGATCATTACATCTTTGGTATAGTCTTGTGAAACTGGTGTAAATTTTTCATCGTGACTGCCTACTCTGACCGCTTATTTGCTCTTTGACCTTTGCATGATAAAACGTTTATTGTTTCAACTTCCAAGAAGAACTTGATTTAGTTTACATTGACCTTTCAAGTCTTTGTTTCTTTACACTATCTTAATTTATTCTAGCAAATATCTTTTTAGCCATATTATTTCATAACAACTCAATGACTGAGGTTAAACTACAGAAAATGCATAGTAATAGATTGTCTTATTATTCACTATTGAATTATTTTTATAAAACTGTTTTATATAAGCTTACAAAACTGCTTTAAGTAAATTTCTTTAAGCTGCATTGAAGACTCTCTTTCATCAAAACATTTACGGAATAAGTCAAACTTTAAACTTACACTCTTTGATACACTTGCTTGGATAAGAGTAAATAAAATCAAGAACCCAAAGAAGCCATTATGTAAATTAGAAACCAATAATTACTCGTATTACTTTGATCTAGTCCTATAGAGTTAAGCATTTAAATATACACTTTCAAAAATTATGTAAATGAACGATATTTTAAAAAGCCATATTTGCAATCAAATGTCCAATAAAAAGCAATTCCCTTTTTGCAGTGGAGTGTACAATGATCACGGTCACTTTAACATGGAAATTCTTTTTGACACAAATAACCTCAAATCATTTTGACGTTTTTTTCTCGTACATCTAAAACACGAAGGAAAAACTCAAAGGTCATAGTCCTGTTAACGCAAAAAAATTGTGCTTTAACGCTTTGTCTAGTGGTTTTCTATATAAAATAATTTTAATTATCATTTAAACAATTATCTAAAAAAGACCTTTGCTAGTATACTTCCAATGTTAAAAGTACTGTGCTTTTTGTTTTGGTCTGGAGATTATAACTATAAACTGGTCGCCCGCGTGGCGCAGTGGTTAGAGCGTCTGCTCTAGAGTCGCGAAGTAAGGAGTTGATCCTGACGTCGCGGGTTCGAATCCCACTGTGGGACGTGGAGACCGGTCCTTCGGATGAGAAAGTATAAACCGAGGTCCCGTGTCGCAGTAGGTGCTGGCACGATAAAAATCTCTCACTGCTCAATGGCCGTTAGTGCCGAGCATAGGACAAAATTTGCAGCTCTCCACCGGCAAGTGGTGGCGTATCCATATGAGTGAAAAATTCTCGAGAGGGACGTTAAACAACATACAAACAAACAAACAAATATAACCATAAACTGTAGTGAAACACTTCTTTACACCAACTTAATCTACGTAATTAAAATGCCAACTTCTATTATAATTTCTGCAATGTATTAGCTCATTATTAAAATGTATAAAAAAGGCAAATTCTCTACTAAGCCTCTATCTTTACTCCTCACAAAAATAATAATTGCTGCAAAGGAAAATCCTTAGACGTACACTGTTCAGTATTACAACATATTCTAGATGTGTTATGAATATTATGTGGATTTCCAAGAACTCCAAAATTTTACTTTTAGAAAATTCAAAATCACCAAATTTTTCAAAAGTCAGTAACATTAAAGCGTACGATTATTCTACACCTTTACAACCATTCCTCGCAATAAATTAAGAACTGGGCTTTCTGATTTTATAATCAACTGCTTCTTCAATGATTGGTAATTAACAAAATTACTTTGTTAAACACAAGTACACTGAAGTTGATATTTTAAGTTGATATTTGAGAGGATGCTGGAGTTCCTCATTGACAAGATTATAGACCAGGGCTTCAAACAAAATTTTGGAATTCCGATGGGCACTAATTGTCCTCCTTTATTAGCTGATCTGTTTTTATATTCATATAAAGCAGATTATTTTCAAAAACATCTACATGAGAAGAAGGAAACACTTGCTATGGCCTTCAACTCGTCATTTAGATATATTGACGACGGTTTATCAAATGACAGTAGTTACTTCCATTCATGTGTCAACGATATATATTCCAGTGAACTCAAAATAAAGGATATCCAATGTGCCTGTCACATATGTTCCGTATTTGGATGTTTTACTGACTACATATATTAAGGGCCCGCTAACAACTAAATTGTATAACTGTATAACTTCATCTTTTCCATCGTCAAACTTCTTATTTCTTTATCATTTGCATATGGTGTTTACGTCTCCCAGCTTATTCAATACTCAAGAGCATGCTCTAGGTACGATCAATTTTTAAACTGGTTTAGAATAATGACAGGTAAGTTGATGTTAGAGGGATTTCAACAACCTCATTTAAAGTCAGCATTTTGTAAATTCTGTGGTTCCTATAATGATCTTGTTATAAAATAACACATATTATGTCTATTTTGGGCTGACGTGTTTCATGATTATTGCTGGGTCTTTGTTTTTATAAATAACAGATCTAAATAAATTTAACAAGCTAATTCAGAGAATTTGTGTCCCCCGCTGAGGGAAAAAACAAGAGCATGTGCAGTTTGGGGGCCTCCCCCAATGGATTTGTCGAATTATTAAATATGTACACGTATACTGAAGCAAATAAAAAATGCCAATATGAATATAAAGATTTGACTGCTTATTCTTTACATGTAATATGTGTATAGAAGATTCTTTTCATATAGAATATTTATCACACTGTAATAATGATTTTATGAGTTTGTACACGCCAGACGTCATAACTTTTTCATTTCACATGTTCAATACTATCATTTAGTAAATAAACACACACACACACACATCTCAAGAAAAGGGGGGATCATCCGGGATTTGAACCCGGTACCTTTTACTTGCTTAGCAAGAATCATACCGTGGAAAAATATCTTTATTCACCTATCCTATTGTCAAGATTTGGCCATATGTGACAAATGGAGTACTCTTGTTATGAAAAATAACCTGCATGGTAAGAAATAAGACTTGGAAAAATATTATAGCTTCTGTGAACAGTATGCTACGAAACATGTCACGTGAACGACTGAAACACGTAATTCGTACATGGGTAGGACGGTGGCAGACGTGCATTAAAATCAGAGGGGACTACTTTAAAAATAATCAACACTAAAACAAAGTTTTATTTCTTTTATTGAGGTAATTCAATAAGTTCTCGAATTTTTTGACCACCCCTCGTATATCTGTATAAATTATTATTTATTAAATTATATAAAGCAAGTTAAGTACATTTTTTTTTTCAATACATTACCATAATGGAAAAGCCTAATGCTTCAGCTTCACGTGTGAACAATTTCAAAAACGAGGCTAGCTATTGACAAACATGTTAATGAAACAGGGGTATGACTTGTCTCATTTAAAGTCATCATTCTATGGTTGATACAATGACCTTCTCAGAAAAGACAATCTGTCATTAAGTCGAATTCTGACTGACGTTTTCCGTATTAATTAGTAGGCCATTATTTCAACACTGAATTATCTATGGATTTTTCCGTTTGCTCGATCATGATAATGAACACACAGCGGGTAAGACTGGTAGACAGGGGATGATTACTCCTCCATGGCACCTGATCCCACCTCTGATGTTTTTAACATGTTCTGTAATCAACTCTGTTGGCCTGACTCTTTGTCTGTCCATCTATCTAATAATTCCACCTGTACCAAAAAGTTGCAAAAAGTGACATTTTAGATCAAACGTACCTAGAGTGAAAAAATAATGATCTACGTTTTAAAGGGGAAACTTTATTACGCAAGTTTGTCAATATATTTAGACTAAAAAGTTTATGTACATTTAAAGGAAATTTTATCGAATATGTACATTGGAGTGAGGATTATTTTTTATAATTGTAAAAGCACAGGCTTATGCAATGAAATGCTGCCTTTTAAACCATTTATTACAAGCAAGGAGAGATAACTCTAATTTTATCTCTTCGCTGTTTAACATATGCCGTGTAAGTGATTTTGATCTTGGATTAACGGCGTTAATGATGTAATATAAGATTGATTACTGTAAAATATCCAATAACGTTGTAGACAATTTTCATTTTTGCACATGTAATAGCTGTAAAAATTGAAGCAATAGTAGAAGGTAGTATTTTTTCGCTCAGTAAATAGTGTTGCCTGTTGTATGTACATATATGAACCAAGAATACATATCACAGTTAACTAACCTTAATTATAAGTCCCAGTTGTTTCCTTTTACACATTATCTTAGTTGAAAGAAAGGTCGTACAACTTTTTATTATGTTTTATAATTATGCATTTTTTTTCTCTGTCATTGTCCTCTGATACAGTGATGTAAACTACAAAATAATATGAATGTCTACTCCTCCTTGTATTTTACTTCTTTCAAAAAGATTCTTACAAATTTCGAATCTCCATTAAAATGCGTTTCAAAACAAAAGAATACCTGAAGACCAAGGGTATTAGTTCGTTCTTACAAGCCAAATAAAAAAGAAGAAAAAACTGCTCAAACATCACAATGTAGTTAATTTTTCTCTCTTTTTTCGGGGGTCTCCTTTTTGGGCTTCCCTCCAGATTATCGTTACTGCATTCTCTTGACTCAATTTATATTCTAATAAAGACAAATTTATATGCTAAATAAACAAATATGTACTCAGGTTGACATTCCACGTATGACCTTTAGTATATAAAATATCAGATTTTTTCCCTACATTCTGATATTTTCTGTTTAAAATGTACATTTTTTATCTTGATAACGAGATTTTTATTCAACAGTAGAATGGTTTATTCTTCAGTACCATGATTGTAACAGAAAATGTATCAATTATTTTTACAAGAAGTATTTCAAACTAAAATGTGTATCAAGGTTTCAGTATTTTTTTTTACACAGATCTCATTATGTTCATCAGTTGCAGTTTTCTTCATTTATATATATTCTCTTATTATCATTAAGGTCTTTCGTCTTCAGCCGAAGACCTTCTTGTTATTCTTAGGTTTCTTTTCCACAGTTTCTATTACTTTTTTCTCGCCTTTTTTGTGCACGCGAGTTCTCGGAAACGGCTTGCTCGATTTTAACGAAACTTTCAGGTCTGATAGAACATAAAACAATCTAGACATTTATTTTTTGTTTTGATGACGTCAATTCCGGTTCCAATATTTCTGCATTTTTATGAGTTTCAGAAGGTTAGTTTGTCCGCGAGTTTTCTCAAAAAACAGCTTCAGATAGAAACTTGAGATTTTCAGCGATGATAAAACAATATATGTAAATGTGACAAACATATTTCATTCTCACCGGAATTGCTGCACGCCGACCTCGCTAAGGCCCGAATAAAGGCATATCGAGAATTTCAAAATTTCTAATACTTTTTCTACAATATCTCTTTACCTGTAAATATTTTGTTTAAACATGTAGAGCAAACGTAGTGCAGAATTCCAAGATCTTTCACACGATATCATGGAAATAGGGCTGGCCCCTAAAATATGGGGTCTTGAGGGACAGATTTTTTTTTTTAATAACTAAAAACGTATTGAGAATTTGTAACATATCAAAGAAGGAAAGTTCTTTAAAATGACAGTAACAGCTAGTGATACCGTCAAAAGACGTCAAATGACGTCACTTCCGGCCAAATAGGGAGAAGTCAAAATTGCTTATTTTTTAAGATGTTGGCATGGAATAGAATAATGATTCTCACAGAGGACGTCCAGCTGTATTTCCTATCGAGTACTGTCATTTTCAACCACTTCCGGTTAAACGGGAAGTAGCCAGAAACGACTTATTTTTTTTTTTTAGATATTTACATAAAATTAAATGAGTAACATCACCCAAGACTTCCAATCTCATTTTTTTGTCCATAGGTGTCACTTCCGGAAGTAGTTATAAATTGCTTAAAATCACGCATATCAGTGTAGATTTAAATTATTCAAATATACGAAAGACAGATCGACATTATCTTTTGTCGTATCCTTCTTTATAATGAATGGCTTACCTTCGTTTACCGATCTTACAGGCAGTGATACTGAAAATCGGACGAAAGACCTACTTGTTGCTTTGCAACGAGCTTTGTTCTAGTTATTATTAATATTATTATTTTTCCCCAAAATTTTGTGCAGGCCATTTCTCAAAAACCATTCAGGTGTTTTAAGTGAAACTTTCAGGAATTATGCGTCATCAAATGGACTTTGTTCATCACAAAGAAAATTAGGAAAACTCGCTTCCGATTCCAAGTTATTGGACAGTTTTCTGATTTTAAAATGAAATTTTGTCCCCTTTTTTCAAAAATAGCTTAAGATATGAACTGAAGACTTATTAGATAGCATAGAACACGACTTCTACATTAGCGGAATAGCCTTTTCGTGCGTCTTTAGTACTTCCGGTCGCTACCGGAAGCGAAATTAAAAAATTGAATTTTTCAACTTTTTTTGTTTTTCAATATTTTTTATAATATTTAGAGGGTTAATGGATACTCCCTGAAAAATGCCTAATACATAGTTTGTTTGAAAATTGATAAATCCATACTCTAGATATTCGCATTTCTAAATTTGAAGCGGTGATCCAAAATGGCGGTTGTCTTCATAAACTCCAAAGAGCAGGTCGGAGTTTACGCTGGCAGCCGAGGTTGCCAAAGAAAAGGCGCTAAGATTTACTTATGATATTTGGCGCAAAATAATATATCGTGCCCAGCCTTTCAAAGTAGACAAAAGGACTGATGCAGTAGTATAGAAGTGAAGAAATGGATTACACGGGCATGTCTGTCTGGAATTGAATAGAATTTTAAAACTTGCATAAAGAAATAAGAAGAAGTAAAAACTTCAATAGTTTTAGATATTCGCATTTCTAGATTTGAAGCGGTGGGCCAAAATGGCGGCTGTCTTCATAAACTCCAACGAGCAGGTTGGAGTTAAAGGAGACAGTCGAGCTTGCCAAAGAATTTTTAGGAATAATGCGCATCTATAGGAACTTGATACATCTGGGAGGAAATTTGAAAATTCGCTTCCGGTGCCAAGTTATGGATAATTTCCTGATTTAAAATGAAAATTTACCTGCAAAGGATCTAAAGAACGGCTAATGATAAGAACTGGAGACTTGTTGAAGAGTATAGTACATGATTTATAAATAAACAGAATTACCTTTTCGTGCATCGTCAGTACTTCTGGTCGCTACCGGAAGTGAATTAAAAAAGTTGAATTTTTCAACTTTTTTTTATTTTTTAAATTTTTAGGTAATATTAGGATGGTTATTCGGACGGAAGACCTCTCGTTGCTAGCAACGAGTTTCTAGTTTTTATTACTATTGGTCTTACTAACTTGAAAGATGTAGCATACTCCAACTAAAGGCAAAATTATATATATCATATTGATATTATATTGGAAAAGTACGGAAGCCCATTTAGGACTATCAAAAATATTTTTGAATTCGATATAACGAATCGACGAATTCGTTATAACGAATTTAATTCATTAAAACAATTTCTTTGAATTCATTATAAAGAATTTAATCTGTTATAACAAATCTGTTGAATTCGTTTAAACAATTTCAAAAATTTGTTATAACAAATTAAATTCGTTTAATCAAATTATAAAATTTGTTATAACGTATTAAAATTTGTTAAATCAAATTCAACTATCAGGGCCTATACAAAAATATATAGGAATTCGGTATTACAATTTGTCGAATTCGTTTTAACGAATTTAATTCGTTAGAACAAATGAAAGAGTTCGTTTTAACGAATTTAATTCCTGATAACAAGTTTTAGAATTTGTTACAGCGAATTTAATTCGTTAAAACAAATATTTGAATTTGTTATAACAAATAAAACAATTTTTTTTAACAAATTAAATTCATTATAATAAATTCAAAGAAATTGATATACCAAATTAAATTCGTTATATCAAATTCAAAAATATATTTGATAGGTCCTAAATGGGCTTCTGTAGAAAAGTGAACTCATTTTTTTTTTTAATAAAAAGTCATTATAAAAATTCGAAATTCACTTGGAATATAATCAGCCTTTGTAACTGGACATATGCTTGGGCATTTTCAAAGTCCCTTGGTTCCAAATTTTTCTGTAAAATCCAAATCTATACCTGACGCAACTTAAGAATTTTGCAATTATTGATATTTTCTGACCAAATAAATAATAATAGTTTAACCAATTTGTGTAAGGCGTAGTGATATTTCAATTTATTATGCTCCTCGCCTATATTATATTCTCAGGATCTCATAAAATATATATGAGCATAATTAATCTCAAAGATTCGACGCTTATGTCACAGCTCATTTCATCAAAAACTTATGGCAGGTACATTTTAACAGAGGAACAAAAGTAACAATTTATACTAAACCCTTAATCAACGTTAATTTCAAATTGCATTGATTGTACAACTTTTAACTTGTTTTAGTGTTATCTAATCTTACCAATGTCAATACTTTGTGTAACATCTCCTTGCCTAGATACTGTCTCTGCATTACCAAGGGAAATAGAGGATAAATGAACGTCTGGGACTTTGCAAAACAGAATCCCATTCATCTTGTAGATGCAACTTTGTTTATATTTGGAGATACCCTTTGTAGAACATCCCAATCATGTTTAATTAAAGTAAGGTCTGGTGACTTCTAAGGCCCATACAGTTTCTGCATCAAGGCACTGGTTTATTATGTTTGCCCTCAGTGGCCTTGTATCCATGGACTTTGAATAGAAAACCCTACCCAAACTATTACAGTGCTCTCGACATTTAACGCACCATGCTGAGCAACACAGCAGTCACTAATACGCCTACTTTTCTGTTTCCATACTCGATACCCTTAATCGACGTACAATTTTTGACTCATAAGTAAAGAGTAAATGTCTAAGTGAACTGAATTTCTATTTTGAATAATCACTTGCAACCTCAAGTCTTCTCACTCTGTTATCTGCAGTTGAAACAGTCGGATGACAGGCCGTCGGGCTTTTAAGTTTTTTTCATGAAGCATATTCCTGCAAGCTCTTCACCTGATGTGTGTCACGAAGTCTCCGTTTCAGCAACGACTAGGTAGAATAAGTTTTGGTCTGCTTGCAATTCTAGCTTACGATCTAGCTGGGCTGTATAGTCTTTCACTCTGAAGAATTTCATACACAGATACTAGTTCATGAAATCTTTTCCACAACCGACTAATGACGCTTTTCGATCTGTTTAGAAACCTTCCCCTTGGTTGTAGCATCCTGGGTTCCTGCACATCGAGTATGAATCTCTGCTGGTGGGAAATCTGTCCCCGAGGATATTTGTCGCTCGGTTTATATTCCACCAAAAATATTGCAAAACATAAAGGATTCTTTACTGGGTGACATGGTGTCCAGTAGAGAATGGTGTTTTTTAAAGAGCCATTCTCTGTAATGACTTGAACTTTTATATAGGAGCTGTGGCACGTGTAGTCTCAGAATTTCTCCAAACTCTCTATGATAAAAGTCTTTGATACCGTTCACTCAAATCAGGCAGAAATTGGTTGCTACGTGTCATGGTTACCATAGTAACATGTCCTAAAGTTTGAAAAATGGCATTTTTCAATATCTTCAGAGTCCCACAGTTAACGTTTGCAGCAAAGCAAACAAGTGGCAATGACTGTTTCTGAAAATTGAAGGCCTGGTGTCTTAAATGCATGATAAACATGTTTGGTAAATCATCTATAAAATACGTTACTATGGAAACAAAGTATTCAAAAGTAATAATTTTGTTCATTTAATTTTATAAAGTCATACACTTAAGAATAAAAACAATTATAGGTTGAAATGCAAGCAAATAATAGAGAAGAGATCCTTGTAACATATACCAAGGACAAAATATGATATTTCTTATAGGTTGGCAATGGTTGCCATGGTTTTAATACCACGAAGGGATTTTAAATTTACTCTCTTAGTGTTTTAATCTTATGCTATCTTTTTAAAAAGCATATTTCTATATAACTGATGACCAATTTTTAAAGGCCTTGGTTTGACCCTAATTTTCACATTTCAAAAAATTCAATTTTAATTCTTTAAATAGTGCGTTGCTATGGAAATAAGGCGAAAAAACATGCATAAAAATCTGAAAAATACTCTGTTTCCTTGGATACGTACCGTTGTATGTAGATTCCCAAAACTTAAATGATTGATATATGTGAACAACTAACCTGACTTTCAAATTTGACTATCACCCAATCTCTAACTGGATGCAAAAAGCTGGCACAAAGGGTCTAATATTAACAAAAAATTAACAAAATCGAACATTTTCTCTTCTTGGTAACCATAGCAACAGTGTTGTATTTTTCAACAACCTTTATCAATATATGATATTCAACTTTAGTTCTACGAGATAAGTACTATTCAAGGTGATTCAAATGATATTTTTCTTGATTAAAAGGTTGGTAAATTCCTAAAGCAGCAAAAAAATATCACTTTAAACAACTAGTATGTTGTTTCCATGGTTACACTGCAAAGTAACAATTAATCTCAATTTTTCTAATGTTGTCGGTGTTGCAAGGTCCTAAGGATGCATATGTGCCAGTCATGAATTTTATTGTTTTCCCTCACGATAGTAGCATTAACCCAATCATAGCAACAGATTTTGCATGGTAACACTGTGTTACCATGGCAACCATGAAAGTTATTTTTAGAATAATATTGCCAATACCTAATTACATGAGGTCAAATATTTTTCATTGTTTTTCTTACGTTGTTGATTGAGTTTGATCATGTAACATCTATCATTTGTGGCTATAGAGCGTTTTTCAGCATTTTTCAGCATCTAAAATGTATTCCAAATGTACCCATGGTTACCACTTACTTAGAGATAAATTCTAAATAGTTTATTTATAGCATAAGTGGCAACAAGGTGTCATGTTTTTGGGAGAATTGTTTGTTTGTTTTTCTTAGTCTTTATTAAGGCTTAATAAAGATTTAAAGTGGCTGAAAATCTCAATTTTTTCAACTTTTCTGGCTGTTACCATGGCAACCAAGACACATAGCAACGAAATTTTATTTGATATATGTTTCTGGTGTCAAGTTGTAATAATGGGCAAAGTTTCATCAAAATCGGTGACCATGCGTGGCAAAGAAGTTTAAGTGGTTACAGAGAATCGCTATTAATCTGTAATGTCTGAAAGGGGAACAGGTTCTGACAGAACGGTTGGTGCCTCTCGGATTCTCCTTAGGGACATTAACAATTTATTATATACACGGTCAGCAGATAATCAGTTTTGGTATAAAACAAACCAAACCTTTACGAAAATAAAAGATTTAAATGTTTCAATCAGAGATATTTTTGACTATTTTTTGGAACCCATGTGTTCCATTTCCAAAAGTTTTACTACAATGTGTAAAACTTGCGGTATTTTACTACTAGCAATTCTTTCAATAGCAATTTTACTGTACAAAGTATTTTTACTGAGACTGGGACAATTTGATTCAGTAAACTTCAAACATTGTCTATTCTAAAAATTCAATGTATACTCCATGCGGACTAATTTTATTAAGAAACAAAGGCTTCACTGAACAAGAGAAGAGCATAAGTTCGAAATAAATAAATATTAGGGTCCATCAACATCTTTAAAAACATTTCAATTTGCCTGACCATTCTATCTTTTCAATGAGGGTTAGAATTTTGCAAAAATATACAATCCGACTAATAGCCTCTATTCAAGTACTCAACAAGAAGAATACTGGTCAGGAAACTGTTTCTTTGTTTTAAGGATCATTATTACAACTGAATATTAGAAGAACTCGTTTATATTTCTACATTATGAAATCCAACTGATGCTCACATTACAGTTCACTTTCTAAAGATTAAATTCTTCCAATTCTTCAAATTCACATTTCAATCTTCAATATTCAAGTCACCAAAGCTCAAATCGATCTACACTGAACATATTTGAGACGTGGTGTAAATCAAATGTGGATTCTCAAAAACTTCAAATAAGATATTCCATTATCCACTTTCCTAATTTATGTAGTAATACTTCCACTATCACCTGCATGTGGTAATTACGTCTCTTAAAATATGTAAGCAATAAAATAACACTTTATAATATTCAATATTATTTTTATTAGAAAAAATAATTTTCTCCCAAAAAAGAATTAATGTGATTTTCTTCTTAATCCTTGCATGAATAATTTGGAAAATAAGTTATAAATAGACAAGGAATGTAAATTAATGAATAACAAGTGACAAATTGAAAGAAGAATGTTTTAAGGAAATGAAAATTCCAATTTATAAAATAATTGGAATAAAAAGTCCACTTGCAAGAGTTATCTTTCCTAAATCCCTCTGGCTCAAAACACTCAGGAACGGTTGAACATATCAGATTCAGAATAAGCTAAAAATTCTATAATAAATAAACATTTTTCAAAGAAATAAAAGACAGGCACACAAACCAACAAGAGTACAGTACTCTAAAAGCGTAAGTCAATTATAATATATTTCAACGAGATTATAGATTTCAACTCGAATTTCCTCAATACGTACATGTTGTCAGTGGTAGAACTTGCTGCTTTCCCTATGACATTTTACACTACTTGGGTAGCGAAGATTTGACTGTCATTCTCTTTGGTCTGTACTTAGGAATAACCCTTCTTCGTTTGTGATTTATAATAAAGCCGTCAACTTGTTCTCATTGTTTACAACATCGCATGTAGTCTATTTTTAGAGCCTTTTAAAGATTTAGATCATTAGCAAAGCGAACCTGTACAATTCGTCCCCAGGAAAAAACGGTCGAAACAATGGAGGTTTATTTTTCTGTGTAGTACGTCATCAAAAAGTGGTGTAATGAGTCTCCTTAAAATCAATTTTCTTTTATAATTATGAATATTTAATCTTTTTTTTTCTGAAGTGGCTGGAAAATCCCAAGAAAAGAGAATTAAAGTTTAGACGTCAACGCGAGACGTTTTCCCTCGGAATATGACGCGGATGAATGAAATATATCAATTTTGCTCTTCTATAAGGTTTCCATACAATGACTTTGGTATTCTGAACACTAAATTGCAGCCGGATTTGTAACGGAATGATATACATAAATACCAGCCGGTTTCAATATACTACTTTTTAGTTTCTTTTACTATGAGTTCAACAGCATGTCTATAACTTCATCTTATTTGCAAAGCTTTAGACACCGCAGTAAGGCGAGCATGTTTTGGAGAGAGAGATAATGGCCTAGCTTTCAGATTTTGCGTCAAAGCATCTGTTTAAAGGGACGATATAATTGGCAAGCAAAATAACTGACAAGCAAAAAATAATTAATATCTATAATAACTAGTTGCTATCATAAAACAATAAAACCAACACGTAAGTGATTGCCTCTAGTGTATGAAATATATGGAGATAACGAACAGTATTCAAGCTTAAAAGTCCACCAAACAATTCAAATTTTAGAGCATAGCAAACACGGACAACTAAAACATCAGAGGTGGGATCAGGTGCCATGGAGGAGTGAGCATTCCCTGCCGGCCGGTCACACCCGCCGTGTGCTCCTTGTCATGATCGGGAAATAAGGGAAAAATAAATCCGTCGACAATAAAGTGTGTAAATAATGGGCTTACAATTAGTATGAAAAACGTCAGTCATTACTTGACTTAATGATAAATTGTATTTGCTGACAAGGTCATTGTATCGACCATAGTACTTACAAAATGACGACTTTAATCGAGACTGCTGAAATTCTTGTTTCATCAACTTGTTTGTCAATAAATTGTTCATACGTAGGGCATGCTATTGCGTATCGAATCAACTAAGAGATGTAAACTCTGTATGCAGGTGATGAGGGTATATTGCTGCATAAGTAAGGGGAGTTGACGATTTAAAAGTTAAAGTCATCATGTTTATCATAAAACTTGGTTGTTAGATTACCATCAACGTCTTTTTCAAGTAAAATATCCAAATATGAAACAGAAAAAAAGGGAAAGCTCTGTCATTCAGTGACCTTTCCCAACCTTTCAGTGACCTTTCAATTGACTGAATGGTGCAGGTTCATCTTGTGTCCCCAAGGTGAAAATCGAAATTTCGTAACCTAAATTCACTTTTACAGGACACTCTCAGAATTATTCCAAAATATGAATGGGCTACTGTGAAAAATATAAGAGGAGTAAGAGGAGTTCAAAGAATCAGATTTTAGATTTTTTTAAAAAAAAAATGACCCCCATTTGGATCCTTGGTGAAAATCAAAGTCCTTAAAACGTATTGCATATCTACAGGACAACACCAATCACCATCCAAAAGATGATTTGGCTACTGCAAAAATATACAAATGGGCTACTTTGAAAAGTGTAATAGGGAACTCAATGAACCAGGTGTTTAGGAAAAACGAAGTTTTTTTTTAAACCAACAACACACCCGAAGATGAAAATCTAAATTCCTAAATCTTATGCACATCTTCAAGACACACTCAATCATATGCAAAAATATGAATGGACTACTGCTAAAAATGTAAGAGACAAGTAGAGAACCAGGTTTTTGTAGAAAAACACAGGGTTTTTAACCCACCATAATAAGCATATATTAAGTATTCTCAACAGTTTTAATAGTAATTCTTTTTTATTTTAAATTTGTTGCTATGACTAAGCTTCCCTCAATCATCATCTCCCTCTCTGTTTCCCAGTGGCACATCCATAACATGTTATAGATACACTTTCAGTCCATTTTTTGCATTCCCTCAGGTTAATTTACCTGCATTCCTTCAAGCAGCTAAACACGCATCCATGTATTTTGATGATCATTTAAAAATAACTCTTTAACATAGGCAACCAGTATTAACTGTTATGGTAGTGTAGGATAAAATCTTCCCTCCTGCTACATAGCCTAATTAAATTGTTTTCTCCAGCAACAAAATATAAATGTTGTTTCAAATACACTGTACATAAATTCCTACTGTATTAATATTTCACGCTCCATCTACCTTATACCCTATACCCTCATAACCATTGACGAAAAAATGCCATTTACCGACATACATGACGATACATTCCCGAGATTTACATACGTGCAATGTCCTTTACGATTGGGTTTTAATTCTTTTTTGATGTGAAATCTACATCAGGTATGATTGACATTTTTCAATTATATTTTAATTTAAAAATAGAAATCGTATTAAAATGAATTACAACATTCAGATCTCTGTTAGTATTAAGGGTTTTTTAGCAATATGGGTTTTCTTTTTCTTAACAAAGGTAATCAAAATAAGAAATAAAATCTTGCTTTCTTTCATCTTCAAATTTCAATTCATCATGTTTATCTAAGTAATACGAATCCCTTTCAGAATGAAGATTTTCCTTCTATCACAGAAGAATTTGAAGGCGATTGTAATTTGCGGCCTTATATTAAGTTTAGTAATTCTGTATTCAGAGCTAACCCCCGAAATGAACTTACACGGATTAGTGATCCAAACTGTGGACAGAGAATCACCACCTCTAAGGAAATATCGCACATACTGGGTTGATATGGAGCCTTACATTACCAACAATCTGAAGCTCTATAATAGCTCTAGATGCAGCGTCCCGAATTGCATCTTGGCGAATAATATTTCCAATGCAGATATTGTTGTGTTCAGCCACCGACACATTCCAAAAAGTACTTTAAATAAAAGAAAAGGTCAAATTTGGATTTTTTATTCCGCTGAAAGTCCATATCACACACATAGACCAAACAAAGAATGGATGGACCGTTTTGATTTGTCAATGTCTTATATGGACGATTCAGATATCCATGTGCCAATGTATGGAAAATTTCAAAAACGACAAAAAATTCTGAAGAGAAACTACAGTGGTATATTAATCAATAAAACAAAAGACGCAGTCTGGGTTTCAAGCCACTGTGTTACCCCTTCGAGGAGAGAAAACTTGGTAAAAGAACTTAGTAAATACTTAACAGTTGATACTTATGGCGGATGTGGTAATAAGAAATGTGGTCGTCAATATGATAGACTACCCAAGTGTCAATCCTTGTTTGAAACACATTACAAATTCTATTTTTCCTTCGAAAATTCAATCTGTAAACAGTATACAACGGAAAAATTACGTAATCTTTTCACCCACAGCGCTACACTAATTCCTGTCATAAATGGACCAAACGATGCATCTCGATATATCCCGAAAGGAACGTATATTAATAGTCAGGATTTCGCTAATGCTAGTTCACTAGCAAAAGAATTAAAAAGGATCGGTTCAAATGAAGCAGAGTATATTCGTTATTTGACGGAAAAAGACAAGTATACATGCCAAACAGTTGACAAAATAGTACCTAGTGCACAATGTACCTTATGTAAACATCTAGTGGATATAGGAAAGGGGAAAAAGACAAGAAAAAACAATTCATGGTTTAAAATTTTGGACCCGAAATTATTTTGTACAGTTCCAAAATACTAATTTTTTTTTCATAAAGTATTAAGAACATATACGCCATTCTTTTGTTCTGAGAATCCATTTAAGAACTAAGGAGTGAGAGAGGGAGAATAAGAGAGACAGGTTTGAGTTATACCCTTTGTATTGATATTCTAAATTCTTTTTACCTAATATTATATGCACGGATCTCTAAATTAACCATCTTTTCTTCGGTTATTTTCACTTTTAAAATCTGTATATCCTTACATTGATAAACACTTTTGCGCTGGCCAAACCAGAAAACCCTGCTTCTCACCTTCATATTAATTTTCCTAATTGATACTTTGAAACAAAATTCTAATACTCCAAAGAGGAAAGAATTCCCAATAAGCATGTGTAAAAGCAAAATAATTATTTTTTATAAAACTACAAAAATCTTGGATTGGAGAATTTCATATTTTGTTGAATATTTGGTACTTGGATATTCACCAAAATTCATATTTTGCATTAATGTGTCTTCCTGTTGCAGCATTCAACAGTACAAGAAAAAAAATAATTCTAACTTTACCCCCATGAAACTTGATTCGGTAGCTTGATTCTATTGATCTGTCTCTTTGTCATTCACTATTGAATTATTTTCTTGAAACTGTTTAATATAAGCTAAGTCAACTGCTCTAAGTAAATTTCTTGTTAAAAACAGTCGTGTTCCATTGAAGGTTCTCTTTCATCAAAGAATTTACGGAATAAGTCAAAACTTTGAACTTATACACAGTGATACACTTGCTTGGATGACAGTAAATAAAAGCAAGAACCCAAAGAAGCCATTATGTGTATTAAAATCCAATAATTACTCACATTACTTTGATCTAGCCCTATAAAGATAAGCATTTAGATATACACTTTGAAAAGTTATGTAAATGAACGATATTTTTAAAAAGTCATATTTGCAATCGAATGTCCAATAAAAAGCAATTCCCTCTCTGCAATGGAGTGTTCAATGATCACGGTCACTTTAACATAAAAATTCTTTTTGATACAAATAACCTCGAATCATTTTGACATTTTTTTCTCGTACATCTAAAACATGAAGGAAAATCTCAAAGCTCATAATCCTTCTGTTAACGCTCATGAAATTGTGCCTAGTGGTTTTCCATTTAAAATAATTTTAATTATCATTTAAACAATTATCTGAAAAGGGTGAATTCCAAAAAAATGACCAAATGCATATTTATCAACCCACACTAAAAATACAGGCAATGAAAATAGATTTCTATGTCTCAGCATATGTCTTTAGATAGTGTCTAAATACCTGCCAAATATCTCGTTGATATCTCAATTAACAAAAAAGTTATGCCCAAAAATGATGCTAAAATTGTCAGGAGTGCAACACTTTTTTGTGACATTTTGAAATTTCAATATTTTTTGGAGATCTGTGAAATAAAAAATAATGCTTCATGTTGAAAATAAAGACTTTCCTGATAATATTCAAAGTATTGAGCTTTAAATGTGGACTGTCATAACTTTTGTTTAATCAAGTTGTGGTCATGGCTGATGTTTAAAAAAATGTTATACCATGTCAGGAGTGCAACAGAAAAAATGTAGTGTTGCCAAAAAAACATCAATTGTAAAATTCTGATAGAAAATTAAGACAAAAAAGAATTTTCGAAGTGTAAAAAAATAACTGATATACATTTTAAAACTTAAAAATGTTATATAAATCACAAGCAGCATTAATGAGAGTCAAGTATATGTGCATACTCAAAAATGTCAGGAGTGCAACATTTGATGTTTTGCTCCCAAGCATGAAAAAACTATTATCATTATATGATTTTCTGATTTTTATTTTGGAAAATAAAGACACAAAGAACATTTTTACCAAATAGATTTATCAATTACAGGATCTGTCTGTGCTTCAGATCCATATTTCTATGGTCAGGAGTGCAACACATTTTTTTAAACATTCAAGTTGTGTGACGAAAAGATTTCTATTCATGCTTAGAAGTATTCATTAATTAATAATGATCTTTTTGTATAATTTAATGCTAAATCATTGACAGTTTTATTATTAAAATCCTTCCTTTTACAATTTTATCAATTCAGATGTGTTTTTATCTTTTTTGTGATTTTTTTAATGAATGTTAAAAATAAACACACTTAAACATTGTAATAAAATTCAAGTAATTCCTCCTCAACTTCACTGAAAAAACAGAACAAGTTCTTGTGTAATTTTCGCTTCACAATTCTACTTTAAAGGCCCCAATGCTTTTGGTCAGGAGTGCAACAAATATGTTAGAATTATAAATCATCCAATAAGAATAAAAATAAAGAAAAAATGATGGGTAGAATTTTTCTGGTGGGTTACTGTGTTTGTCTTCTAAGGGAAAATATGCTTTAAAATATATTTTATCCTCTAAATATACACTTAAGCTAGTTTTTTGGCATAAAATGGGGTATAATTCCAGATAAAATGCGAATTTTAAATACTTTCATCTGTTTTAATTATGAAGTATTGAACTATAAACATTGCACAGTTTCATTACCACTTGATGTTTCCAACACTTTATGAATTTTCGTGTTCTCTGGTTTTAATTTTAAACTTTACTACAGTCAGGAGTGCAACAAAACTGCTTCATAATTACCAATGCTTTTTAACTATCTTACTAAAACATAAGTTGAAAAAAAATGCTTGATACTATTTGATGTTCAAAACACTATGTCTATCAACAAATTACAGAAATATTACAGTCAATTTGGGGAATAGTTTTCATCATTTCACATATATTTTAAATACAATTTATGTATATTACACTTTGCAAATAATCATGTTTTAAGGTCTTCAAAATATGAAAAACCTGCTGTAATCGATGAAAAATATCAACACAACAAATTGATTTACAAAGTAAGAATGGGTTATTGTGTGTTATAATTTTTAAAACAATGTTAAATAAAATACATATCAGATGTCAGGAGTGCAACACAATAATGTAACATAGGGTCACTTCAAAATCTAGTATTTTTTGTAAGAGACTCGTATATAACAATTCTTTCTTGGCTTAGATTTAAAGAACTGACTTGAACGGACAAAAAAGTGAATTTTGGGGAATTTTATTGCTTCATATTTTTTTCATATTAAAACTTTTCAAACCAGAATTGAAAAAATAATGTAAAATAACAATCAAAAAGCCAATTTTTTGCCACATGTACAAGAGAAGATACTCATTCAAGGTCTAGATTTAATCATTTATACCCCTTTTACCATTTTGAAGCATAAAAAACTATAATTTCTTGTGACTATATATTTTAGAAAGTCTTTTAAGGTGTAATGATATTTTCTTTTTTCAAAAGAAATTTTACTAATAAAAATTCTGAAACTTTTTAATCCAATTCTCTATTCTATTGCCACTTCAGGATTTTGAACTAGAATGCATTTGCAATATGATGATATCAGTGAAAAATATGTTATAAGTAGTTGAATTTTGCCAAAAAAAATCAGTTTGGTGGTCATTTTTTTTTAATTCACCCAAAAGACCTTTTAATAATATACTTTCAACGTTAAAAGTACTGTTCTTTTTGTTTTGGTCTGGTGATTATAACTATAAACTATAAACTGTAGTGAAACACCAGCTTAATTTACGTAATTAACATACCCACTTCTATTAAGATTTCATCAATGCATTAGCTCATTATTAAAAATGTATAAAAAGGCAGATGTTCTACTAATCCCCTATTTTTACCCCTCACAAAAATATCAATTGTTGCAAAGGAAAATTCTTCGACGTACACTGTTCAGTACTACAACATATTCTAAAAGTGTTGTGAATATGATTTGGATTTCAAACAACTCCAAACATTTGCTTTTAGTAAAATCAAAATCACCAAAATTTTCAAAAGTCAGTAACATTAAAACGTACTACTTTTCTACACCTTTACATCTATTTATTGCGATAAATTAAGAACTAGGCTTTTGATATTATAAAGAACTGTTTCTTCAATGATTGGTTATCAACAAAATTACTTTGTTAAAAGTCACTTTGGTTTCAGACACAAGTACTCAGAAGTTGATATTTTAAAGTTGATATTTTAATAGGATGCTGGAGTTCCTCATCGACAAGATCGGAGACCAGGTCTTCAAACAAAACTTTGGAATTCCGATGGGCACTAATTGTCCTCCTTTATTAGCTGATCGGTTTTTATATTCTTATGAAGCAGATTATTTTCGAAAACATCTACATGAGAAGAAGAAAACACTTGCTGTGGCCCAGACATTCAGATATATTGACGGTTGATCTTATAGCAATAGTTACTTCCATTCATGTGTCAAAGCGATATATTTTAGTGAACTCAAAATAAAGGGTATCCAATGTGTCTGCACATCTGTTTCGTATTTGAATGTGTTACTGACTACATATGATAAGGGCCAGCTAACAACTAAATTGTATAACTTCATCCTTTCCATCGTCAACTTTATTTATGTTGTAATATTCCTTTATCATTTGCATGAAATGTATGGAGATAACGAACAGTATTCAAGCTCAGAAGTCCATTAAACAATACAAAATACGTGCAATGCAAACACGGACCTCCAAAACATCAGAAGTGGGATCAGGTGTCATGGAGGAGTGAGCATCCCCTGCCGACTGGTCACACCCGCCGTGTGCTCCTTGTCATGATCGGGAAATAACGGAAAATCCATCGACAATTCAGTGTGTAAATAATGGCCTAACAATTAGTATGAAAAACGTCAGTCAGCATTTGATTATTTGACATAAGAATGGAAATAACCATTGTTAATTGACAATACGTCGTCGATATATCTAAATGTCGAGTTGAACGCCACAGCAAGTATTTTCTTCTTTTCACGTATAAAATTTTGGACAAAATCTGCTTCATATGAAAACAAAAAAGTCTACTAATAACGGGGCATTGGTACCCATGGGAATTCCAATAGATTGTTGGAAGACCTGGTCTCCAAAAACCTCATAGATATTGTCAATCAGAAACTGAAGCATCTTTTTTAATGTCAACTTCAGAGTACTTGTGTGTACAATCAGAATGTTTTTTAACAAAATAATTTTGCAAATGACCAATGACAAGGTAAGTTAATCTATGAGTTCCATTTTTATTGAAAAAGCAGCTGTCAATGATATCAAAAGCCTGAATTTTAATTTATCGTGGGGAATGTTTGTGGATAAAGTTGAAACGTCATAAGTTTTTAAGCTGTTGATTTTGGTAAAATCTTGTGATTTCAAATTTTCCAGAAGTTCCTTGGAATTTCTAAGTATCCACATCTGATTTACACCTCTTCTCGAATATATTGTTGCACAGTACTCTTGAAGTTTCGCCTTCACTACTGTTAATATCTTAGTGAGGAGTAAAGAAAGAGGCTTGGTTGAACATTTACTGGAACCCGCTATGTATCTTTGTTTGCAATTATTTTTATGAAGTTTCGGAATCCAATATAGAATTGATAATTCAAATTCATTTTGGTTGTTTGGAATATTAAAAATATTCGAAACTGACATATGATTTCGAAGAATTTCTTTCTTAGAAAGAGAACTATGAGTATAAGTTGGATTACCACTTGTAGAATTAAATCCAAGTTCCTCTAAAATACATTTAATATAATGAGCCTTAAAAACAAAGACAATGTTGTTACCTGCTTTGTCAGCAGGGACCAGTACGTACTGATCATATAATCTATCTAATTCTTTTTTTCACTTCTGGATTATTGAATACAGAAGGATAGATGGTTCTAATATTGCCCCTCAATCTTTTAATTTTCGATTTTAAGATACATCTGATACATTTAATCCATTCTGACAAAGTGTCTAGGTCTTCTTTTTCATGTCTGGCCCATCGCTTGGCGTAATCCTCTACAGAATCCATAATATTTATGAAATTCCGACGCCAGTTGAAGGATTGGAGTTCCCTATATTTAGGACCTTTTAAAATTAGTGATCTAAGGTCCTCATTATTAACTATATTTACGTCACCAGTAATAACGTGTCCAGCAGGACTATAGCTATAGGGTGAAGAAGAACATGAACACGATAGAGGATTATGTATATGGTGTTTACCTCTCCCAGCGTATTCAATACTCAAGAGCATGCTCTAAGTACGATCACTTTTTAAACTGGGGCAGACTAATGACAGATAAGTTGATGTTAAAGGGATTTCAACAACCTCATTGAAAGTCAGCAATTTGTAAATTCTATGCTTGTTATGATGATCTTGTTAGCAAAAACAACATATATTATGTCTATTTTTGGCTGACGTGTTTCATACTTATTGATGGGTCTTTGTTTTTATAAAAAAAAAAATCTAAATAAATTTACTAAAATACTTAATTTGACTACGAAATATTCCGTGTACTGATCAATACATAGGGCTCACGGCGGGTGTGACTGGTCGACAGGTTATGCTAACTCCTCCTACACATCTGAACTCTATTCTGGAATTTCCAGGGTCCGTGTTTTTTACACTGTTCACGGATTCGTATTGTTTGTAATTTTTTTTAGACCGATCACTGTTTGTTATCTTCACCATTTTCATATGACATGTTTTAAGAATACTTTGTAGCAAATTTAGAATTTAAGAGAAATATACGTTTATTTAAATTGCATAAATTGCCATTTATATACAAGAATATGGCATAGATTAACACTGATTTTTATTCATTGATATATCATTTGCAAGTATCAGTTATGGAAAGTCAGATAAACAAATCGGTTAATAATAGCAGGTCAGTAATTACTTCGGAGAGGATGTAGACATCGACAACAGAAACTTATCAGCAAAATAAAAACTAAGGCGTTATTAAACTTATTTTAAAATGTATAAAAGTTACATATAACGCTCTTTGAAACATCGAGTTATATCTAAATACAAGTATATCATTCTTAATATTTTATACTTTCATGTTAATTAGTTGAATCTGATACGTCGAGAAGCATTTGTTAAAAAACACTATTACCCGCTGAATAATGAAGCCACGCCCTCCAGCGTAGCAACGGTCAACATTGCTTGACGACGGGTAATATTCCAAAAAATATTGACTGACTATATACTGTTATATATATTTGTATAAAACATTCAGTAAAATATCATAAATATTGCATGTAGTTGAGTGTAACATTGAAAATTTTCACTCCTTGAAAACCATTATCAACCTAGGCTTTGTTTTCTTGGGTGAAAATGTTCAATGTTACACTCAACTACATGCAATATTTATATAATATCATTACCTTGTCAAATTAGTATGAAAAAAATGGATTTTTTATTCAGGAAATGCCAGCCAGGTCAAAGTTACGATGTAATATTAATTTTAAGCAGTCTGCCTCGGCTTATAAATTAAATGTAGTCAGGATATACTCTTGTGTATGCAATCAATTAGGGGCAATAGATTGATTGATTGATTGATTGAATGTTGTTTTACGTCCCATTCGAGAATTTTTCACTCATATAGAGACGTCACCATATACCGGTGAAGGGCTCCAAATTTTGACCTTTACTCGACACTCAGGGACCTTGAGCAGTGAGGGATCTTTATCGTGCCAACGATTGCCGTGACACGAGGCCTTGGTTTTAAAGGTCTCATCCGAGGGACCTGCATCTTTCACTTCAAAATGCAGAGCGCATGGCGAAGGAACAGTTGCTACCTATTTTTTTAATCGACTTACTTCAGTCGTGGCCGAGATTCGAACTCACGACCTTCCTATCACAAAGCGAGCTTCCGTGAACGATGGGGGCCATAGAAAACAGCATTTGTAGATGATAATGGTATATTTTGCATCAATATTGAATGTTAAATAGAAAAGTTGATGATATCTCCTTTGTCATAAAGTTCTGTTTTTAATTTGCCACCAATGTCTGTTTTCAGTCATGTATCCAAATCAGAGAACTAATTTTTCCATAGTATCTGGAATCTTTTATTCCAGGGTAAGTGCTATAAATATATAAATGAAAATGCCTATTGTTATTTGATTGAACATTGACAATATATACCTTCGATGAATTGAAGGCCAAAACAATAGAAATAATGTGTTCATGTAGGATATTTTTAAAAGAATTATACATTATAAGACTATGAAAACAGGTTAGCTAGCAAAGGGCACATTTATGGATAATTCTGAGGAGCAGGATGGTACCCAACCATAGTTAACATGTTTTAAGATTTTTTTTCCAAATCGCATCGTCACAAACTTGCTACCTGTACTTAATTACCAACCATATTGCTTAGTTAATGTGTCTTATTAAATGTTAACAGTTCTTCTGCTACACGTATTAGCATGTTTTATATTAGATGTTTACTCCGACAACATTTTCTTATTATTTCAATAAAGGTAACAGTTCCATCAAGAGTAAAATCACTAAATTCAGGTCAAACGTTTTAAATTTAAATCGAATGATCTGTTTAATAATTTTAAAATAATTCTATACCAGTTTTTCGCAGACTTAAAAGAACATATTTGTAATGTACACTAAATGAAGATGTTGTCCCCACCAGTTACGTTGATCTTTTAAATAAGAGACAAAACGCACAATTGCACCGACTCTTTATTGATCATAATAAATTGATTTAACTAACATTGAATTAAAATGATTTTAAAAAGCAGAAAGTTAACTCACATCGCAAAATTCCGATCACTCATGATAGCCATTCTGCTGGTCGCTTATTTTGCAATAACTATTCAAAATATTTCTTCTTTATACATGTAACAATAAAAGAATACAAAAATGTGTCTTAGGCCTTGTATGTCAATCTTTTATATGCAAAAGGCACGCTAATGTTCAAATACTAATGTAATTTTAAACAATAAAATGCATTATTTGTAGTTGCAGAAAAAGATAACCCGCATTATTGGGTTAAAACTTTTTTTTTTTGATGATTGCAACGTTATCCCTGCATAAAAATAAACAAAGACATTTTATTTACGAGTATATCTCGTATATCTGTATAAATTATTCGTATAAAGTGGATGAAAGCAAGTTAAATATAATTTTATTTTTCCGTACATTACAATACTAGAATAGCCTAATGCTTCAGCTTCACGTGCGAACAATTTCTAAAACGAGACAAGCTATTGATGAACAAGTTCATGAAACAGGGATATGACTAGTCTCATTTAAAGTCATCATTTCCCAAGTTCTATGGTTGATACAATGACCCTGTCAGAAAATACAATCTGTCATTAAGTCGAATTCTGACTGACGTTTTTCATATTAACTGTTAGGCCATTATATCAACACTGAATTGTCGACGGATATTTTTGTTTGCTCGATCATGACAATGAGCACACGGTGGGTAAGACCGGTTGACAGGGGATGCTTACTCCTCCATGACACCTGATCCCATCTCTGATGTTTTAACATGTTCTATAATCAACTCTGTTGGCCTAACTGTAATTGTCTCTCCATCTGTCTGATAAGTCAAGCTACCCCAAAAGGTAGCAAAAGGTGACATTTTAGATCAAACGTACCTAGAGTGAAAAAATAATGAATTAAGTTTTAAAAGGGAAACTTTTTATTACGCTTGATTTATTATCTTTGTTTCTTCAAGCAAAAAAAAGAAGAAAAAGCTGCTCAAACATCATTATTTTTTCTCTTTTTTTCTCGGGGGTCTCCTTTTTTGGGCTTCCCTCCAGATTATCGTTAGGGCATTCTCTTGACTTAATTTATACTTTTATAAAGACAAATTTATATGCTAAATAAACAAATATGTACTCAGGTTGGCATTCCACGTATGAACTTTAGTATGTAAAATGTCAGATTTTTTCCCTACATTCTGATATTTTCTGTTTAAAATGTGCATTTTTTATCCTGATAACGAGATTTTTATTCAACAGTAGAATGGTTTATTCTTCAGCACCATGATTGTAACAGAAAATGTATCAATTATTTTTACACGAAGTATTTCAAACTAAAATATGTATCACGGTTTCAGTATTTTTTTTTACACAGATCCCATCATGTTCATCAGTTGCAGTTTTCTTCATTTATATATATTCTGTTATTACCATTAAGGTCTTTCGTCTTCAGCGGAAGACCTTCTTGTTATTCTTAGGTTTCTTTTCCACAGTTTTTATTATTTTTTCTCACCTATTTTGTGCACTCGAGTTCTCGGAAACGGCTTGCTCGATTCTAACGAAACTTTCAGGTCTGATAGAACATAAAAAAATCTAGACATTAATTTTTTGTTTTGATGACGTCAATTCCGGTTCCGATATTTCTGCATTTTTATGAGTTTTTGGGGATTTTTGTGTGCAAGTTTTCTCAAAAACGGCTTAAGATAGAAACTTGAGATTTTCAGCGATGATAAAACAATATATGTAAATGTGACAAACGTATTTCATTCTCACCGGAATTGCTGGACGCCGACGTTCGCTTTGGCCCGAATAAAGGCATATCGAGAATTTCAAAATTTCTAATACTTTTTCTACAATATCTCTTTACCTGTAAATATTTTGTTTAAACATGTAGAACAAAAGTAGTGCAGAATTCTAAGGTCTTTCACACGATATCATGGAAATAGGGCTGGCCCCTAAAATATGAGGTCTTGAGGGACCGACTTTTTTTTCTTAATAACTAAAAACGTATTGAGAATTTGTAACAAATCAAAGAAGCAAAGTTGTTTAAAATGACAGTAACAGCTAGTGACACCGTCAAAAGACATCAAATGACGTCACTTCCGGCCAAATAGGAAGTAGTCAAAATTTCTTATTTTTAAAGATATTGGCAAGGAATAGAATAATGAATCTCACAGAGGAAGTCCGACTGTATTTCCTATCAAGTACTGTAATTTTCAACAACTTCCGGTTAAACGGGAAGTAGCAAGAAACGACTTATTTTTGATATATTTACATAAAATTAAATGAGTAACATCACCCAAGACTTCCAATCTCATTTTTGTCCATAAGTGTCACTTCCGTTCAAACCGGAAGTAGTCATAAATTGCTTAAAATCACGCATATCAGTGTAGATTTATATCATTAAAATATACGAAAGACAGATCGACATTATTTTTTGTCGTATCCTTCTTTATAATGAATGGCTTACCTTCCTTTACCGATCTTACAGGCAGTGATACTGAAAATCGGACGGAAGACCTAATTGTTGCTTTGCAACGAGCTTTGTTCTAGTTATTATCAATATTATTATTTTTCCACAAACTTTTGCGCAGGCCATTTCTCAAAAACTATTCAGGTGTTTTAAGTGCAACTTTCAGAAATTATGCGTCATCAAATGGACTTTGTTCATCACAAGGAGAATTAGGAAAACTCGCTTCCGGTTCCAAGTTATTGACATTTTTCTGGTTTTAAAATGACATTTTGTCCTTTTTTTTCAATTAGATAGCATAGAACACGACTTCTACATTAGCGGAATAGCCTTTTCGTGCGTCTTTAGTACTTCCGGTCGCTACCGGAAGCGAAATTAAAAAATTGAATTTTTCAACTTTTTTGTTTTTCAATATTTTTTATAATATTTAGAGGGTTAATGCATACTCTCTGAAAAATGCCTAATATATAATTTGTTTGAAAATTGATAAATCCATACTCTAGATATTCGCATTTCTAAATTTGAAGCGGTGATCCAAATGGCGGCTGTCTTCATAAACTCCAAAGAGCAGATCGGAGTTTACAGAGACAGTCGAGCTTGCCAAAGAAAAGGCGCTAAGATTTACTTATGATATTTGGCGCAAAATAATGTATCGTGCCCCGCCTTTCAAAGTAGACAAAAGGACTGATGCAATAGTATAGAAGTGCAGAAATGGATTACACGGACATGTCTGTCTGGGATTGAATAGAATTATAAAAAATGCATAAAGAAGAAAAGAAGTAAAAACATCAATAGTTTTAGATATTCGCATTTCTAGATTTGAAGCGGTGGTCCAAAATGGCGGCTATCTTCGTAAACCCCAACGAGCAGGTTGGAGTTAAAGGAGACAGTCGAGCTTGCCAAAGAGTTTTTAGGAATAATGCACATCTATAGGAACTTGATACATCTGGGAGGAAATTTGAAAATTCGCTTCCGGTGCCAAGTTATGGACAATTTCCTGATTTTAAAATGAAAATTTGCCTGTAAAGGATCTAAAGAACGCCTAATGATAAGAACTGGAGACTTGCTGAAGAGTATAATACATGATTTAAAAATAAACAGAATTACCTTTTCGTGCATTGTCAGTACTTCTGGTCGCTACCGGAAGAGAATTAATAAAGTTGAATTTTTCAACCTTTTTTATTTTTTTTATTTTTTTTTATTTATTTCTCTATTTTTTTTTTTTTTCTTTTTTTTTTTTTTTTTTTTTGATAATATTAGGATGGTTATTCGGTCGGATTACTTCTCGTTGCTAGCAACGAGTTTCTAGTTCTTATTACCATTGGTCTTACTAAATTGAAAGATGTAGCAGACTCCAACTTAAGGCAAAATTATATATATCATCTACTGTATATTACATTGGAAAAGTACGGAAGCCCGTTTAGGACTATCAAAAATATTTTTGAATTCGATATAACGAATCGACGAATTCGTTATAACGAATTTAATTCATTAAAACAATTTAGAAAATAGAAAACACTACCCAGACTATTACAGAGCTCTCGACATTTAACGCACCATGCTGAGCGACACAGCAGTCACTAATACGCCTACTTTTCTGTTTCCATACTCGATACCCTTAATCGACTTACAATTTTTGACTCATTAGTAAAGAGTAAAGGTCTCAGTGAACTGAATTTCCATTTTGCATAATCACTTGCAAACTCAAGTCTTCTCACTCTGTTATCTGCAGTTGAAACAGTCAGTTTCTTTCATGAAGCATATTCCTGCAAGCTTAATTTGAACTCTTCACCTGATGTGTGTCACGAAGTCTCTGTTTCAGCAACGACTAGGTAGAATAAGTTTTGGTCTGCTTGCAATTCTAGTTTACGATCTAGCTGGGCTGTATAGTCTCTCATTCTGAAGCATTTCATACACAGATACTGGTACATGAAATCTTTGCCACAACCGACTAATGACGCTTTTCGATCTGTATACAAACCTTCCCCCTGGTTGTAGCATCCTGGGTTCCTGCACATCGAGTATGAATCTCTGCTGGTGGGGAATCTGTCCCCGAGGATATTTGTCGCTCGGTTTGTATTCCACTAAAAATATTATAAAACATGAAGGATTTTATACTGAGTGACCATGGTGTTAATCAGTAATGTCTGTAAGGGGAACAGGTTCTGACAGAACGGTTTGTGCCCCTCCGTATTCAGGTGATGAAGGTATATTGCTACATAAGTAAGGATTCTCCTTAGGGACATTAACAATGTATTATATACACAGTCAGCTGATAACCAGTTTTGGTATAAAACAAACCAAACCTTTACGAAAATAAAAGATTAAAAGGTTTCAATCAGAGATATTTTTGACTATTTCTGTTTGGACCCCATGTGTTCCATTTCCAAACGTTTTACTACAATGTGTAAAACTAGCGGTATTTTACTACTAGCAATTTTTTTAAAAGAACTTTACTGTCCATGTACAAAGTATTTTTACTGAGACTGGGACAATTTGATTCAGTAAACTTCAAACATTGTCTATTGAATTCAATGTATACTCCATGCAGACTGATTTATACTCATAAACAAAGGCTTCACTGAACAAGAGAATATCCGGGCATAGGTTTGAAATAAATATTAGGGTCCATCAACATCTTTAAAAACATTTCAATTTGCCTGACCATTCTATCTTTTCAATGAGGGTTAGATTTTTGGAAAAATATACAATCCGACTAATAGCCCCTATTCAAGTACTCAACAAGAAGAATACTGGTCAGGAAACTGTTTCTTTGTTTTAAGGATCATTATTACAACTGAATATTAGAAGAACTCGTTTATATTTCTACATTATGAAATCCAACTGATGCTCACATTACAGTTCACTTTCTAAAGATTAAATTCTTCCAATTCTTCAAATTCACATTTCAATCTTCAATATTCAAGTCACCAAAGCTCAAATCGATCTACACTGAACATATTTGAGACGTGGTGTAAATCAAATGTGGATTCTCAAAAACTTCAAAGAAGATATTCCATTGTCCACTTTCCTAATTTATGTAGTAATACTTCCACTATCACCTGCATGTGGTAATTACGTCTCCCAACTTATTTGTTGCTTTAGAGCATGCTCTGAATACGATCAATTTTATACGGAGACAGGTTACTGACAAATAAGTTTATGTGACAGTTATTTCAAGATTCTCCTGTAAAATGTTTTTCCTAAATTCTATGATCGTAATAAAGACCTTGTTAGTAAGTTCAACCTATTACTGAGTCTTGACAAAAGATTATTCTTTCTGAGATACTTGCTTGCTTACATCATACATTGCTCTCTGTATTTGTTCAGAAAATCGTATCTTGGCTTTAAAAAAGCTTGAAAATTGAATTGCTTCAAAAGTAATATCACCAGTATTATATATGCATAATATCTTTCAAATTTTTAAAAAGTAATATCATTAAGACGTCGGTAAACACTTCATCAAGGGGTGATAGACGTTTTTTAGCGTTGTTTGATATTTCATATTAGTACAATATTTATCTAAATTTAATTTTTATGCAACAGTATAAATAGATATTGTATTATTATATTGAATATTAAAATTTTATTGATTTCTTTTTATTGAATGTATATTTCGGTTGAGACATTATTTTTGGCACAATAATAAAACAGAACATAAAGACAATTAACTTTGCTTGACAGACTGGCAGAAGATTTTTTTTTTAGTAGGACGGTAATTTAGCAGATCGATTAAAGTATAATATACCAGTAATGTACAGATGTGTGCCAAAAGTGAAGATAATTTAATTTTTCTCTATATATTTCATTGAAAACAACATTTTGTAAAATCACTGGCATGACAACATTTCTTGACAGATTTTACCACAAATTTCTTGATAATCCAAGAAATTGTTTTATTTGATAAAAACAACAGTTTTTATCTGATCAGCATCTATATTTAAAAAAATATTGCAACTTAAGTGAGACATGAAAATTTAAGTCATTTACGCACAATGGATTATATAGTCAACATTGATCTTGAATTTTAGAACTGATGTAGATGATGAAATGAAATGATAAAATGAAATGATGTATCTTTTTCTAAAAACTAAATATTTAATGATCTTTTACAAAAAGATAGCTACACATTTTCTGGTTTAAGTACTGAAATAAATAATGAAATTGGACAAAAATTAACCATTTGCCAGCGATTTAACTATACCTGGTTTTCAGTAAAATATATAGAGAAAAAATAAAATTATCTTCACTTTTGGCACAGATCTGTACCTGAATATTGTGTTATTCGACTTTTTTTCCTTCTTGTACAAAAAAAAAAATTAAATTCTTTAAATTATACACTTTTAAAATTGGACGCCATGGTCTGTTCATAGTTAGTTCCTACTAGAAGTATTAGATGAAGCATTGTCCCCTTGAATAAAAATTTCCATCCTTTATTTAACAGTTGACATTCACAAAAAGCATGAAATTGCAATCTAGATGTCTAGCCAGTAAACATGTTCTAAATTATATCATTTTGACTTAAGAGTGAAAATTGGATATTCAAAATCTTAAAAATGTCCTTTCAACTCTTACTTAAACCAGACTTAAACCGTAGATACTTTCCACTGCGCTTTACAAGAATGTTTCTATTCAATCATCACTAATTTAAAAGTCATCAATTGCATTACATAATAATTATTCTGATTTATTTTTTTACCCTTTCTATACCCAACTTAACTTATCACCATTGATATGAAAGTCACTCAATATAAAACAAATTCACACACAGCCAAAATAAGAATCAATAAAAAAAAATTACAAAACTAATTTCATCTGTTCAAATGATATTTAACTCTCTATACTACTCTGTATAATGTTATGGAGACAAAATTGATTTGATAATTCAACATTTATAGATCTGGATGGGGTTTTGCGTTTAGGAGATCAATAAAATAGATTCAAACCTCTAGTTGTTTCTTTTTAGAAATTGACCGCTGTGGCTAGTAATTATTTGCTCATGTATATTCCTGAAAGAATCACTAGACTGGGAGAAATAAATATTTATTTGGACAAGTTCGTTTGGACGAATTAGATAATCGTTTGGACGAAATAGATATTCAGTCGTGCGAATTTGATATCCATTCAGACAAATTAGTTCTTCGTTTAGAAGAATTCAAGATTTGTTCAAACTGTTCTTGTGTATTCGCAAAGAATATTTCATCTTGACAGATTTACTCCCTTAGAATCATTACAGCTCTGACAGACTTAAGCCAATTCGACCCAATTATCTTTTTTTATTTACTCATCAGACCAAATTATTAATAGAAGGTTTTAGGTCCTCAATTTTGAATGTCCGCTATTTTGGAGATCCTACGTTGCCCATGTTGGTCCAAAGTTCATTTAGTAACATAAATGTAATAAAGTTTTCCTTTGCAAACGTAGCTAAAGCAAGTGCTCGAGAAGCACAGTCTCGAAAAGGAAAAAAGGCTATCTCAAAACCATCACACACATACCTTTGTCTTACAGTGTGCATAGCATCACTGTCTACATGTACCACTGCACTATATGAAGATGTTAAAAAGAATCTAATTATAAAAAAGGCATAATTTGACCTTGTCCATGACAATGACCCTGTCAGCAAATACAGTTCATCATTGAGTCAAATGCTGACTGACGTTTGTCATACTAATTGTCAGGCCAATATTTACACACTGAATTGTCGACGGATTTTTCCGTTATTTCCCGATCATGACAGGGAGCACACGGCGGGTGTGACCGGTTGGCAGGGGATGGTCACTCCTCCATGACACCTGATCCCACCTCTGATCTTTAGAGGTCCGTGTTTGCTCTGCTCCTATTTTGTATTGTTTAATGGACTTTTGAGCTTGAATACTGTTCGTTATCTCCGTACATTTCATTGCAAAATTATTTATTTAATTATTCATTTATTGTTTCGTTCGTTCCTCATATACCACAAGCACTTGAATTTGTAATTTATATAATATGGTCTGTTGTAGTGATAGCAAGAGGAAAAATAAAAATTGCTGCTTAATCCAACTCCAGTAAAGTATTATCTATATCTGCATAAGTCTTTGAATATTATGAAAGTACCTTTGTATATATACTACTTAAAACATCCTTATACATGTAAATGAATACTTTTTGCAAATAGTGATTTCTGAAAGGCTTGCAACAGAGTTGTTGCTTGCACCTTTAATTTTGCATCACTTATGAGATGACGTTTGTTAATTATGATAGACATTTACCTCATCAGAAGTGAATGTGAATTGAACTAAAAGCCTACATTCGATTTTGGTAATCTATTCAGAAATAGAGATAAAGTGGATATCAAGTTTTGGCGGATGTCACAGGGAGGATAAATAAATAAGCAATTGTTTATCGAAACGAATCATTAATTTATTTAAAATGTTTATTTTTCTAAAACATTCAGTGAAATGCAAAAATATACGGTTAAAAAATGTAAAAAGAAATCAGTTAACATCAATTTTCTCTTATAATAATAAATATTTAATCCATTTTCTGAAGTGGCTGGAAAATCCCAAGAAAAGTGAAATAAAATTTACACGTCCATGATAGACGTTTTCCCTCGGAATATGACGCGGATGAATGAAATATATTAATTTTGCTCTTCTATAACGTTTCCATACAATTACTTTGGTATTCCGAACATTAAATTGTAGCCGGATTTCTAACGGAATGATATACATAAATACCAGCCGGTTTCAATGTACTACTTTTTAGTTTCTTTTACTATAAGCTCAACAGCATGTCTATAACTTCATCTTATTTGGAAAGCTTTAGATACCACGGTAAGGCGAGCATTTTTTGGAGAGAGAGATAATGGCCTAGCTTTCAGATATTCCGTCAAAGCATCTGTTTAAAGGGACGATATAACTGGCAAGCAAAATAACTGACAAGCAAAAAATAATTAATATCTATAGTAACTAGTTGCTATCATAAAACAATAAAACCAACACGTAAGTGATTGACTCTAGTGTGTGAAATATATGGAGATAACGAACAGTATTCAAGCTTAAAAGTCCATCAAACAATTCAAATTTTGGAGCAGAGCAAACACGGACAACTTAAACATCAGAGGTGGGATCAGGTGCCATGGAGGAGTGAGCATCCCCTGCACACTGGTCACACCCGCCGTGTGCTCCTTGTCATGATCGGGAAATAAGGGAAAAATAAATCCGTCGACAATAAAGGGCTAACAATTAGTATGAAAAACGTCAGGCAGCATTTGACTTAATGATAAATTGTATTTGCTGACAAGGTCATTGTATCGACCATAGTACTTACGAAATGACGATTTTAAACGAGACTGCTGAAATTCTTGTTTCATCAAGTTGTTTGTCAATAAATTGTTCATACGTAGAGCATGCTATTGCGTATCGAATCAACTAAGAGATATAAACTCCGTTTGCAGGTGATGAAGGTATATTGCTGCATAAGTAAGGGAAGTTGAGGTTTGAAAAGTTAAAGTCATCATGTTTATCATAAAACATGGTTGTTAGATTATCATGAACGTCTTTTTCGTGTAAAATATCCAAATATGAAACAGAAAAAGGGAAAGCTCTGTCATTCAGTGCCCTTTCCAAACCTTTCAATGACCTTTCAATTGACTGAATGGTGCAGGTTCATCTTTTGTCCCCAAGGTAAAAATCGAAATTTCGTAACCTAAATTCACTTTTACAATACACTCCTAGATTTATTCCAAAATATGATTGGGCTACTGTGAAAAATATAAGAGGAGTAAGAGGAGTTCAGAGAATCAGATTTTAGATTTTAAAAAAAATGACCCCCATTTGGCTTCTTGGTGAAAATCAAAGTCCTTAAAACGTATTGCATATCTACAGGACAACAACAATCACCATCCAAAAGATGATTTGGCTACTGCAAAAATATACAAATGGGCTACTTTGAAAAGTGTAATAGGGAACTCAATGAACCAGGTGTTTAGGAAAAACAACTTTTTTTTAAACCACCCACTCACCCCAAGATGAAAATCTAAATTCCCAAACCTTATGCACATCTTCAAGACACACTCAATCATATGCAAAAATATGAATGGACTACCGCTAAAAATGTAAGAAGCATGTAGAGAATCAGGTTTTTGTAGAAAAACACAGGGTTTTTAACCCACCCGAATATGCATATATTAAGTATTCTCAACAGTTTTTATAGTAATTCTTTTTATTTAAAATTTGTTGCTATGACTAAGCTTCTCTCAATCATCATCTCCCTCTCTGTTTCTCAGTGGCACATCCATAACATGTTATAGAAACACTTTCAGTGCATTTTTTTTTTTTGCATTCCCTCAGGTTAATTTACCTGCATTCCTTCAAGCAGCTAAACACGCATCCATGTATTTTGATGATCATTTAAAAATAAGTCTTTAACATAGGCAATCAGTATTTACTGTTATGGTAGTGAAGGATAAAATCTTCCCTCCTCCTACATAGCCTAATTAGATTGTTTTCTCCAGCAAAAAATATAAATGTTGTTTCAAATACACTATACATAAATACCTGCTGCATTAATATTTCACGCTCCATCTACCTTATACCCAATACCCTCATAACCATTGACGAAAAAATACCAATTACCGACATACATGACGATACATTCCCGAGCTTTACATAAGTGCGTTGTCCTTTACGATTGGGTTTTAATTCTATTTTGATGTGAAATCTACATCAGGTATGATGTATTTTAATTATATATATATATTTATATTATATTTTAATTTAAAAATACAAATCGTATTAAAATGAATTACAACATTCAGATGTATATTAGAATTAAGGGATTTTTAAGCAATATGGGGTTTCTTTTTCTTAACAAAGGAAGTCAAAATAAGAAATAAAATCTTGCTTTCTTTCATGTTCAAATTTCAATTCATCATATTTATCTAAGTAATACGAATCCCTTTCAGAATGAAGATTTTCCTCTATCACAAAATCATTTGAATGCGATTGTAATTTGCGGCGTTATATTAAGTGTAGTAATTCTGTATTCAGAGCTAACCCCTGAAATGAACTTGTACAGATTAGTGATCCAAACTGTGAACAGAGAATCACCACCTCTAAGGAAATATCACACATACTGGGTTGATATGGAGCCTTACATTACCAACAATTTGAAGCTCTATAATAGCTCTAGATGCAGCGTCCCGAATTGCATCTTGGCGAATAATATTTCCAATGCAGATATTGTTGTGTTCAGCCACCGACACATTCCAAGAAGTACTTTAAATAAAACAAAAGGTCAAATTTGGATTTTTTATTCCGCTGAAAGTCCATATCACACACACAGACCAAAGAATGGATGGACCGTTTTGATTTGTCAATGTCTTATATGGACGATTCAGATATCCATGTGCCAATGTATGGAAAATTTCAAAAACGACAAAAAATTCTGAAGAGAAACTACAGTGGTATATTAATCAATAAAACAAAAGACGCAGTCTGGGTCTCAAGCCAATGTGTTACCCCTTCAAGGAGAGAAAACTTGGTCAAAGACCTTAGTAAATACTTAACAGTTGATACTTATGGCGGATGTGGTACTAAGAAATGTGGTGGTCAATATGATAGACTACCCAAGTGTCAATCCTTGTTTGAAACACATTACCGTATATACTCGCCTATAAGTCGGTCCGCCTATAAGTCGGTTAGATTTTTTCAGGTTATTTTTTAGGGATTTGCCATTGACCCGCTTATAAGTCGGTAGAATTTTTAGCCTGAATCGGTTGACAATTTCAAATTAATGCTCTAATGTTTAGCCAGTGTTTCAAATAATATTTTGAGAAATGATGCTGATATTTAATTTTTTTCTTAGCAAATCAATTTCATATTAATATTCTAATATATTTACCTGCGTTCAAATAATATTTTTGGATATGGCATCGTTAGTTAACCTTTATTTTTTAACAAATTATTAGTAACCGTTGAAAACGTTTGAGAAATACTACATTTCGCGGTCCAGGAAAATACTCACTTTTGATGACTCGCCTATAAGTCGGACATAGAGTTTTGAACAAAAATTCAACTCCCAAAATACCGACTTATAGGCGAGTATATACGGTACAAATTCTATTTTTCTTTCGAAAATTCAATCTGTAAACAGTATACAACGGAAAAATTACGTAATCTTTTCAGCTACAGCGCTACACTAATTCCTGTCATCAATGGACCAAACGATGCATCTCGATATATCCCGAAAGGAACGTATATTAATAGTCAGGATTTTGCTAATGCTAGTTCACTAGCAACAGAATTAAAAAGGATCGGTTCAAATGAAGCAGAGTATATTCGTTATTTGACGGAAAAAGACAAGTACACATGCCAAACAGTCGACAAAATAGTACCTAGTGCACAATGTACCTTATGTAAATATCTAGTGGATATAGAAAAGGGGAAAAAGACAAGAAAAAACAATTCATGGTTTAAAATTTTGGACCCGAAAGTATTTTGTACAGTTCCAAAATACTAAAAATTTTTCATAAAGTATTAAGAACATATACACCATTCTTTTGTTCTAAGAATCCATTCTAAAACTAAGGAGAGAGAGAGAGGGAGAATAAGGGTAGAGTTATACCCTTTGTATTGATATTCTAAATTCTTTTTACCTAATATTATATGCAAGGATCTCTAAATTAACCATCTTTCTTCGGTTATTTTCACTTTTAAAATCTGTATATCCTTACACTGATAAACACTTTTTCGCTGGCCAAACCAGAAAACCTTGCTTCTCACCTTCATATTAATTTTCCTAAGTGATACTTGAAATCAAAATTCTTATTCTCCAAAGAGGAAAGAATTCCCAATAAGCATGTGTTAAAGCAAAATAATTATTTTTATAAAACTAGAAAAATCTTGGATTGGAGAATTTCATATTTTGTTGAATATTTGGTACTTGGATGTTCACCAAAATTCATATTTTGCATTAATGTGTCTTCCTGTTGCAGCATTCAACAGTACAAGAAAAAAATAAATTTAACTTTACCCCCATAAATCTTGATTCGGTAGCTTGATTTTATTTATCTGTCTCTTTGTCATGGTTGATAAAGTTCGGTCAGATTGGATCCTTCTTTCACTGTCCGTTCTAGATAGATGAACAAGGACCTATCATCTCAATCTGTGGAGAGTGAAATTGAACAATGAATGTATAAACTGATACAGCAGGAAAAGAATTTAAAAAAAAACGCAAGGATTTCTAACAGCTATCTCTGATAAAGCACAATTAAACTTGTTATTGTTACTCATCCGAAAACTGCTTAATTTTTGATTGAAGTCCCTTCAAGAATCTCTCACTCGTGATGGGAAAACACTCATTTCAGTGTAAGGCTGCAAATTTTAATATGTACTCGCCACTTATGGCTAGATATATGAAACCTCTGCTTTTAGTTATTCAAAAAGATTCTTCTATATACTGCATGTGAAAGGAACAGGCAACCCTTATTTTCTTTCTGAATATTTTTCCATTCTCTGTTAAACCCTAAGACTTTTATGCATGTTAAGAACGGCAACCTTATCCTTGAAATTGAAATTTTAAGGATAAAGGGCATGGTCATTTGACCATTTCTCAACATTTCTATTTGTTCAAATTTTAAAGCCATTTTGATTCTTTTGAATGAGAAATAAAGACCACTCATTGCTTTTGTTGAACAGTAAATTTACTTATAATTTTTCCGTGATACTTTGACTTGAAAATCATTGGATTAATTTATTTCCATAATACAATTTCCACCAAATATCTCAGCAAGTGACTCTGTGTCTGTTTACTTTGCCATTAGAAAGTTCTTGTCGCTTGCACATTTTTTGCTTCCATTTGAATTCGTTGAATTACGAAACACAGAACATGCATCGATATTTTTGAATAATTAAGATGAAGTCCTTATTTTACGCGAGTACTTAATATCGCGAAATGGCCAAAGGGCGTCAAATCGCGAGAACAATAATTTGCGAAGGGGTGATTTATCTAGAGATTTTACATACATTAAAGCACCATAAAAATAAAAGCGAGTAATTTAATTTCGCGAGCGGTGCTTCTCGCGTAATTACGCGATAATTAATTCTTCGCGTATATTTAGGAATCTACAGTAATCCAGCAAGAAAGTACCAAACACCCTTCATCAGAGTTACTTACACATTAGTATTTTGCTTTCGTGGTTCAAATTGAAAACAACAAAACGTTGGACTTCCTGCAATTTGACTCCTGATGACGACCTGAAATAGGGTTCCTGACCGTTGACTTTTACAATGGGTAAATATCAAAGCTAAGATCATCTAAATTTTGAAAAGTTTTTGTTTTCATGCGTTTCACTTTTCAACGTGCATTTTAGGGTCATTGCATCTTTGGTTTGCTCTTGTGAAACTGGTGTAAATTTTTCATCGTGACTGCCTTCTCTGGCCCTTTTTTGGTCTTTGGCCTTTGCATGATCAAACTTTTATTGTTTCAACTCCCAAGAAGAACTTGATTTAGTTTACATTGGCCTTTCAAACCTTTGTTTCTTCACACTATCTTAATTTATTCTAGCAAATGTCTTTTTAGACATATTTTTTCATAACTACTCAATGACTGAGGTTAAACTACAGCAAATGCGTAGTATTAGATTGATTGTCTTATTATTCATTATTGAATTATTTTCTTGAAACCTGTTTTATATAAGCTAAGTAAACTGCTCTAAGTAAATTTCTTGTTAAAAACAGTCGTGTTCCATTGAAGGTTCTCTTTCATCAAAGAATTTACGGAATAAGTCAAAACTTTGAACTTATACACAGTGATACACTTGCTTGGATGAGAGTAAATAAAATCAAGAACCCAAAGAAGCCATTATGTGTATTAAAAACCAATAATTACTCACATTACTTTGATCTAGCCCTATAAAGATACGCATTTAGATATACACTTTGAAAAGTTATGTAAATGAACGTTATTTTTAAAAAGTCATATTTGCAATCAAATGTCCAATAAAAAGCAATTCCCTCTCTGCAATGGAGTGTTCAATGATCACGGTCACTTTAACATGAAAATTCTTTTTAATACAAATAACCTCGAATCATTTTGACCTTTTTTTCGTACATCTAAAACATGAAGGAAAATCTCAAACCTCATAGTCCTTCTGTAAACGCTCATGAAATTGTGCCTAGTGGTTTTCCATTTAAAATAATTTTAATTATCATTTAAACAATTATCTAAAAAGACCTTTTAATAGTATACTTTCAAAGTTAAAAGTACTGTTCTTTTTGTTTTGGTCTGGTGATTATTACTAAAAACTGTAGTGAAACACCAGCTTATTTTACATAATTAACATACAAACTTCTATTAAAATTTCATCAATGCATTAGCTCATTATTAAAAATGTATAAAAAGGCAGATGCTCTACTAAGCCCCTATCTTTACCCCTCACAAAAATATCAATTGCTGCAAAGGAAAATTCTTCGACGTACACTCTTCAGTACTACAACATATTCTAGAAGTGTTGTGATTATGATGTGGATTTCCAACAACTCCAAAAATTTGCTTTTAGTAAATTCAAAATCACCAAAATTTTCAAAAGTCAGTGACATTAAAACGTACTACTTTTATACACCTGTACATCTATTTCTTGCGATAAATTAAGAACTAGGCTTTTGATGTTATGAACAACTGTTTCTTCAATGATTGGTAAACAACAAAATTACTTTGTTAAAAGTCACTTTGGTTTTACATACAAGTACTCTGAAGTTGACATTTTAAACTTGATATTTTAATAGGATGTTGGAGTTCCTCATCGACAAGATCGGAGACCAGGTCTTCAAACAAAATTTTGGAATTCCGATGGGCACTAATTGTCCTCTTTTATTAGCTGATCTGTTTTTATATTCCTATGAAGCAGATTATTTTCGAAAACATCTACATGAGAGGAAGAAAACACTTGCTGTGGCCCCGACATTCAGATATATTGACGGTTTATCTAATAACAATAGTTACTTCCATTCATATGTCAAAGCGATGTATTTTAGTGAACTCAAAATAAAGGATATCCAATGTGTCTGCACATCTGTTTTGTATTTAAATCTTTTACTGACTATATATGATAAGTGCCAGCTAACAACTAAATTGTGTAACTTCATCTTTTCCATCGTCAACTTTATTTATGTTGTAATATACTTTTATCATTTGCATGAAATATATGGAGATAACGAACAGCATTCAAGCTCAAAAGTCCATTTAACATTACAAAATAGGTGCAGAGCAAACACGGCCCTTCAAAACATCAGGTGGGATCAGGTGCCATGGAAGAGTGAGCATCCTTTGCCGACAGGTCACACCCGCCGTGTGCTCCTTGTCATGATCGGGAAATAACGGAAAATCCGTCGACAATTCATTGTGTAAATAATGGCCTAACAATTAGTATGAAAAAGGTCAGTCAGCATTTGACTCAATGATAAATTGTATTTGCTGACAAGGTTATTGTATCGACCATATAACTTACGAAATAATGACTTTAAACGAGACTGCTGATATTCTTGTTCCATCAACTTGTTTGTCAATAATTTACCTCGTTTTAGAATTAATACGTAGAACATACTCTTGCGTATCGAATCAACTGAGAGATATAAACAACGTATGCAGGTGATGAAGGTATATTGCTGCATTAGTAAGGGAAGTTGACAATTGAAAAGTTAAAGTCATCACGTTTATCATAAAGCTTGGTTGTTAGATTACCATTAACGTCTTTTTCAAGTAAAATATCCAAAAGTGAAACAGATGTGTCAGACTTTGTAGTATCTTTTATCTCAAGCTCACCTGGATATATCGTATCGACATAAGAATGGAAATAACAATTGTTAATTGACAATTCGTCGTCGATACATCTAAATGTTGAGTTGAAGGCCACAGCAAGTGTTTTCTTCTTTTCACGTATAAAATTTTGGACAAAATCTGCTTCATATGAAAAAAAAGGTCTGCTAATAACGGGGCACAATTGGTACCCATGGGAATTCCAATAGATTGTTGGAAGACCTGGTCTCCAAAAACCTCATAGATATTGTCAATCAGAAACTCAAGCATCTTTTTTAATGTCAACTTCAGAGTACTTGTGTGTACAATCAGGATGTTTTTTAACAAAATAATTTTGCAAATGACCAATGACAAGGTAAGTTCGCAGTACAGTTAAGGCTACACATGAAGATAATATGGTAATGAGGTCATAATGAGGTTTGACGTCATGACAGTTGCTCCGCCCTGATAGATCTATATAAGGAAATAGAGCTCAAAAAAGTCATTTAATGATGATTGCGAGAATTTGTAATGAATGTCTGTATTTTCATGTTTAAATAAATAAAAATTAGTGATTTTCTTTTATATAAAAACACAAAGTCTTCGAAATAATTCTCTTTTTTTGGTGTCGTTTGGCTGCATTCGGCTTCAGCCAAGCGCTTGCACTCGGTGACACGGAATGTTGTTTACATCTAAAACGTGGCGACAGGAGCTGAGATATGCGGTGGATAAATGCAACAAGCAGGCAATCTTTAAAGAGGATATGGATAAAATAAGACACCTAAGTCTTGTTTATCTCTTTGATAAGAAGATGATGACGTTATTTCGGGAAATCAAGGAAAACTGGGACGATCTGCACCACCTCCCCAGGTCCCTATCTGTTCATTTATAGGTGTGTATGCGCATATGTATATCAACATGTAGGCCTAGACATACTATTGTTTACATCAATGTAAAATAACCGTGTATATGTACGATACGATGCATTATTACAGTCCGTCACAAACTGTAATGCAGTGCCTTGTGTGTATGCCCCCCCCCCCCCACCACCACCACCACCAACCACACATTATAAAAATTGCACACTTTTAACAATTTAATTTGCACTGAATATACAGAATTCTTGTCATACAAACATGTTACGTACATAATAAAAAAATGCACAGCATAACATGAATTGATATCAAATATAAATTTAGATGCAGTCACACTTGTAGTGCATATATATATGTAAAGTCAAACTATACAGTGCACAATGTATGTGCACTGTAAAAAAAAAAGATATCAAGACCCTTTTAACTTTAATTTATACCTCTGACAATCAAAAATACCAATCAAAAATAAATGAAATTTTAAGATTTCAGTTTTTTACCAGTGCTTCATATTTTATTTTTTTTTTTCAACTTTTTTTCTTTCTGTATCACTAGGCTGTAAATTTGTAGAATTTATATATGTTATTAATGAAGATAAAATATTTGAATTTTCATTCGTTTGACTACACGTAAATTAAGTCAGTCTTATATGTATATACATGTATTCATAAATTGTTTATATGTACAATTTCTTACCATTGTAGCTGCTAGGTGTTGTAGGCTGAAAGAATAAATAAAACTGGCATAACATCACCCAGAATTATCAAAATAGATGCATCAATTTATCCACTGGGTATGATCACTACGTCTAAATAATTAGAAAAAAGCATTTCACATTCATTTTATAGTATGCCAGTGTAATTTTTTTTTCAGTTTTGTTTAGGTGAAAGACTTAAATGTTACCTCTAGTATATTGATTTGATTTTTTTTTACTTTAACTATAGCTACCAATCTGCTCTTGCCAATGTTATAGGTTATAATTTCCCAGAAAAGTTATGTATTAAAAGTTTGTTTCCATTTATTTTATGAATTTCAGAAAATATAGTATAGCATGGTTTGTTTTGCACAAAATGCAATGTCATTTCATTCTACAACAGTAGTCATAATGTATTTCACTAATTACATATATTATGTAACTTATTATGTATTACTTCTCCCGAACAATTCATTCATTCAGGCAGCACATGTATTCACCAATCAAGTAAAAGGGTATGCTCCTCATGGCCGTAGGAACCTGGGGGGGGGGATAATTTTGCAGACAAAAAGCATAGCTGGTATATATTACTTGTTCACCCTAAATAATAAACTATGATCATGACCTTTTTTAAAAAAAATTTTCATGTCAAAGAATTGTTGGTAGTTGATAGTGCCCCCCCCCCCAACTAAAAATGTATGCCCCCCCCCAACTGTAATTGATCCTACAGCCCTGCTCCATATTAGCTACATGTATAAACCATTATACATATTCCTGGCAAGATTTTTGAAAAGTTTTGATAATAAAAACAGTAGAATTAAAATATATACATATATATGCTTTCTATGTTTCTCAACACCAATGAACTTTCCATAATGGTATTTCATTTTGTTTTCAGAATTGATTTCATCAAAAGGAACATGAACGGAAATATGCACCTGCTCAGAATTCCCTTCACAGCCTGCCTTTGAATTTGAAGAGCTGTGTTTATTAAATTTATTTTCTAGAAAAATACTACTTTGACTTTTTAACTGTACAGTGGTGTGAAAGTTTGAAGGGTGTTAAGATTTGAAAATCTTAACTTGCATGTATTTAATTGTTTGAGATACCAAAAAGATCTAAAGTTCGTGTATATTGTGTTCACTTGTTTTTTTAACAGAGTTTCTGTTTCTTGATTACAAAGTTTTCCCTATGATTATCTTGTTTGTGCATGGATTGATAGAAACTCAAAAAAGGAGATTAATCCCCCCCCCTCCAACCCCTGAATTGTGCTAATTTAAAAGTACCTAAGGAAGTAAAACCTGATGTAAACACGGTATAATAATTTATTTTTAACACGCAAGTACGGTACTTGGTATCAAAGGAGCCAAAAGCAAACTGGTAGGGGGGGGGGGGGGGGGGTGGGGGTGGGTGTAGATCTATAGAAAGGAAAACATGTTATTAATATTGCATGTGTAAGCACTCCAATCCCTTCCTCCTGGTTCTACAAAACTTAGTCTAGAATCCCTGAACAGTAGAAGGTTTGATAGCTATTACGAGAATCACATAGAATGTATGTAAAAAAAAACAAAAAAACAACAACAACAACAACTTAGTTCTGTTGGAGATTTTTTTTTATTTGTGTGTGTACTGGGGGAGGGGGTATAAATATTTAATTAATTGATAGGAGTTGTCTATTGTTTATTAGAAATGATTGAATCTTTCAATATTTTTAACCATGGGCATACATGATGGATGTTGCGGCAAATTTTAGGCCTATTGTGAACGTTATATCACGGAGCACAGGCCTCTGAATTTCTATCAATAAGCCGTTATATGATTGATCAGAGTGATATATATATATACCCCCTCTATATATAAATACATATATATGTATTTATATATAATAGAGGGAATATAAATATATATATATTACTCCGATCAATCATATAACGGATTATTGATAGAAATTCAGAGGCCTGTGGATGGAGGAAATGCGGAGGGTGTCAAAGACGTCTTGTGTAGCGTATAAAAGAACGAAGACATACAAAACAAAGTAAAGTCAAGGATTTTTTTATGCATACCGTTTTGATTTAGCGAAAAGAAGCCCAGCACACTACGTAGGTATTATTTGTTTAAACTTTGCGAGGTACAGAAACTCTATTAAGTACTAGAGAGTTATCTCCCATGCTGGGTCAATGATGCGTTTGAAAACTATATTTAGAATGAATGTGTCAAGACTTCAATTTTTAATCAAAAAGTGCAAGGGCAAGGCGACAACCCAAGAGGTAGGTTTTTATTTTAAATTCTTTATTTTACTGTATAGTTTTTAAAAAGTGATGCTCATTTCTTTGTAATTCATTAGGTAATTTATAATTTCCGATGAAATTATGAAAATACCCTATTTTTTGAATACTGGAGTTTGTTTTTAATGATTAACTTAAATATATCAGAAATCTAACTGAATGAGCATCAGTTTTGAGATAGGATAGATATCAAGGGACACACTGAAACATTTTGCAGTTTATTTTTTGCTTGCCTTGCCCTTGCACTTTTTGGTTAAATTTGACATTTCATATTTTGACCCAAAATCGGATCCCACGTGACTGTAGAGGGTCACATGATGACAAAAAATAGCGATATGAAAAGCGATGAACATACTCTTCAAAATGCCATTAAGATATTTCAAATAGAGTTTCATGCTAAAAAATAAAACGGTTGAACTTTAAGTGTCTCGTTTCTGGTGCCTTTTGATAGAAAATGTTGCCTTAACTGTACTGCGTTAATCTACGAGTTCCATTTTTATTGAGAAAGCAGCTGTCAATGATATCAAAAGCCTGGATTTTAATTTATCGTGAGGAATGGTTGTGTATAAAGTTGAAAAGTCGTAAGTTTTTAAGCTGTTGATTTTGGTAAAATCTTGTGATTTCAAATTTTCCAAAAGTTCCTTGGAACTTATTAAGTATCCTGATTTACACCTCTTCTCGAATATATTGTTCCACAGTACTCTTGAAGTTTCCCCTTCACTACTGTTAATATCTTAGTGAGGAGTAAAGAAAGAGGCTTGGTTGAACATTTACTGGAACCCGCTATGTATCTTTGTTTGTAAGGATTTTTATGAAGTTTCGGAATCCAATATAGATATGATAATTCAAATTCAGTTTGGTTGTTTGGAATATTAAAAATATTCAAAACTGACATATGGTTTTGAAGAATTTCTTTCTTAGAAAGAGAACTATGAGTATAAGTTGGATTACCACTTGTAGAATTAAATCCAAGTTCCTCTAAAATACATTTAATATAATAGGTCATAAGACAATGTTGTTACCTGCTTTGTCAGCAGGGATCAGTACATACTGATCATGTAATCTATCTAATTTTTTTCACTTCCGGATTATTGAATACAGAAAAATGGATTGTTCTCATATTGCCCCTCAATCTTTTAATGCGCGATTTTAAGATACATCTGATACATTTAATCCATTCTGACAAAGTGTCTAGGTCTTCTTTTTCATGTCTGGCCCATCACTTGGCGTAATCCTCTACAGAATCCATAATATTTATGAAATTCCGACGCCAGTTGAAGGATTGGGGTTCCCTATATTTAGGACCTTTTAAAATTAGCGATCTAAGGTCCTCATTATTAACTATATTTACGTCACCAGTAATAACGTGTCCAGCAGGACTATAGTTATACGGTGAAGAAGAACATGAACACGATGGAGGATTATGTATATTGTGTTTACCTCTCCCAGCTTATTCAATACTCAAGAGCATGCTCTAAGTACGATCACTTTTTAAACTGGGGCAGACTAATGACAGATAAGTTGATGTTAAAGGGATTTCAACAACCTCATTGAAAGTCAGCATTTTGTAAATTCTATGGTTGTTATAATGATCTTGTCATCAAAAACAACATATAAATGTCTATTTTTGGCTGATGTGTTTCATACTTATTGCTGGGTCTTTGTTTTTATAAATAACAAATCTAAATAAAGAAGTAAATGCGGTATATGCACATTTTTGCCCCCACAAAAGTCATATTTTGAAAATTTCTTGAAATATGCTGAATTGTATATATTATGTGAGAAATCTAAATTAACAAAAAATATTATAGTTTCGAAGTAGATTATTGGCAACTTTTGTTTCTATGACGTCACAAACTATTCGGATATTGTGTTATTTTTCAGAAAAAGGAGAAAATGGACAAAATTTGTTCAATTTTTACTATAAAATTTATAGAGCGCAGGACTGCTCAAGAACAATATTTACATATTTCATTGATATTATCATTCTACTCATTATATCAAAATATTGAGTTTGAACAGACCTGCGCTCGGTGATTTTTACTCCAATTATCGACGTAATATACACTTTTTCTGTATAAATCATGGAAATTTTGAATTTACGTCATCTTTCTGACGTCAAATCTAACATATGGCGTCATGGCTTATGAAAATATTCAGTGCTTTGAAGTCTGCAAATATTCCCCTATTTTAGAACATAATTATATATCTCTCCGTCAAAGTTTGATTTTGGGGGCAAATATTGATTATTACCGAATACAGTCCTTTACTAAAATATTTCATTTGACTACGAAATATTCCGTGTACTGATCAATACATAGGGCTCACGGTGGGTGTCACTGGTCGACAGGTGATGCCAACTCCTCCTACACATCTGAACAATATCCTGGAATTCCAAGAGTCCGTGTTTTTTACACTGTTCACGGATTCGTATTGTTTTTAATTTTTCTTTTTTTTTTTTAGATCGATCACGGATTCGTATTGTTTTTAATTTTTCTTTTTTTTTTTAGATCGATCACTGTTTGTTATCTTCACCATTTTCATATTACATGTTTTTAAGAATACTTTGTAGCAAATTTAGAATTTAAGAGAAATATACGTTTATTTAAATTGCATAAATTGCCATTTATATGTAAGAATATTGCATAGAAAAACAATGATTTTTTTCATTGATATATCATTTGCAAGTATCAGTTATGGAAAGTCAGATAAGCAAATCGCTAAATAATAGCAGGTCAGAAACTATCTCGGAGAGGATGTAGACATCGAAAAAAGAAACTTATCAGCAGAATAAAAACTAATTCGTTATTCAACTTATTTTAAAATGTATAAAAAATAACATATAACGCTCTTTGAAACATCAAGTTATATCTAAATACAAGTATATCATTCTTAATATTTTTTTACTCTCATGTTAATTAGTTGAATCTGATTCGTCGAGAAACATTTGTTAAAAAACACTATTACCCGCTGAATAATGAAGCCACGCCCTCCAGCGTACATGTAGCAACGGTCAACATTGCTTGACGACGGATGATATTCCAAAAAATATTGACTACGCAGAATTTATGCGCGTAAGATATACTGTTATATGTATTTGTATGAAACATTTAGTATAATATAATAAATATTGCATGTAGTTGAGTGTAACATTGAAAATTTTCACTCCTCGAAAACCATTGTCAACCTCGGCTTGGTTTTCTTGAGATGAAAATTTTCAATGTTACACTAAACTACATGCAATATTTATATAATATCATTACCTTGTTGAAATAGCGTCTATAAGGAATAAGGGAAGATAATGAAGAGACATCAAGTTCAGAATCTTATAAATAAATACAAAATTAAGAGCAAGAAAACACATACCATTGGAAACACCAGAGGTTGTATTAGGGAGAAGGAATCCCTGTCGACCGGTCACACCCCTTTGTTGCTATCAGGTAAACAGAGAAAAAACATTGACAAATTAGTATAAAAAATGGATTTTTTTTTATTCAGGAAATGCCAGCCAGGTCAAAGATATGATGTAATATCAATTTTGAAGTAGTCTGCCTCGGCTTATAAAATAAATGTAGTCAGGATATACTCTTGTGAATGCAATCAATGAGGGGCCATAGATTGATTGATTAATTGATTGATTGATTGATTGATTGATTGATTGATTGTATGTTGTTTTACGTCCCATTCGAGAATTTTTCACTCATATAGAGACGTCACCATATACTGGTGAAGGGCTCCAAATTTTGACCTTTACTCGGCACTCAGGGCCCTTGAGCAGTGAGGGATCTTTATCGTGGCAACGCCTGCCGTGACACGAGGTCTTGGCTTTTAAGGTCTCATCCGAAGGACCCGCAACTTTCACTTCAAAGTGCAGAGCGCATGGCGAAGGAACAGTTGCTACCTATTTTTTTTTTATCGACTTACGTCAGTCGCGGCCGAGATTCGAACTCACGACCTTCCGATCACAAAGCGAGCGCTCTACCGACTGAGCTACCGTGAACGGTTGGGGCCATAGAAAACAGCATTTGTAGCTGATAATGGTATACTTTGCATCAATATTGAATGTTAAATAGAAAAGTCGATGAAATCTCCTTTGTCATAAAGTTTTGTTTTTAATTTGCCACCAATGTCTGTTACTAGTAAAATATCCAAATAAGAGAATTAATTTTTCCAGAGTATTTGGAATCTTTCATTTCAGGGTAAGTGGTATAAATATATAAATGAAAATGAGTATTGTTATTTCATTGAACATTGACAATATATACCTTCGATGAATTAAAGGCCAAATCAATAGAAATAATGTTTTCATATAGAATATTTTTAAAAGAATTATACATTATAAGACTATGAAAACAGGTTAGCTAGCAAAGGGCACATTTATGGATAATTCTGAGGAGCAAGATGGTACCCAACCATTGTTAACATGCTTTAAGATTTTTTTTCCAAATCGCATTGTCACAAACTTGCTACCTGTACTTAGTATTTATTTCGCTCAGAAAATGGTGTTGCTGTTGTATGTACATATGTGAACTAAGAATACATATCACACTTAACTAACATTAATTATAAGTCCCAGTTATTTCCTTTTACACATTATCTTAGTTGAAAGAAAGGTCGTACAACTTTTTATAATGTTTTATAATTATGCATTTTTTTTTCTCTGTCATTGTCCTCTGATACACTGATGTAAACTACAAAATAATATGAAGGTCTACTCCTCCTTGTATTTTGCTTCTTTCAATAAAGATTCTTACAAATTTCGAAGTTTCATTAAAATGCATTTCAAAACAAAAGAATACCAGAAGACCAAGGATATTAGTACGTTCTTACAGGCAAAAAAAAAAAAGAAGAAAAAACTGCTCAAACATCACAATGTAGTTAATTTTTCTATCTTTTTCTCGGGGTCTCCTTTTTTAGGCTTCCCTCCAGATTATCGTTACTGCATTCTCTTGACTTAATTTATACTTTTATAAAGACAAATTTATATGCTAAATAAACAAATATGTACTCAGGTTGACATTCCACGTATGAACTTTAGTATGTAAAATATCAGATTTTTTTTCCCTACATTCTATTATTTTCTGTTTAAAATGTGCATTTTTTATCTTGATAACGAGATTTTTATTCAACAGTAGAATGGTTTATTCTTCAGCACCATGATTGTAACAGAAAATGTATCAATTATTTTTACACGAAGTATTTCAAACTAAAACGTGTATCAAGGTTTCAGTATTTTTTTAACACAGATCTCATCATGTTCATCAGTTGCAGTTTTCTTCATTATATATATATTCTTTTATTATCATTAAAGTCTTCCGTCTTCAGCGGAAGATCTTCTTGTATTCTTAGGTTTCTTTTCCACAGTTTTTATTATTTTTTCTCACCTATTTTGTGCACGCGAGTTCACGGAAACGGCTTGCTCGATTTTAACGAAACTTTCAAGTCTGATAGAACATAAAAAAATCTAGAAATTTATTTATTTATTTATTTATTTATTTATTTTGTTTTGATGACGTCAATTCCGGTTACGATATTTCCGCATTTTAATGAATTTTAGAGGGTGTTTGTCCGCGAGTTTTCTAAAAAAAACGGCTTAAGATAGAAACTTGAGATTTTCAGCGATGATAAAACAATATATGTAAATGTGACAAACGTATTTCATTCTCACCGGAATTGCTGGACGCCGACGCTCCCTATGGCCCGAATAAAGGCATATCGAGAATTTCAAAATTTCTAATACTTTTTCTACAATATCTCTTTAACTGTAAATATTTTGTTTAAACATGTAGAACAAAAGTAGTGCAGAATTCTAAGGTCTTTCACACGATATCATGAAAATAGGGCTGGCCCCTAAAATATGGGGTCTTGAAGAATCGATTTTTTTTTTCTTAATAACTAAAAACGTATTGAGAATTTGTAACATATCAAAGAAGGAAAGTTCTCTAAAATGACAGTAACAGCTAGTGACACCGTCAAAAGACGTCAAATGACGTCACTTCCGGCCAAGTAGGAAGTAGTCAAAATTGCTTAGTTTTAAAGATATTGGCATGGAATAGTATAATGAATCTCACAGAGGGCGTCCGACTGTATTTCCTATCAAGTACTGTTATTTTCAACCAATTCCGGTTAAACGGGAAGTAGCCAGAAACGACTTATTTTTTGAGATATTTACATAAAATTAAATGAGTAACATCACCCAAGACTTCCAACCTCATTTTTTGTCCATAAGTGTCACTTCCGTTCAAATCGGAAGTAGTCATAAATTGCTTTAGGTCAAGATCTAGTAAATGGAAGGTGCCCACAGATTTCTCAAATTTCAGAAATAAATTCCTTTAATGATGCTTTATAACTTTAGCTAAGTCAAATAAGGTGTTTCGGGACATAATTTGTAAATAAACAGGACGAAAAATCAAGTTTTAAACTGTCATTTTCAATGAAAAATTAAGAAAAGCAGTCATCAACACGGGAGTTTTTTTTTCCATATCAGACAAAGGAAATGTATCCAGATTGCCTACAGTCTCTTAGAAATTGGTAATTTGTATGTCCTTGGCCTCTTCCTTAAAATAATATTAAATTGAATATAGGTATCGGGATTACTTTTCATATGATTTCAAATTGAATTCCATGAAAATACTTTATTTTCTACATAATTATATTAGAGCCGTAAAGTACGGGAAAAAGAAAGTTGAAATTGATTATGACGTCATAATGGATCTAGCACAAACAGTTAGTCTAAAGTTATTTACTAGATCTTGACCTTAAAATCACGCATATCAGTGTAGATTTAAATTATTAAAGTATACGAAAGACAGATCGACATTATTTTTTGTCGTATCCTTCTTTATAATGAATGGCTTACCTTCGTTTACCTATCTTACAGGCAGTGATACTGAAAATCGTACGGAAGACCTACTTGTTGCTTTGCAACGAGCTTTGCTCTAGTTATTATTAATATTATTATTTTTCCACAAAATGTTGTGCAGGCGATGTCTCAAAAACTATTCTCGTATCTTAAGTGAAACTTTCAGGAATTATGTGTCATTAAATGGACTTTGTTCATCACAAGGAAAATTAGGAAAACTCGCTTCCGATTCCAAGTTCTTGGCAGTTTTCTGGTTTTAAAATGAAATTTTGTCCTTTTTTTCAAAAATGGCTTATGATATGAACTGAAGACTTATTAGATAGCATAGAACCCAACTTCTACATTAGCGGAATAGCCTTTTCGTGCGTTGTTAGTACTTCCAGTCGCTACCGGAAGCGAAATTAAAAAAATGAATTTTTCAACTTTTTTGTTTTTCAATATTTTTTATAATATTTAGAGGGTTAATGGATACTCACTGAAAAATGCCTAATATATAATTTGTTTGAAAATTGATAAATCCATACTCTAGATATTCGCATTTCTAAATTTGAAGCGGTGGTCCAAAATGGCGGCTGTCTTCATAAACTTCTAAGAGCAGGTCGGAGTTAACGAAGGCAGCCGAGCTTGCCAAAGAAAAGGCGCTAAGATTTACTTATGATATTTGGCGCAAAATAATGTATCGTGTCCCGCCTTTCAAAGTAGACAAAAGGACTGATGCAGTAGTATAGAAGTGCAGAAATAGATTACACGGACATGTCTGTCTGGAATTGAATAGAATTTTTAATAAAATGCATAAAGAATAAAGGAAGTAAAAACATCAATTATTTTATATGTTCGCATTTTTAGATTTGAAGCGGTTGTTCAAAATGGCGGCTCTCTTCGTAATCCCCAACGAGCAGGTTGGAGGAAAAGGAGAGAGTCGAGCTTGCCAAAGAATTTTTAGGAATAATGCGCATCTATAGGAGCTTGATACATCTGGGAGGAAATTTGAAAATTCGCTTCCAGTGCCAAGTTATGGACAATTTCCGGATTTTAAAATGAAAATTTGCCTGCAAAGGATCTAAAGAACGGCTAATGATAAGAACTGGAGACTTGTTGAAGAGTATAATACATGATTTATAAATAAACAGAATTACCTTTTCGTGCATCGTCAGTACTTCTGGTTGCTACGGGAAGTGACTTAAAAAAGCTAATTTTTCATTTTTTTTTTTTTATTTTTTAAATTTTTTGATAATATTAGGATGGTTATTCGGACGGAACACCTCTCGTTGCTAGCAACGAGTTTCTAGTTCTTATTACAATTGGTCTTACTAACTTGAAAGATGTAGCAGACTCCAACTAAAGGCAAAATTATACATATCATCTACTTGATATTATATTGGAAAAGTACGGAAGCCCATTTAGGACTATCAAAAATATTTTTGAATTCGATATAACGAATCGACGAATTCGTTATAACGAATTTAATTCATTAAAACAATTTCTTTGAATTCATTATAAAGAATTTAATCTGTTATAATACATTTGTTGAATTCGTTTAAACAATTTCAAAAATTTGCTATAACAAATAAAATTCGTTTAATCAAATTATAAAATTTGTTATAACGTATTAAAATTTGTTAAATCAAATTCAACTATCAGGGCCTATACAAAAATATATAGGAATTCGATATAACAATTTGTCGAATTCGTTTTAACGAATTTAATTCGTTATTACAAGTGAAAGAGTTCGTTTTAACGAATTTAATTCCTGATAACAAGTTTTAGAATTTGTTAGAGCGAATTAAATTCGTTATAACAAATTCGACAATTCGTTATATCAAATTCAAAAAATATTTTTGATAGGTCCTAAATGGGCTTCTGTAGAAAAGTGAACCTATTTTTTTATATAAAAAGTCATTATAAAAAATTCGAATTTATTTCACTTGGCATATAATCAGCCTGAGTTTGTAAGTGGTCATATGTTCGGGCATTTTCAAAGTCCCGTGGTTCCAAATATTTTCTGTAAAATCCAAATCTATACCTGGCGCAACTTAAGAATTTTACAATTATATATATGAGCATAATTAATCTCAAAGATTCGCCGCTTATGTCACGGCTCATTTCATCAAAAAAATATGGTAGATATATACTTTAACAGAGGAACAAAAGTAACAATTTATAGTAAACCCTTAATCAAATTTAATTTCAAATTGCATTGATTGTATAACTTTTAACTTGTTTTAGTGTTAGCTAATCTTACCAATGTCAATACTGTACATTCCTTATTTTACGCGAGTACTTAATATCGCGAAATGGCCAAAGTGGCGTCAAATCGCGAGAACAATAATTTGCGAAGGGGTGATTTGTCTAGAGATTTTACATACATTAAAGCACCATAAAAATAAAAGCGAGTAATTTAATTTCGCGAGCGGTGCTTCTCGCGTAATTACGCGATAATTAATTCTTCGCGTATATTTAGGAATCTACAGTACTTTGTGTAACATCTCCTTGCCTAGATATTGTCTCTGCATTACCAAGGGAAATAGAGGATAAATGAACGGCTGGAACTTTGCGAAACAGAATCTCATTCATCTTATAGATGCAACTTTGTTTATATTTGGAGATACCCTCTGTAGAACATCCAAATCATGTTTAATTAAAGTAAGGCCCATACAGTTTCTGCATCAAGGCACTGGTTTATTATGTTTGCCCTCAGTGGCCTTGTATCCATGGACCTTGAATAGAAAACCCTACCCAGACTATTACAGAGCTCTCGACATTTAACGCACCATGTTGAGCAACACAGCAGTCACTAATACGCCTACTTTTCTCTTTTCAATCTAGATACCCTTAATCGACGTACAATGTTTGACTCATTAGTAAAGAGTAAAGGTCTCAGTGAACTGAATTTCCATTTTGCATAATCACTTGCAAACTCAAGTCTTCTCACTCTGTTATCTGCAGTTAAAACAGTCGGATGACAGGCCGTCGGGCTTTTAAGTTTTTTCATGAAGCATGTTCCTGCAAGCTTGATTTGAACTCTACACCTTATGTGTGGATTCTATACTTGCTAACACGGTGCCCAGTAGAGAATGGTGTTAATCTGTCTATAACGCAGCTATGTTAACGCTTCCCGAAGCTTTAAAATGTGCTCAAAACATAATATGTCATTGCGAGGTCGGTTTTGGTTTTAATTTATAAGTATTGAACTTTAATACTTCCAATTTATATAGAGGGATTCCTCGGGTATATATTAACATATTTGTTATGATATCACATGACTTTGTTAATAACGTGACGGTCATTTATAATTTTTAGAAGTGTTTCATATAAATCACTTCGGCGCAGCTGATTAACACAATAATTATTGACATTTTGTTATATAAATAAACTTATCGTATCCTTCTGTATCCGAAATGTGCTTGGGAAAAGTCATAATATTTCTTGGGTACAAAATATTTCGTGAGAATTTCAACTTACCTACAAATCTGAGGGTATTTTCCACACAATATCGTAATCTGTATTAAAACAAAGCCAACACACATTTTTCCGAAGCAAGATTCAGTTAAAGAACAACCTCTTCTTACAGATTTCCACAAAATTTCTCAGATTAATCCTCATTAATCACCTGCACCGGACTCTTTCATACATAGAAAATAAATTCTACCTCCAACCACGGGTATAAAACAGAGTACATTTCAAAAGTATATTTTCCATAAGCATTTTGAACATGCTGAATTTCAATCAAGGGTAGGTAAGCGGTGTATTTTTAAAATAATCGGACATATAAGACCTAAAAAAAAAACCTTCAAGGACATGTGAATTTTGCAATAGCTATCTAGCATTTTACATGTAGTTTGAAATAAAGTGTAAAGTTCATGACACTCTCCCTGACATAACACCTCAGGTTTGCAGTGACTTGACGTCATTTTCCATTATGACGTCATATTTTGGTAGTTCAGAGATATGAAGGCACAGAGTGCACTGTGATATTTCTTCGGGAAGCATTAACCTACCTGCAAAGGGGAACAGGTTCTAACAGAACGGTTGGTGCCCCTCGGATTCTCCTTAGGGACATTAACAATTTATTATATACACAGTCAGCAGATAACCAGTTCTGGTATGAAACAAACTAAACCTTTACGAAAATAAAAGATTAAAAGGTTTCAATCAGAGATATTTTTGACTATTTCTGTTTGGATTCATGTGTTCCATTTTCAAAAGTTTTACTACAATGTGTAAAACTTGCGGTATTTTACTACTAGCAATTCTTTTAATAGCATCTTTACTGTACAAAGTATTTTTACTGAGACTGGGACAATTTGATTCAGTAAACTTCAAACATTGTCTATTAAATTCAATGTATACTCCATGCGGACTGATTTATATCAAGAAACAAAGTCTTCACTGAACAAGAGAATATCCGGGCATAGGTTCGAAATAAACATTAGGGTCCATCAACATCTTTAAAAACATTTCAATTTGCCTGACCATTCTATCTTTTCAATGAGAGTTAGAATTTTGGAAAAAATATACAATCCGACTAATAGCCTCTATTCAAGTACTCAACGAGAAGAATACTGGTCAGGAAACTGTGTCTTTGTTTTAAGGATCATTATTACAACTGAATATTAGAAGAACTCGTTTTTATTTCTACATTATGAAATTCAACTTATGCTCACATTGCAGTTCACTTTCTAAAGATTAAATTCTTCAAATTCTTTAAATTCACATTTCAATCTTCAATATTCAAGTCTCCAAAGCTGAAATCGATCTATACTGAACATATTTGAGACGTGGTGTAAATCAAATGTGGATTCTCAAAAACTTCAAAGAAGATATTCCATTGTCCACTTTCCTAATTTATGTAGTAATACTTCCACTATCACCTGCATGTGGTAATTACGACTCCAAACTTTTTTGCTCCTTTAGAGCATGCTCTGAATACGATCAATTTTATACGGAGACAGGTTACTGACAACTAAGTTTATGTGACAGTTATTTCAAGATTCTCCTGTAAAATGTTTTTCCTAAATTCTATGACCGTAATAAAGACCTTGTTAGTAAATTCAACCTATTACTGGGTCTTGACAACGGATTATTATTTCTGAGATACTTGCTTGCTAACATCATACATTGCTTTCTGTATTTGTTCAGAAAATCGTATCTTGGCTTTAAAAAAGCTTGAAAATTGAATTGCTTCAAAAGTAATATCACCAGTATTATATATGCATAATATCTTTCAAATTTTTAAAAAGTAATATCATTAAGACGTCGGTAAACACTTCATCAAGGGATGATAGACGTTTTTTAGCGTTGTTTGTTATTTCATATTAGTACAATATATTTCTAAATTTAAGAGCCATTCTCTGTAATGACTTGAACTTTTATATTGGAGCTGTGGCACGCATAGTCTCAGAATTTCTCCAAACTCTCTAAGATAAAAGTCTTTGATGCAGTAAACTCAAATCAGGCAAAAATTGGTTGCTATGTGTCGTGGTTACCATATCAACATGTCCTAAAGTTTGAAAAATAGCTTTTTTCAACATGTTCAGAGTCCAACAGTTTACGTTTGCAGCACAGCAAACAAGTGGCAATGACTGTTTCTGAAGATTGAAGGCCTGATGTCTTAAATGCATTATAAACATGTTTGGTAAATCAACCATTACATATGTTACTATGGAAACAAAGTATTCAAAAGTAATAATTTTGCTCATTTAATTTTATAAAGTCATATACTTAAGAATAAACACAATTATAGGCTGTAATGCGAGCAAATAATAGACAAAAGATCCTTGTAACATATACCAAGGACGAAATATGATATTTCTACTAGGTTGGCAATGGTTGCTATGGTTTTAATACTACGAAGGGATTTTAAATTTACTCTCTTAGTGTTTTAATTTTATCCTATCTTTTTAAAAAAGCATATTTCTATATAACTGATGATCAATTTTTAAAGGCATTGGTGTGGCCCTAAATTTCACATTTCATAAAATTCAAATTCAATTCTTTAAATAGAGCGTTGCTATGGAAATTAGCCGAACAAATATGCATAAAAAATTGAAAAAATATACTGTTTCCTTGGATACGTACCCTTGTATGTAGATTCCCAAAACTTTTATGATTGATGTTTATGAACAACTAACCTGACTTTCAAGTTTGACTACCACCCAATCTCTAACTGGATGCAAAAAGCTGGCACATAGGGTTTAATATTGATATAAAATTAACAAAATTGAACATTTTCCCTTCTCGGTAACCATAGCAACAGTATTGTATTTTTCAACAAACTTTATCAATATATGATATTCAACTTTAGTTCTATCATATAAGTACTATTCAAGGTGAGTCAAATAATATGTTTCTTCATTAAAAGGTAAGTAAATTCCTAAGGCAGCGAAAAAATATAACTTTAAGCAACTGGTACGTTGTTTCCATGGTTACACTGCAAAGTAACAATTAATCCCAACTTGTCTTATGTTGTCGGTGTTGCAAGGTCCTAAGGATGTATATGTGCCAGTCATGAATTTTATTGTTTTTCCTCAAGATAGTAGCACTAACCCAATATTACCAACAGATTTTGCATGGTAACACTGTGTTACCATGGCAACCATAAAAGTTATTTTTAGAATAGTATTGCCAATACCCAATTACTTAAGGTAAAATATTTTTATTGTTTTTCTTACGTTGTTGATTGAGTTTGATCATGTAACACCTATCAATAGTGAATATTAAGCGTTTTTCAGCATTTCTCAGTATTTATAATGTATCCCAAATATACCCATGGTTACCACTTACTTAGAGATAAATTCTTTATAGTTTCTTTATAGCATAAGTGGCAACAAGGTGTCATGTTTTTGTGAGAATGGTTTGCTTGTTTTTCTTAGTCTTTATTAAGGCTTAATAAAGATTCAAAGTAGCTGAAAATCTTAATTTTTCCAACCTTTCTGGCTGTTACCATGGCAACCAAGACACATAGCAACGAAATTTTATTTGATATATGTTTCTGGTGTCAAGTTGTAATCATGGGCAAAGTTTCATCAAAATCGGTGACCATGCGTGGCAAAGAAGTTTAAGTGGTTACAGAGAATTGCTATTAATTTTTATGCAACAGTATAAATAGATATTGTATTATTATTATTATATTGAATATTAAAATTTTATTGATTACTTTTTATTGAATGTATATTTCGGTTGAGACATTATTTTTGGCACAATAATAAAACAGTACATAAAGACCATTAATTTTGCTTGACAGACTGGCAGAAGATTTTTTTTAGTAGGACGGTAATTTAGCAGATCGATTAAAGTATGATATACCAGTAAGGTACAGATGTGTGCCAAAAGTGAAGATAATTTAATTTTTCTCTATATATTTCATTGAAAACAACATTTTGTAAAATCACTGGCATGACAACATTTCTTGACAGATTTTACCACAAATTTCTTGATAATCCAAGAAATTGTTTTATTTGATAAAAACAACAGTTTTTATCTGATCAGCATCTATATTTAAAAAATATTGCAATTTAAGTGCGACATGAAAATTTAAGTCATTTACGCACAATGAATTATATAGTCAACATTGATCTTGAATTTTAGAACTGATGTAGATGATGAAATGAAATGATGTATCTTTTTCTAAAAACTAAATATGTAATGATCTTTTACAAAAAGATAACCACACATTTTCTGGTTTAAGTACTGAAATAAATAATGAAATTGGACAAAAATTGACTATTTGCCAGCATGAAATTGCAATCTAGATGTCTAGTCAGAAAACATATTCTAGATTATATCATTTTGACTTAACAGTGAAAATTGGATATTCAAAATCTTAAAAATGTCCTTTCAGCTCTTACTTAAACCAGACTAAAAACGTAGATAATTTCCACTGCGCTTCACAAGAATGTTTCTATTTAATCATCACCAATTTAAAAGTCATTAATTGCATTAGAATTCTGATTTATTTTTTTACCCTTTCTATACCCAACTTAACTTATCACCATTGATTTGATAGTCACTCAGTATAAAACAAATGCACACACCACAGGACGAAAGACCATCTTTAAGCAATCGCTTAATGGTGGCTTAATGGTGGCTTATAGAAGTTAATTCCTTTAAGCCACCATTAAGCCACCATTAAGCTGCAGCTTCTAGGTGCTTAATGTCCAAACATCATTAAACTACCATTACGCCACCTTTAAGCTACAGCTTAATGGTCGCTTATTGTCCAAATTTAATTAAACCACCTTAACGCATCCAATATCAAGTCTTTAAACTAACTTGTTAAGTTTACGGTTGTTTCGATATCATTTACGCAAAATCTTATTCAATTTATAATTTTTTCTCGCTATTTCTAACATCTTTGTCAATGCGTATAAACTCGGGAACTGAGAACAGCTTCACCAAATGCCTTAAAATTTTCGCTACCTAAAATCGGTTTGTTTGAATACTTGTTTTAAAATTATTTTTATCCATAAATACATAATGTATAATATTTTTTTTTAAATCAAGTATTTTTCTTTCGTGTTTGGAGAGCCACCTTCCGCTGCCGAATCCATAGGAAATATTGTAATTAGAGTCATTTTCTTCTGGAATATCTCCAAGTCTCTTAATTTTTCTTTGGGTAGAGAAATGTTAAGGATATGCAAAAATATATATAGGTATAGATTATATTGCCAATCATTGAATTAATTAATGAATATTTTGAATTCAATCTTGGTTAAGTGCCATTATTTTTTTTTCTTTCTTTTAAAATACTGCAGAAGAATTTACTTAAAATAATGCAGAAGCAAGAATTTATTTAAAATAATGCAGAAGTAAGAATTTATTTAAAATAATGCAGAAGTAAGAATTCATCTTAATATAGTCGGTCTTCAATAATTGTTATTTCAAAATCAATTTTCAGAAGAACAGCCGATCAGATTAAACAGGGCATCCGACCAGATTTATACACATTTGGAAGCGGGGTAAAATAAACAGTGTACAGTATATCGACTGGTTAAACAATAGACCTTAATTAGGTGTCCCCACCAGTCCCCGGTCAGCTAACAGGAAACTATACACGGGAACGTACAGTGACAGATTTTGATGATCTATCACTTTTACAAAACTTAAAATTTACACAAGCATATAACAAATTAGAATTTATGATTGTAGACAAAAAGACAATTATTTTGATACCCATAATGATATAAGAAGAATTAAAACTGAAGATGATATGTTAAAAAAATAATTTATAACTTAAATGTTACGCAAAGACTGTCAATTAAATTGCAAAAAAATCGTAAATATCCTCAGTATATTTATATGAACTATAATCTTTTTTTTCCATCGTTCTCTTTCGAAGATATATTCATTTTAATAACAAAATTTCGTTATATCTGTTGAATTACAATCTTTTCATCCTTATAAATCTGCGAATAACAGAACGAGGAATTCAGTTACTTAAAATCAAAAAGTTGTTTCACACCATCACACCGAACTCCGGTCCACGATTAAGAAATATTAACGTAACATAAACGTAATATAAAACTTAATGAAAAAAAATTCTTTTCTAAAAATATATATAAATATAATTATTCGTATTATTGATCAATAAATATAAAAATTAGGAAAAAATACATGTACAAGTAACAGTCCAAACAAGTTTTGTTAAAAATAAAGGTTTTATATTTCTCTCCAATTTCAGCAGCCCCGATAGCTCATTGGTTAAAGCGTTTGCCCTCCAATCTAAAGGTCGTGGTATCGAATTCTGTTGGGGATGCTTTTTTCATTTCTTTTTTTATTATTTTCTTTCTTTTACATTATTTTTCCCGAATTAACACATGTATAAACTCGACATTTATAATTTTTGTGAAGAAACCATTACAAAAATAATATTTAACCCATAAAAGCAGTTTTATCGACTGCGTAATGGTGACTTAATGGTGGCTTAAAGGTGGTTTAATGGTGGCTTAATGGAGTTTGGACATTAAGCACCTATAAGTCTGGCTTAATGGTGACTTAAAGATTGTCTAGAAGCTATCATTAAGCACCTATAAGCCACCATTAAGCCACAATTAAGCTACCTTTAAGCACCCATTAAAGACTTTGAGATGAGTTAATGGTAACTTAATGGTGGTGTATTCATTACTTAAAGTTAGGTTAAAGGTGCTTAATAGTGACTTAAAGACAACCTGTAAACCATCATTAAGGACCTATAAGCCACCATTAAGCCAAACTTAAAGGAAGTGTTTCATCTTGTGCACAGCAGAAAAACTAAAAATAAGACTAAGAAATTACAAAACTAATTTCATCTGTTCAAATGATAATTAACTTTCTACACTACTCTGTATAATGTTATGAGACAAAATTGATTTGATAATTCAACATTTATGGATCTGGATGGAGTTTTGCTTTTAGGAGATCAATAAAATAGATTCAAACCTCTAGTTGTTTCTTTTTAGAAATTGACAGCTGTGGCTAGTAATTATAATTATTTGTTCATGTCTATCCCTGCAAGAATCACTAGACTGGGAGAAATAAATATTTATTTGGACAAGTTCGTTTGGACGAATGAGATAATCGTTTGGACGAAATAGATATTCAATCGTGCGAATTTGATATCCATTCAGACAAATTAGTTCTTCGTTTAGAAGAATTCAAGATTTCTTCAAACTGTTCTTGTGCATTCGCAAAGAATATTTCATCTTGACAGATTTTCTCCCTTAGATTCATCACAGCTCTGACAGAATTAGGCCAATTCGACCCAATTATTTTTTTTTTATTTACTCATCAGATCAAATTATTAATAGAAGGTTTTAGGTCCTCAATTTTGAATGTCCGCTATTCTGGAGATCCTACGTTGCCTATGTTGGTCCAAAGTTTATTTAGTAACTCGAAATTCGAAAAGTCGTCTACAAAGTAAAACACGGCAAGTCAGTCGGAGTAGATGAACTGCCATACGAAGTTCTAAAAAATGAAAACGTTGTCAAAACATTGCATAAAATGTTTCAGTTATGCTTTGACACTGGAATTGTACCACATACTTGGCGTAAAGCAATACTATGCCCAATTATTAAAGATAACAAGTCGGATCCTAGAATTCCCTTGAATTATCGTAGAATCAGTCTCTTATCTGTAGTAGCCAAAATATTCAGTTCCGTACATGACAACAGGTTCCTAGTTTATTTGGAGGAAAATGATATCTTGGTGGATGAACAAAATGGGTATCGAAAAGATAGATCCTGTATTGACCATATATTTACTCTAAACAGTGTAATTGAAAATAATGAATCAACATTTGTTACGTTCATAGACTTGAAAAAAGCGTTTGATACGGTCGACAGAGAATTACTACAATTTAGTCTGCTGAAGCATGGTATCGATGGAAACTTCTATCATGCAATAAAATCTCTCTATCTTAACACTGAATCTTGTATCAGGATAGGAGACCGCTACACAGGGTGGTTCGAGTGTTCTTCAGGAGTTCGACAGGGAGATAATTTGTCGCCCACGTTATTTGCGCTTTTCATCAATGATCTCGATGCGGCCATCAAAGCATTAAATAAAGGAGTGCAGATTGAAGAAAATTTTAATTTAAGCATTCTATTGTATGCGGACGATATCGCAATCATTTCTCCGAACGTAAAGAACATGCAGGACATGCTCAATGCTATGGACTCGTGGTGTAAAAAATGGCGTCTTCGAATCAATCCAAATAAATCCAAAATAGTTCATTTTCGGAAAAAACGCAAAAAAAGAAGTACTCATACATTTTATCTAGGAGGAGAAAATTTAGCTTATGAACCTTTCTACAATTATTTAGGTGTAATCTTTGATGAGAATATTGATTTTAGAAGAAATGCGGAAAATTTAGGAAAATTTGGAGGACGAGCTCTTGGATCTATGATATTTAAAATTCACTCCCTTAAAATGGTTGGATTTGAAACATTTGAAAAGCTATATCTCAACTGTGTTACTTCTATTCTAGATTACTGCAGTGGAGTTTGAGGAACCACAAATTATTATTGTGCAGAGATGGTGCAGTCCCGCGCCTTGCGGTATTTTTTAGGAGTACACCGATTCACCCCATTGATTGCAATCCAAGGAGAATGTGGTTGGATGCCATGCTACTATCGACATCAGATTAACGTCTTGCGATTCTGGAATCGTCTGGTGACACTAGAAAACGACCGTCTGACGAAGAAGATTTTCCTTTGGGATCGGAATCAAAATAACAGAACAAATTGGGCCTCAAAAACTAAAGTATTATTTGATTCTCTGAATATGCCGTATACGTACAAAAACTTATCAACATGCAGCATAGAACTTGCCGAAAGACTCCTCTGTCAGAAAATTAAAAGACAATGGATTGAAGATTTACAAAAAATTTCCAAACTAAGAACTTACCGTCTTTTTAAAAATCAATATGAACTGGAGTAGTACGTCAGTATGGATTTACCGAAACCTGTCCGATCAGTTATGGCAATGTTTCGTTGCGGTGTATTACCACTTCGAATTGAAACTGGACGTTATAAATCTGAGACACCCCAAGACAGAATTTGCCAGTTTTGCGAAAATAACGAAATTGAAAATGAAAAACATTTTTTACTACACTGTAAATTATATGAAATTAAAGGGATAGACTTCTTTCGTAAAATAGGTTTTAAAAATTTATCAAATTTGTCTTTAGATGATACATTCTTTTCAGATATTTTATGTAAATTTCCCAGACATTCTGCAAACTTTATATTCGATGCTTTTAAAACTCGTCAGAATTTCACAAAAAGAACATTCTAATATAATTTATCTTCATTTATGTGCCTGTATATATGTATATTGTTAACATATAAACAGTGACATATAGGTCCTTTGGGCCGAGTGTAAAAAACTAAGTATATTGTTGTAAAATACACTGTATAACTGTATAATACACATGTCACTATAATAAATAATTTACTTAGTAACATAAATGTAAAAAAGTTTTCCTTTGCAAACGTAGCTAAAGCAAGTGCTCGTGAACCACAATCTCGAAAAGGAAAAAACGCTATCGCGAAACCAACACACGTATACCTTTGTCTTACAGTGTGCATAGTATCACTGTCTACATGTGCCACTGCACTATATGAAGGTGTTAAAAAGCTTCTAATTACAAAAAAGGCATAATTTGCAAAATTATTTATTTAATTATTCATTTATTGTTTCGGTCGTCCCTCAGATACCACAAGAACTTGAATTTGTAATTTATATAATATGGTCTTTGTATTGATAAAAGGAGGAAAACTTAAAATTGCTGCTTAATCCAACTCCAGTAAAGTATTATCTATATTTCCATAAGTCTTTGACTATTATGAAACTACCTTTGTATCTACTACTTTAAACATCCTTATACATGTAAATGAATACTTTTTGCCAATATGTTCTGAAAGGCTTGCAACAGAGTTGTTTCTTGCACTATTAATTTTGCATCATTTCTGAGATGACGTCTGTTAACTATAATAGAAATTTACCTGATCAGAAGTTAATGTGACTTGAACTAAAAGCCTACATTCGATTTTGGTAATCTATTCAGAAATAGAGATAAAGTGGTAAACAACTTTTGGCGGATGTCACAGGGAGGATTAATAAATAAGCAATTATTTATCAAAACTAATCATTAATTTATTTAAAATGTTTATTTTTCTAAAACATTCAGTGAAATTCAAAAATATACGGTTAAAAATGTAAAAATAAAAAAGAAATCAGTTAAAACCAATTGTCTCTTATAATTATGAATATTTAATCTTTTTTCTGAAGTGGCTGGAAAATCCCAAGAGAAGTGAATTAAAGTTTAGACGTCAATGCGAGACGTTTTCCCTCGGAATATGACGCGGATGAATGAAATATATTAATTTTGCTCTTCTATAAGGTTTCCATACAATTACTTTGGTATTCTGAACATTAAATTGCAGCCGCATTTGTAACGGAATGATATACATAAATACCAGCCGGTTTCAATGTACTACTTTTTAGTTTCTTTTACTATGAGCTCAACAGCATGTCTATAACTTCATCTTATTTGCAAAGCTTTAGATACCGCGGTAAGGCGAGCATTTTTTGGAGAGAGAGATAATGGCCTAGCTTTGAGATATTCCGTCAAAGCATCTGTTTAAAGGGACGATATAATTGGCAAGCAAAATAACTGACAAGCAAAAAATAATTAATATATATAATAACAAGTTGCTATCATAAAACAATAAAACCAACACGTAAGTGATTGCCTCTAGTTTGTGAAATATATGGAGATAACGAACAGTATTCAAGCTTAAAAGTCCATCAAACAATTTAAATTTTGGAGCAGAGCAAATACGGACAACTAAAACTTCAGAGGTGGGATCAGGTGCCATGGAGGAGTGAGCATCCCCTGCAGGCAGGTCACACCCGCAGTGTGCTCCTTGTCATGATCAGGAAATAAGGGAAAAATAAATCCGTCGAAAATAAAGTGTGTAAATAATGGGCAAACAATTAGTATGAAAAAACGTCAGTCATTACTTGACTTAATGATAAATTGTATTTGCTGACAAGGTCATTGCATCGACCATAGTACTTACGAAATGACGACTTTAAACGAGACTGCTGAAATTCTTGTTTCATCAAGTTGTTTGTCAATAAATTGTTCATACGTAGAGCATGCTATTGCGTATCGAATCAACTAAGAGATATAAACTCCGTTTGCAGGTGATGAAGGTATATTGCTGCATAAGTAAGGGAAGTTGACGATTGAATAGTTAAAGTCATCATGTTTATCATAAAACATGGTTGTTAGATTATCATGAACGTCTTTTTCGTGTAAAATATCCAAATATGAAACAGAAAAAAGGGGAGAGCCCTGTCATTCAGTGACCTTTCCAAACCTTTCAGTGACCTTTCAGTTGACTGAATGTTGCAGGCACTACTGGACGAAAAAAGTGCTGAGAATCCCAAATTTACTGATAATGTTTGATAATTACTGATACAGTGCTGTTCTTGCTGATAAATACTGATATTTACTGTTATTATTACTGTCGTTGCTGATAATTTTAGTTGTTTCTGATAAATACTGATGATTACTGTCGTCTTTACTGTGGAGTCTGATAAATACTGATAAATACTGTTGATGTGCTGTCGATGCTGAGATTTACTGATAATTACTGTGGTCATTGTTTTTAATCTGGGAAGGAACTAAAATAGCCTAAGAAATGATTATTTGTTTTAAAGAAAGTATTTCATCAACAAATTCATTACAGTATTCTAACAAAAAAATATTCTAGGGAAAAAAAACATTTTATTTGTTTTCATATTTCATGTTTTAATTTTATTATAATCATTTTTACACCATAATGTTAAAATTAGATCATAAATGTTTGTGTTTTTCTTTACCTTTATATTTCTCCTTTCACAAAGTTTTCAATATCTGCGGAAAATAATAATTGTGTTGTTATTGCAGTGGTTTTTCTCCCCAAGTACTTTTTAAAACAAGTTTTTATTTTTAAAGGTTAAAAATCCCATAGTTTCCTAATTATGGAAACATGGAAACCAGTGGAATCTTCTGGTTTCCCATTACGGAAAACTACATGGAGGCTTGGGAAACTTCAGGTTTCCTGAGGTTTCCGTGGTTCGGGATACCTAATGGAATCGGAGCGTAGTAGTTTCCGTGGCAGGGAAACTTGACGGAATAACCTGGCATCCGCTGCGGAAACCACTAGGAAACATGATGTAATCTTGAGGTTTCCATGTGGTTTCCATATAGTTTCCCATGACGGGAAACTGCTTTTTTCACCCAGTGGACGCTTTCTATCTTTCGTTGTTTTTATTATTATTATTATTATTATTTTAATTGTTAAGCCATCAGTACACTATAAATCTTGTGCAGTGTGATTTTCAATCAATGAAATACACATCTTTCTTTAATTCTTTGTTGTCTGCGTTAGGTCTATGGACATACGCCAGTATCAGGGAGATCAATAAATAACTGCTTATACATGTTATACGCGGTCAGTCAGTTAAAAAAAACAAATCAAAATAAAATAAAACAAAACTTGAAGTTACTTTCGTCCATTAATGCCGTCTAGCTAAATTGCTGTTCTGGAACACACATGTATGTCAACCACGTGTAAAATTTCTACTTTCGTTTTGAGAATCGGGTCATTTATCAGTACATTCTGTGTATCGTGCGACATGAATTTTGTAAAATTAGAAATAGTTTTGTACAGAGATTATAATGTTTTTTTTTTATTCCATTTTCTCCTTGTCGGAGACCTTTGTATAAACGAACAGTACAGGCTGGGCGCTTACCGACTTCATTATGCTTTAGTGTAGCACAAAAAGGGGGTGGGGGTGAAATACTGTTAACTTAAAACTGATACGCGCAAGGTTGATTCTTTAGTTTTATGTTTAATAAGTCATACATGTTATAATTACTTATTACATATTTTTTATATACATGAATAAAATTATTTTAGAGAATCAATGAACGATTCTAAATTCAGAACTATAACATTTATTCATGAGTGCAATAAACAACGTCATGTTACTGTCATTCAAAATTCATAAAAGATTTTTTTTTCACGGATTCTGAGCGATGTGGAGTTTAATTCCCTGTTTCTGAATTGTGAACAGTTAATGCTAATATAATTTCAATAATTGCTTTCACTAAACCATCTATTTTTCTTTAAATTTATATGTACATTTTGCATAATGTTTTAATTATAAGATGAAGTCAAATGTTCCGTATCAATTTCTCATCTCCGTTTCACGGCCCCAAACCATCGTTAACCGAGATTCAGAATTGAAAATACATGTAGTCCCCTCCCCGGGATTTACTTTTAAATTTATCTCAAGCATGTCAGGAAATGTGCATAAAACTAACAAATAAAATTAAATACTGAGCAAAGATAGATGTATGTGAATTAAAATAATTATTGAATATTAAGTCTGTACAATGTATATGTATATAACTTCATTTCTTTTCTTTTTTTTTCCTTTGTACTACAATGTCCTATTTTGCTAAACAGTTTTTTATTTCAATTTTCAATTTGATTCGTCAACAAATTGAATATTACAGGATAATTTTTTTTTTTCGTGCGACCGTAAAGATTTTCCTGCTCAAAGAAGAAAGTACATGTACAGTGTAGGTTGTTGTTTATTATGTACACCGGTGACCGCAGACGAGGAACAAAAGGTAATTAGTGCCCATTGTTACGCTGACCACCATAATTTACATGGAATATACAAGTTGTACCCCATTCTACCGCGGGGCGGAAGACTTGTACACAATACAGCCAAATCAGAGACTGATCTTCGATTTTTGATCAATGTACATCAGTTTATTCCATGCAATTTTTGACCACACAAGATTGAATTCAATCAATTTGATCATATACATGTACTTTACTAAGTAAACATATTATATTAGGTCTCATTTCTCCATAAAATTAAATTAATGAGATTTTAAAACTTATTAAATAAAAATATTTCGTGTCATGAAATTTTAAGAGATCAACATCAAAATAACATAAACACATGACATGTGTACCTTCGCTCTGACACTGGGGATTCTGACCATGCACTAATTTTTGATCAGCCCCCAATCTGCCGGTTGCACATGTATGTATCGTGTACATGTAGATGTAGAAGAGATATTCTGGAAGAATCTAAAATGTCTATATTACGTTCAAATAAATGAATGAATGAATGAATAAATAAATAAATAATCTGTGCCTCCAGATTGAACATATTCACCTCTGTTTTCATCTCTTTATTAAATTTAAAAATACATAAAATTTCTAATTTTCGAGCAAATTTTCAAATATCTTCACAGACACCAGAAAACAGAACATTTAAAAATGAAAAAAAAAAATAAATGTCTTTGAGAAAGAAAAAACAAAAATAGCTATATGAAAGGTCATCTTTAAAAAGAAAATGTCGTCCTCTCTTGACCAGTTGACTGAGTGAAACCGTGCGAATCAAACTTTTCTAACCTGCAGGAAATATTTTTTATCCCGAATTTTTTTTCCACCCATTAAGAACTATTTCTGATTATTGAAAAAACATCACCGACCTCCCTACCCAAATATCTTAGAGTCGGGAGAGGGCGGCGATGAATCTTTTTAAAAGATAGCCTTATTTTCTTTTTATTTACAGTACATTAATAAAATTCCATTTATCTTGCTTACAGATAAATTATACTATTTTCATAGATTGGTAGAAAACTTTTGCTTAATATACGCAGAAGGTTTCATTTATTTATTGTCAACATTTTCACAACCGTATTGTAGTAAATGAGATCAGCGTAATTTTTGTCACTAATCAGAACATTTAAAGAAATATGAAAATGTCGTAATGATAATTTATAATTAAAAGAAAGAAATAATTAAAGGTTTTCACAGCCCTCAGTTCTTCTTTAACCCTTCCCAGCTTAAGAACAAAGACCACAGTAATTATTAGTAAATCTCAGCAACGACAGCACATCAACAGTATTTATCAGTATTTATCAGACTCCACAGTAAAGACCACAGTAATTATCAGTTTTTATCAGAAACAACTAAAATTATCAGCAACGACAGTAATAATAACAGTAAATATCAGTATTTATCAGCAAGAACAGCACTGTATCAGTAATTATCAAACATTATCAGTAAAATTCGGGATTCTCAGCACATTTTTCGTCCAGTAGTGAGGTTCATCTTGTGTCCCCAAGGTGAAAATCGAAATTTCGTAACCTAAATTCACTTTTATAGGACACTCCTAGATTTATTCCAAAATATGATTGGGCTACTGTGAAAAATATAAGAGGAGTAAGAGGAGTTCAGAGAACCAGATTTTAGATTTTAAAAAAAACGACCCCCATTTGGCTCCTTGGTGAAAATCAAAGTCCTTAAAACGTATTGCATATCTACAGGACAACACCAATCACCATCCAAAAGGTGATTTGGCTACTGCAAAAATATACAAATGGGCTACTTTGAAAAGTGTAATAGGGAACTCAATAAACCAGGTGTTTAGGAAAAACGAAGTATTTTTAAACCAACCACTCACCCCAAGATGAAAATGTAAATTCCCAAACCTCATGCACATCTTCAAGACACACTCAATCAAATGCAAAAATATGAATGGACTACTGCTTAAAATTAATGTAAGAGGCATGTAGAGAACCAGGTTTTTGTAGAAAAACACAGGGTTTTTAACCCACCCGAATAAGCATATATTAAGTATTCTCAACAGTTTGTATAGTAATTCTTTTTATTTAAAATTTGTTGCTATGACTAAGCTTCCCTCAATCATCATCTCCCTCTCTGTTTCTCAGTGGCACATCCATAACATGTTATAGAAACACTTTCAGTGCATTTTTTTTTTTTTTGCATTCCCTCAGGTTAATTTACTTGCATTCCTTCAAGCAGCTAAACACGCATCCATGTATTTTGATGATCATTTAAGAATAACTCTTTAACATTGGCAATCAGTATTAACTGTTATGGTAGTGTAGGATAAAATCTTCCCTCTTGCTACATAGCCTAATTAAGTTATTTTCTCTAGCAACAAAATATAAATGTTGTTTCAAATACACTGTACATAAATTCCTACTGCATTAATATTTCACGCTCCATCTACCTTATACCCTATACCCTCATAACCATTGACGAAAAAATACCAATTACCGACATACATGACGATACATTCCCGAGCATTACATAAGTGCGATGTCCTTTACAATTGGGTTTTAATTCTTTTTTTATGTGAAATCTACATCAGGTATGATTGACATTTTTCACTTATATTTTAATTTAAAAATACAAATTGTATTAAAATGAATTACAACATTCAGATGTATATTAGTATTAAGGGTTTATTTATCAATATGGGTTTTCTTTTTCTTAACAAACAGGAAATCAAAATAAGAAACAAAATCTTGCTTTCTTTCATGTTCCAATTTCAATTAATCATATTTATCTAAGTAATACGAATCCGTTTCAGAATGAAGATTTTCCTTCTATCACAGAAGAATTTGAAGGCGATTATAATTTGCGGTGTTATATTAAGTTTAGTAATTCTGTATTCAGAGCTAACCCCAGAAATGAACTTATACAGATTAATGATCCAAAATGTAAACAAAGAATCGCCACCTCTTAGACAATATCGCACATACTGGATTAAAATGGAGCCTTACATTGCCAACTATCTGAAGCTTAATAATAACTCTAGATGCAGCGTCCCGAATTGCATCTTGACGGATAATATTTCCAATGCAGATATTGTTGTGTTCAGCCACCAACACATTCCTAAAAGTACTTTGAATAAAAGAGAAGGACAAATTTGGGTTTTTTATTCCGCTGAAAGTCCATATCACACACATAGACCAAACAAAGAATGGATGGACCGTTTTGATCTGTCAATGTCTTATATGGACGATTCAGATATCCAGGAGTCAATGTATGGAGAATTTAAAAAACGGCAAACAGTTCTCAAGAGAAATTACAGTGGTATATTAATCAATAAAACAAAAGACGCAGTCTGGGTCTCAAGCCACTGTGTGACACCTTCAAGGAGAGAAAACTTGGTCAAAGACCTTAGTAAATACCTATCAGTTGATACTTATGGCGGATGTGGTACTAAGAAATGTGGTGGTCAATATGATAGACTTCCCAAGTGTCAATCCTTGTTTGAAGCAAATTACAAATATTATTTTTCGTTCGAAAATTCAATCTGTAAACAGTATACAACGGAAAAATTACGTAATCTTTTCCTCCACAGCGCTACACTAATTCCTGTCATAAATGGACCAAACGATGCATCTCGATATATCCCGAAAGGAACGTATATTAATAGTCAAGATTTTGCTAATGCTAGTTCACTGGCAAAAGAATTAAAAAGGATTGGTTCTAATGAAGCAGAGTATATTCGTTATTTGACGGAAAAAGACAAGTACACGGTCCAAACAGTTGCCGAAATAGTGCCAATTACGCAATGTACCTTATGTAAATATCTAGTGGATATAGAAAAAGGGAAAAAGACAAGAAAAAGCAATTCATGGTTTAAAATTTTGGACCCGAAAGTATTTTGTACAGTTCCGAAATACTGATGCTTTTCATTAAATACAGAAACGCCATTCTTTTGTTGTGAGAATACATTTCACAACAGTAACGAGAGAGAGAAAATGTTAGAGAGAGATTAGTTATATTCTTCCTTTTGATAATATATATATATATATATATATATATATATATATATATATATATATATATATATATATATATATATATATATATATATATATATATATATATTGATCTTTAAATTAACCATCGTTTTTCTGGTTATTTTCATGTCACACTTAAAATCTATACATGCATTGATAAACACTTTCGTGCAGGCCAGAATCAGAAAGCCTTCTCGACTCCATATTAAATTTCCTATTTGATATTTTGATTTTAACTCTAAGAGGAAAGAATTCCCAATAAGCAAGTTTAAAAGCAAAAACAATTCTTGTTATAAAACTAGAAAAATCATGGCATGGAAAATTTTATATTTTGTTGAATATTTGGTAGCTGGATATTAACCAAAGTTCACATTTTGTTTTAATACGTCTTTTCGAGCATTCTACAACACAAGAAAAAAATGTATAGGTTGACTTTGCTCCCATAAAATTTGATGCAATAGCTTGATTTTATTTATCTGTCTCTTTGTCATGGTTGATAAAGTTCTGCTAATTAGATCCTTCTTTCACTGTATATCTCGATCGATGAACAAGGACCTATTATCTTAATCAGTGGAGAGTGAAATTGAACTAAGAATGTTTTAACTGACACAGCAGAAAAATATTTTTTGAAAATGCAGAGATGGAGTATTATCCTCATTTCCTACCGTGTTCCCTGTTAAAGCACGATAAAACTTGCTTTTGGTACTCCTCCGAAAATGAAAATATTTTGGGTTTTTCGAGAATATCTCACTCGTGATAGGAAGCCACTTATTGCTGGTGTACAGCTTCATATTTAAATATGTACTCCCCACTTATGGCTAGACATATGACACCTTTGCTAATTGTTTTATTCAAGACGGATATTTTTAGTTATCAGTGATCTATAACACCTTTGTTTCTTCGCAATATCTTAATTTATTTTAACAAATTTTTTAAGCATATTGTTTCAGAACTACACAATGACTGGTCAGTAATTCAAAGAGGTTAAACTACAGAAAATAACAGATTGTCCTTTTATCCACTATTGAATTATTGTTATAAAACTGTTTTATGTAAGGTAAGCAAATTGCTGTAATTGAATTTCTTTAAACAATAACAGTCTTGCTGCATTGAAGGTTCTTTTTGATCAAACGATTTACGGAATAAGTCAAAATTTTGAACTAGCGCATATTAGTATACTTTGCTTGGTTGAAGGTAAATAAAGTACCCATAGAAGCCATTATGTGTATTGAAATCCAATAATTACTCACATTACTTTGATCTAGCTATAGCCGATAAAGATAAGCATTTAAATATACTCTTTGAAAAGTTATGTAAATGAACGATATTTTAAAAAGCTATATTTACAATCAAGTGTCATTTAAAAAGCAATTCCCTTGTTGCAATGGGATGTACTATGATCACGGTCACTTAAACATGGAATATTTTTTTCATACAAATTATCTCGAATCATTTTGACATTTTTTTTTTCATACATCTAAAACACGAAAGAAAAACTCCAAAGCCATTGTCCTTCTGTTCAAGCACATGGAATTGTGTTTTAACGTTTTGCCTAGTGATTTTCTATATAATCTTATTTTAATTATCATGTAAACAATTATCTAATTAGACCTTTGACAGTATACATACAATGTTTAAAGTGTTGTGCTTTTGCTTGATATGGTGAATTATAACTATAAACTGCAGTGAAACTAGAGAAATTTACATAATTACCATTTCAATTTCTATTCTAATTTCTTCAATCTCTTAGCTCATTAATAAAAATGTATAATAAGACAAAGGCTCTTCCAAGCCCCTACCTTAATTCCTCACAAAATATTAATTGCTGCACAGGAAAAACCTCACACGTAATGTACTACAGCATATTCTAGAAGTGTTGAAAATAAGATGTGGATTCTAAAAAAAAAAAAAAACTCCTTAGAACTTTTATAAAAAATCAAATCACCAAATTTTTCTACTTTAAACAATGCAAAATTTTCTTGAAAAATAATGACACAGTAATAGTTGCGAAAGCTTTAGCAAAATCGATGCCATAAACAAATGTATTTACAGGAATTCATTTTACATACTATCAGCAATATATATCGACGATCGACACAGCTTGTTTTTTTTAAATATCAGACGAGCAGATTTACGTGCATGTACATGTACATGTCTTTATTTCATAATTGTGTATTTGTTTTAAAAAGAGATTGTGCATAAAAAAAATAATTGAAGCATTTTCAAATTTAGAAGTATGTTTTTATATAATAGTAAGAAAAGAAACGCTAAATGTTGTATTTCCAAGAACGGTAACTCTATATTTTGTTTCCCCAAAGATGGGAAATGCAATTCATTGCCAAATTCGTAATACCGCCATGATTTCTATAAATATATCCCAAGCAGAAAAAACAGCCTATGGGATCATGCTAATGACTCTTGTGTAAATCATGGTTTCAAGGTATCACACCGGTAATTGACCAATCAAAATGAACTTAATAGTCAATTGTAGTTCCATACATAATAAAGAAATACTTTTTATTGTGAGAATTTTTTTTTAATTTCTCTTATTCTATTTTTACATTTTTGGTATCTGTGCTTAGGATATTTTATGTACTTTGTAAAATATTAAAGGTTTTTGACAGGAACTATTTCTTTCGGGGCATAGGAGGCCACTTCCTGGGGTGCACACAGGATGTTTATAAACACATTGAATACACGTGGTTTTAAGGGTATTCCTGTTTGTGGATGGAGAAAATCAGAAAATGCCGTGTAGGTACCCTTTTTTTTGGTGTCAGCTGATGTGACTAGTAACGTTTAACACTTCCTGCTAAATATTTTTTTAATGAATTCGAATACCTCATTTTTTTAATGATTTTTTTATTCTATATAGAATTACATAGTGAAAACAATTACCGATGTGATACCTTGAATATAATTTCGGTATAGGAAAATTTCACATGCAAATGAGCTAATGGATCATGATTCTTGGATGATCTGTTAAACTAAACAACTTGCAAGAAAACCATGGTCCTGGTATGATCTGTTGTAGCTAACAACTCGTATTAAAACCATGGTCCTTGTATGGTCTGTTGTAGCTAACAACACATATTAAAACCATGGTCCTGGTATGATCTGTTGTAGCTAACAACTCGTATTAAAACCATGGTCCTGGTATGATCTGTTGATCTAACAACTCATAGGGCAATTATATATTCTTAAACAATTTAACTGAACACTTTAAAATTTGCAACAGACATCCCTTTAATATTTGATAGACAATTTTCGTTACCAAAAATGACAAAAAAATATTATACATATATGTCATATGAACTATATCATCATGCAAATATAATCCGAACAATGGATCTTCATTAATCAGATTTAAAAAAAAAAATTAAAAAACATTATCGAATCTATTCACTGAATTTTAAAAGAATAGAATCACAGAAATCCTTTCTTCTGAAAGAATAATCCGGCATTTATTGCATGATATCACTGCTTATTTATGATTCTGCAAAAAGCATGTAATTACAACATATGTTCACTATAGGATCAACAGAGTGGTGGATCTATTATTTAGAATCACAAACACTGAAAAGGCTCCCAAGTAGTTTGTCCTCGGATATAAGCTCTTGTTTTTGTATAGCACAACCTGAAAAGAAACGTAGAGAAAATGGTGTTTATTCATCGATCTACATATCATAATTATCTTTAGATGATGAAAATATGAAATTTTCAATTACTTTCCCTGTTTCATTAATGAAAAGAATTAGATTAATCACCATGAGAATAATATTGTTGAAATGTAATATTATTAACGTACTCGAATTTTGCCTTCACCAAAGGTGGGTCTTTCGAATGTGGCTATTTGAATGAAATTCAAATATGTTGATCGTGTAGATGAAACTGACAATTAGCTGCAAAAGAATTTCATTTTTAATAAACATTTTATATAATGATTAACATTACACATATACAACGAATACTTGAATAAAGGAGGTAAATTTGATGCTTAAATTAAGTTTTCAATTCAAGTCCATGTAACACTTTGTCTCTTCTACACATATACAATGAAAAATTCAATCATGTACTGGTAGAAGCTAAAAAAGTCTTCTATTTTTTTTTTTAAAGAGATCTATGATAAAGGAATTATACTCACCGAAAGTTAATCAGACTTAACTCAATATGAGTTAAGTCATATTATGGAAATGAGTTAAGTCATATTCTTGTAACATAGTCAAAGAAGCATAACTCTTACAACATTATCATTACTCACCTTTGATACTACCCTTTATAATTATCAAGTTTTGATACCATCCATTGTTAATGCACATATATATTACGCGCCAATCGCAAATTCTTTCTGGAATTTCATCTCAACAAAAAATTCAACGACCTTTCCACCATAATCCAGTGATCTTCATCCATTCCCGCCATCCAATAATTTTGGGTAAAGTATATAATCATAGAAGCTACGGTACGTATTTACTTCCATTTATTTTGATTTGTTCGCTATCATGTATTATTTTGATAACCGATTTCAGCTCCACCATCAACCTTTCGGAATCATGCCGCCATTATTGTTGCATGGTTTCTTTCTCAAAATCCGAGGTATCTATGTTTACGAATATGAACTAATAACTTTAAAAATGGAATTTGCATTAGAAATAATTTTTAAATACAATACTGTTGAGTCTGTATTTAGTACTTTTATTACGTAACGTAGAGTTTCGTCCGGGCCGTTCAGGTCCGCTTAGCTAGCCAGTATGCTATCATGCAGTTGTCAAAACAGCGAATATAATTAGTCTTACAACTTCTTAGGGAATGTTGCGGTGTAGTAAACGCAAATCAAAGTCCCTCTATGCCAGGCCAATCAGGACTCCAGCTGAAAGGGCCATAACTACTCCGACGGTGATTCAGACTTCACAGCCAGCAAATGTCCGGCAATCGGCTAACCAGGCTCCTCACCCATCAGTTGAAACTCTCAGTCCTCCTTCCACAGGGGATCAGGCACCTCAAGTCCAACATGCTATAAGGCAACCCCCTCTCCATGACCTGAAATCCATGTTCAACAAGCTGCTAGTCATCCTCCACTACCTCTGCAGACCATGGACAGTAACCTAGACGTCACAACACCAGAGCAATCCTTACCAATCACCATGCCATCAAACTCAGGTGAAACTCCATTAATTAGCATTTCCGATGAGCTTGAGGTTCATGTCCCCCAGGCCATCAAGGAAAAAATATGGTCCAAACAATATATTGATTTAGCCAAAGTCCTTTATTCAGAAATAGACAATTATGACCTCCATGAATTTTCCATTGTTGAAGGTCAATTGGTCATTGAACCCAAAACTAAAACCAACATAATCATTACAATTCAAAGTTGGGTAGATGCCTTTTTGATATTTTCAAGCATATATCTTGCTAGGCACCCTTCAGATATTCAGGGCATATTAAAATATATGCACACGGTACGCCTAGGCTACAGCCGAAACACAAATGCTAACTGGCTTGAATATGACAGACAGTTCCGTCTTAAAATGTCCAAAAATTCGTCCATTTCTTTCGGATCAGTTGACACAGAGTTGTGGTTAATATACATGCAGGCGCAACCTAATCACACTACTCAACAGCCAAAAGCATCTCTTAAATGTTTCGATTACAATCTCAAAGGCTCATGCTCCAAACCCCAGTGTTTCTACCAGCATGCATGCATGCTCTGCAACAAGTCCCATCCACGGATACACTGTTGGTCCTACCAATCAACGTTAATTCAATATTCAAGATCTAATCCCAACCCTCCAATATCGAGAACCAAAAAACATGAAGTCTTCTAGGGAACATGTGCGCGAATTATTGGCAATAATTACTAAAGAAATTATGTCGCATGGCAGGTCCTTTTCGTAGCCCACCATTTCCCAACCTTAGGTGTAACCCAGTTGGTGTGTTACCTAAAAAGGACGGTTGACGGAGGTTGATTTCAAACCTGTCAGCACCAATTGGCAATAGCATCAATGAGCATATTGACCCAATTTTATGTTCAGTCTCCTACAGTGCATTTAACCAGGCACTTTCCATGATTCAAAAAAATGGCAAAGGGGCATTACTCTGTAAAATGGATTTGTCTAGTGCATTTAGACTTTTGCCACTTCACCCTACAGATTTTCCTTTATTGGGTATGCGTATTCAAGACAAATATTATTTCGACATGTGCATGCCTTTTGGTTGCTCCATAGCTTGTTCAACATTTGAAAAATTCTCATCTTTCCTGCACTGACTAGTAGCACAAAAGGCCCAAAATCAAAATATCATTCATTACCTAGATGATTTCTTGTTCGCCAGGAGACAAAATACTTCACAATGTTCCGAACTCGCCAAAATTTCAGTTAACCTGTAGCGAGTTAGGCGTCCCAATAAATGACCAAAAAACTGAAGGCCCCTGTACAAGATTAAGTTTTCTAGTTTTAGGGATTTACACAGTGGAACAGGTAATCTTTATTCCTGACAACAAGGTTATAGAACTTCAGTATAAACTTACATCGCTCGTCTCTTCCAAAAAAGTAACCCTCAAAGAAATGGAATCACTTTGTGGATCCCTAAACTTTTTTGCTAAAGCCATCCCAGGTAGCAGAGCATTCAATCGCCCGTTTTACAATACAACAATTGGCATTTAGAAATATTACTTCTTGGTTAAGTTACACAAGCTGTTAAAGAGGATTAGGGTTTGGCTTACATTTCTCAAAGACTACAATGAGCATTCGCCATTCCCTGAACTATCTTGGTCAAGTAACGAGTCCCTTAACCTTTTCACCGATAGTTGTGGTTCCTACGGTGGAGGTGCAATTTTTCAGAATCACTGGGCAGTGATTTCCTGGCCAGCATCATAGGGTCCAGATATTCGTAGGGATATCACTTTTTTTGGAACTGGTGCCTATTCTCTTAGCTATTTGGGTTTGGGCCGATTACTTTACCCCCCAAAAATTATTGATAAATACTGACAACATCACTTTAAGTCATATTTTAAATTCCCAGACCAGTAAGTCTCAGAGGGTCATGACATTAATAAGGCCATTAATATTGTTATGCATTAGGCACAACATTCAGATTAAAACTATTCATATTCCAGGTTATCAAAATGCAACCGCAGATTCAATTTCTCGATTTCAGTGGGAAAGATTCAGAACCTTGGCTCCTCAAGCAGACAAGATTCCAGCCAGTATACCTCCGGCATTATTGTCTCTCTTAAACCACATGTAGAAAGTTTGCTTGAAGCAGCAGTATCAAAAAACACAGCATCAACTTACCAAAAGGGCATCAATTCCTTTGAAACCTACCGTTCTAAATACAATTTTGACTTGTTTTGGCCTCCACCAGTCCTCTAGATCATTAACTACATTGCATATCTCCGTGCAAATCAAATATCATATTGAACAGCAAGATGTTACTTAAGCGGTATTAGTTACAAAATCCAGTTAGAAGGGGGTATGGACAACACTAAAGCCTTTATAGTTCTTAACTATTTGGAAAATGTTAGAAGGATTCCGTAGGCTAAATCCGGCAAAAGACCTTCGATCCCCAATCTCTCTACAAATGCTTCATCAAATGATATCAATCCTACCCACAGTGTGCTCAAACACGTACGAAGTCACAGCGTTTTCAACTGCCTTTCAATTAGCATTTTTTGCACTGCTGCGCATTAGCGAATTTATTTTCACCAGTAACTTTACACCAGTACTATCCTTACAAGATGTCACCATCGACAAAGAAAAAAATATCCTTGTTTATCAAAGGTTCAAAAACTGACCAATTTCATAGGGGTACCACGTTACCAATCACATACAGTTTCTTTATTCAAACACATGCACAATTTTTTGTCAATTCTACCTCAAATACAAGGGTCCCCTTTTCTGCCATCTCGATGCTAAACCTCTCACCAAATATCAATTCACATCACTGCTACACAAAGCTGTCAAATTTATTGGTTTAGATACATCCATATTCAAATCACACTCATTCAGAATAAGTGGGGCTACTCATTTGTACTTGCAAGGAGTTTCCGATGAGGACATTAAATCTAAAGGTAGATGGAAATCTAACGTATTCAACTCTTACATTAGGTTTTAATGGTAATAATTATACCTGCAACGTTATCGTATTCTAACTGAATACTGAGATTGCAGATCATACTACTGTTTTGATTATTGGATCATCCATAGTCCATTACGCTGCCCTTTATGCTAACAAGCAATTTGGAAACGCTCATCTAGATCTCCAACAGCACAGTATTACAGTATTTTGGTCCGGTAAGAGTGGCATGGTTTGGGAGGATGTAGAGCCCACAGTTAATCATCTTGTTGACCAAAAGGGACACCCTGATTTTGTATTGATACACTGTGGAGGCAATAGTATAGGCACTATGCCATTGCGTAGACTTCAAAAGTATATGAAATTGACTATAATTAACTTGCAAGTCCTGCTGCCAAACACATGCTTCATATGGTCCCAAATACTCCCAAGAAATTACTATAGACACATGCTTTCAAATATTGCAGCTGAAAAAGCCCGTATAAGAATGAACAAATCCTTAGCACCATTCATAGTGCCACGTAACGGTGCATATTTAAAATACCCAGATCTGCAGCAATGTACATCAAAATTATATCATGATGGTACACATTTGTCCATTACAGCTCAGGTTATATTTTTGAACACCATTCGCCAGGGATTACTCTGCATTGTACGCAGAAATGCCAAAATTTACCCCCCAACCTTCCTCCGAGTAAAACAGTCTCCCTGTCATGGCATTGGGGCAAAATTTTGCCCGCTTGTGGCGGATGTCTTCATGTATCGTATTTTATTTATCATACATGAAGACATATGGCCGAATTTTGCTTAAGCCTGCCCCGGATTCTGTTTTCTTCCAGGTCCGTGGCCGATAATTGGGCTTTATATTTTAATTGACACATTGATGGAATACATTGAGTGATTGAAAACATTGATACACTGATTGATTGTCATGTTGACTGATTGAAACATTCATTGATTGAAAACGTTGATTCATATGTTGATTGTTGTGTTGTTTGATTGAAGTATTGATTGTTTGAAATATTGACTGATTGATCAATTTATTGAGTGTTGATCTTACATCATAACTAACCAAAGTCGATGTGGATCACGCATTTTAGTTTAATAACATATTACATAATACAATAATTTAGTGGATTGATATAGTGTTTGTCAAATCTGATTTCAACATATATTATTATTATTAAGGCCATCACAAAGACTGCCAATACTGTGTTGTTGATCTGTTCTATTAAAATAATAGTCCAGCGCTTATTTTTGTTGCATATATGATGCCAAGTCTTCTTTTAAATCGGAAACAAGAAAACGCGCACATCTTTTTTATCAGAATTCAAATTTTGGCGTAGATAAGCTGCAAACCACTATACATTACAACGTGCTGCCCAGCAGGAGAATTGCATAACAAGGTTACTATGACTCTGAAACTGACCAGTGAGCCAATCCTAATCTAATGCCTTAGAGTTAAATTGGGAGTGGATCACAAATATTATATGAATACAAAGATTTTTAAAAAAGCAGGCTGCGTTATTTAAACAGTGTGCTAATTTATGTATAAATTACTGTATTTATTTATTTGTTATTTCGTTCGACTTTTTTAAAATATTTTTTGTCTTCAGTGAACTTTGTACCTACCTGTATGCATTTTAATTATTAAAACTTAATTTTCCTGTTCTATTTTAAATATGGCTATTATTGATATATATGCATGTTTTTTGATTCTCCAAGCTGGAGTGAATTTAAAGGTTGCATTTTCACCTATCATAGATGACAAAGTTAACAAACCATATCAGGATCATACAACCAATTCTGACAAAGTTAACAAATCATATAAAACTCTCTTAACAGAGAAGTTAACAAATCGTGTGTAACTCGTATGGAGTTTAAAAACAAAGTTAAGAAATCATATCAAAATCACAAACATTTAGCAGTTAAAGTTAACGAACCAATTCAAACTCATGTTCCTTTGTTTTCTAAGTTAATGGCACATGCCAGAATCGCAAGAAAATCATAGCAGACTCATAGCCAAGAAACAAACCACATCAGGATCATACTTCCTTAATTGTCATCTATGATTTCTGTATGATCCGTTTAATGGATCATGTCTAAATCATAGTTCAAAATCATGAATTTGTGAGTTTGATATGATTTTTATGTGATTTTGGCATGATTTGTAAAAATAAGTTTTTGCTTGTGTAAATTACAAAAGGCGGCGGTTTATCGAGAATTAACTGTATATTGTTATCCTTTCAGTATGTTTATGGAAGGGGTCACTTTATTACAGAAGGAAATACTTCGTGACAAGCCCCTGTGGTCACACCTGACTCCAAGTTCAACTTTAACTATTCGAGGTCTTTAGAATTCCTCATTTCTTTCCCTGGACCAACAAGTTTCCATGGGAAACGAAAGCTGATATTGTTTTCTAATCTGAAAAGGGGTTAGCTTTCGCATTTAGCTAGGTCGATCTCAGTATTATGAACAAGGAATCTTGTTGAGCAATAACTAGATTCCAAATAGAGGAAAAACTTGAAACGGCCGGACATTATTTGGCTGTTAACAAGATCTTTGATTGTATTACAAGAGAAAAAGGACAAGACAGCTTCAACCAAGGCATACTTAGTATATAAACATGTGGATGATGAGAAACCCTGAAGAAACTGCTGAAAGCATAAGGAACTGTCTAAACTACTTTTAAAAACCATTTGAATATATTTTGTAATTTCCATTTCAGATCTACCTAGAAAAAAATTAAAAGCAGCATATCAAATGACTTTCTGTGTTCTGGGTTTATTACATTCATGATAAATTTGTAAACCTTAAGTTTGATGAACCTTTTTGTCTAATTAATTTAGATGGAAAAAAACTATTATTTTGTTATAGTAAATAAATAGGCGTAAGTTGACAAAACCTACATTCTTTTTCTCTATTTCTTGACAAGCTGGAGAAGTTTTGGCGACTATTTTGCCTTTCTTGAACTTCACGTTATTTAATTAAAAATACATATACATGTATGTGTATGTATATTTTTATACATGTTCACTATTTTATTTTTGGAATTTTCCCGCCCCGCAACAAACTGGGAGAGATAGAACCTTTTTTCCCATTGGGAATGGGGCCGAATTTCGACATCTGAAAGGTACTAATAAATCCCTGAAATTAAAGGTATCTACATATATTACAAAGATACAAGAAAAGATTAGCTATGATTCACAATTTAGTTCATGCATTCAGATTGCCATTTAGTAATGCACGTGTACTGTCAATTTGCAATTTCATAAAAAGAGAACTCACAGAATGCACATGGTGCAAGGATTTTTTTTTAAATTAGTTAAAGTTCTGCTTATTTCTGAAGAAATACTAGGGCAGAGTTGGGGTTGGGGTTGGATACGCAGCTTCCACAATTTTTGGGCTTTTCATTTAGTATGGAATTTTTTATTGAAAATTCCCCCTTTCGTAATTTTTATAGGATCCCTGAATCTTCTTTTTTCAGAAAAGAAAAAAAATTGTCCAACCCATGGAAACATCGATAAATTTACCCCCCCCCCCTCCCCTCTACATGAACTAGGATTTTAGTATTCTGGTCAGTTAAATGCGTGGTTTCCCATCTTTCCTTTGAGGGGTGTTTTTTTTTTTTAATTGCAATTATTTCCCTGTTTCATTATTGTTTTTCTTGAATATTTCGCTTTAGAATGTTATAAAACTGTAAACGCTGTTTGTGCTGGAGTCTCTCCGAAGAAATACAACGTTTCAGGGACAGTATGTAGTCTACGGAGATTAGATATTCAAACAAAATGTTGGAACTCCGATGGACACTTTATCAACTGACCTTTTTTTATATTCCTATGAAGCAAATTTTTCTCAAAAACCTCTAAGTAAGGAGAAAAAACACTTGCTGTGGCCTTCAACTAGACATTCAGATATAGTGACGACAGTTTATCAAAAGACAATAGTTACTTCCATTCATACGTCATACGTCATCTATATATATTCCAGTGAACTCGAAATAAAGGATATCTAATGTGTCTGCCACATCTGTTTCGTATTTGGATGTTTTACTGGCTATACATAATAAGGGCCAGCGAACAACTAAATTGTATGATTTCAGATTTCCTATCGTCAACTTTCCTTATTCATGTAGTAATATTCCGTTATCACGTGTATATAGTGTTCACGTCTCCCAGCTTATTCAACACTCAAGAGCATGCTCTGAGTACTATCAATTTTTAAACTGAGGCAGACTACTAACAGATAAGTTTATGTTTCAGAAATTTCAACAAACTCATTTAAAGTTAGCATTTTGTAAATCCTATGGTCGTTATAATGATCATGTTAGCAAAATAACCTATATTGTGTCGTTTACTGACTGACATGTTTCTACTTATTGCTGAGTTTTTGTTTTTAAAAATAGCAGGCCTAAATCAATCTAATTAAAAACTTAATTGGACTACGGAATATTCCGTGTACCTGATCTATACATAGGGCCCACGGCAGGTTAGACTGATCGACAGGAGATGCCTACTCCTCCTAGACACCTGAACTCTATTCTGGAATATCCAGGGGTCCATGTTTTATGCACTGTTCGTATATTTGTATTGTTTGTAGATTATTTTGAGATCGATCACTGCTTGTTATCTTCAGCAGTGTTATCTTTCATATTACAGGTTTTAAGAATACTTTTTGCAAATATAAAATTTAAGAGAAATATACGCTTAGTTAAATAGATTAAATTATCGTTTATGTTTTAGAATATGTCATAGATGAACACTATTTTCTCAGTAATATATCATTTGCAAGTATCAGTTACGGAAAGTCATGAAGACAAATTGGTTAATAATACCAGGTCAGTAGTTACTTCGGAGAGGATGTGAGACAATCCCAAATGAAACAAAGCAAAATATAAAATAATTAATGTATAAAAGTAAACATATAAATTTCTTTGAAACATCAATTCATATCTAAATAAATCATTCTAAATATATCATCACTATGTTTAAATATCGCCTATAATCAAATTCGGAAGACAATGAACAGTGATCAAATTCAAAATCTTATAAAACAATACAAAATTTAGAGCAGGAAAACACAGACCATCGGAAACACCATAGGCATAGGTGCCATTTAGGAGAAGGCATCCTTGTTGACCGGTCACAGCCCTTTCTTGTTACTAGGTAAACAGAGAAAAACATAGACAAATCAGTATGAAAAAAAGATTATTTATTTAGAAAAATGCCAAACAACATATCGACCAAAAGACAGGTTAAATTTGCCACCACTTCACAGTTTTGATGGAATGTCATTTTTTAAAGTAGTCTACCTCGGTTAATAAATTAAATGTAGTGAGAATATATTCTTGTGAATGCAATCAACTGGGGGGTCAGTTAAAACAGCATTTGTAGCTGATAATGGTATATTATTGAATGTTAAATAGAAAAATTGAAGACATCTCCCTTGTCATAAAGTTTTGTTGTTAGTTTGTCACCAATGTTTGTTACTAGTCAAATATCCAAATATGAGAACTAAATTTTATAGAGTCTCTGGTATCTTTTATTCCACTGTCAGTGGTATAGATGTCTTAAATCAAGATATAAATGAAAATGAGTATTGTTATTTGATCAATCATTGAAATATTTACCTTCGATGAATTAAAGGCAAAAGCAGAGGAATATGCGTTCATGTAGAATATCTTTAAATAAATTATACTTTATAAGACTATGAAAACAGGTTAGCTAGCAAAGGGCACATTTATGGATAATTCTTTCCAGCATATACCTAAATGATACCTAACCATTGTTAGCATGGTTTATGATTTGAATACGTGCAGTCATTGCTTTTTTTTTCCAAATTGCAAATGTCACAAAGTTACTATATGTACCCAGTGACCAACCATATGATTGAGTTAATGTGTCTTATTAAATGTTAACCGTTCTTCTGCTGTAAGGAGGCTTTATATGAAATGTTTACGCTGAAGACAATCTTTTCTTTTATTTCATCAAAGCTAACAGTCTGCCAACAGTTTAGCTGACGAAAGGTATTTCAAAGGGTTGTTGTCTGTCAGTACCACAAACTTGTTTCCGAGTAGGTAATCTCTAAATTTCTCTGTCACACTCCATTTAAGTACTAAAAGCTCGAGCTTCAGGCTACTCATGGTCTTTGCGGAACGTTCATTTGGTCGAAGAGTTCTGCTGGCATATGCAATAACGACAGTACGTCCATTTTGAACTTGAGATAGAACTGCTCCCAGTCCGTGTACACTTGCATCCGTTTCAACGAGAAATGGTAACGTAAAGTCAGCATATCCGAGTAGAGGAGCACTGGATAACTGTATCTTTAGCTGGCCAAACGAATCTTGACAACTTTTAGTCCACTTATTACCAAACTTTGTCTTTGGATGTTTTATATTAGTTTTAGCTATTTCTAGTAAAGGTTCCGTAATCTGTGAGAAATGTCGAATAAAACGGCGATAGTAGCCCGCAAATCCCAGAGTTCATTTTTTCTAAAACGTTTACTGTAGGTAAATTACTTGATATACTATTTTCATATTTGTTAAATAATTTTTTGTAATATTGACTTTTTTATTATATACTTTGTTATTGTAGGTCAATGCCTTATTTCTTCTTAAATAAATAATGAAAACATAATCTGCCTTGCTGCTCGGTTACAGTACCTTTGATGTTTTTTAGAGTTCCGTATTTGCTCTGCTCCGTAATTGTTTCAATGGATTTTTCAGGTTGATTACTGTTTGCTATCTCCATATTGCACATAGAAATTTTTCAAACAGATGGCTTTCAATAACCGGATCCTACAGGTTTATTGTTAATGCAATGATAGGTCAATCGGCTTTCACAAGAAATAAAAGAGAAAATGTTTAGTGGATGTTAATATTACTTGATTAACTAAATTAAAGCTTCATCCTTTTGCCAGAAACTCCTTTTCCTTTTGTTCTTGAAATCAATACTTATTTTTTTGCACATATCTTGTAAAAATGAGAAAGATATGCAGAAAAGGGGAGAGACGGGCTGAAAAGGAAGAGTTATCTTAACTTAGTCATCCGAATGAGATAGAATAAATTGTTCGTTCTCTATAAAATAGAGTTTCTCTTTATTGGATCTAATTTTAACAAAACATTTATTTTTTATTACCTTAATTTCTTTATCTTTATTAACAGTAGTTAGATTAAAATGTTTTATGTACATATAAAGGGTTTTTTAATCGAGTATGTACATTGGAGTGGGGTAAGGATTATCCCATAGGTGTAGAAGTACAGGTACATGCAATGAAAGATGCTACCTTTGAAACCATTTATTACAAGCAACGAGGGATAACTCCAGTTTGCATTTTTAGATTTCTTCGTTTGTGGAGGTTGAGTGTTTAGATATGCCCGTGTTATTGATGTTACTATAAGGTAATTTATATTTTTTCAATGAAGATTTTTAGTATTTATAAAGTACTTATATTCTTTCAATGAAGATTTTTCCCAGTTTCGAAGTTTCAGTAAAATTTATTTTAAAAAAACAAAAGAATACCAGAAGACCAAGGATATTAGACATTTTTACAAACAAAAAAAGTGGGATCGGTCCTTCGGATGAGAACGTATAAACCGATACCCCGTGTCGCAGAAGGTGCTGGCAAGAAAATGGTCCCTCACTGCTCAATGGCCCTGAGTGCCGATTTTAGGTCAAAAATTTGCAGCTCTCCACCGGCAAGTGGTGGCGTCTCCATATAAGTGAAATATTCTCGAGAGGGACGTTAAACAGACAAACAACCAAAAAACAGCTCCAACACCACAAAATGCTAAAAGTGTTTCCTTTTTTCGCTTTCCCTCCAATTAGACAGATTATCATGACTTAATGCATTATCTTGACTTAATTTATACTTTTATAAAAACAAATTTATATACTAAATAAACAGACATGTACCAAGATTGACATTTCCAGGTATGCATTTGAGTATAGTAGATATCAGATTTTTTCTACATTGTGATATTTTCTGCTTAAAATATGCAGTTTTTATCTTGGAAAGGAGATTTTTATTCAACAGTAGAATAGTTTATTCTCCAGCGCCATGACTGAGAGTAGAGAATATATCAGTTATTCTTACAAGAAGTATTTCAAACTTAAATGTGCATCAAAGGGTTCAATATTGTTTTACCCAGATCTCATCATGCTCATCAGTTACAGTTTTCTTGATTTATATATATTTACATTTCCAATGTCCTTGTCCGAGATAAAATTACAAATTGTAAAAATACTTTATTTCTACATAAATCATCGATAGGCGCGGTTAAAAAAAAATCACGTGCGAGGCGGGACAAATAGAGACAGAAGCGGGGCTATTAGCACGGGAATTTTCAGAATCAGGAGCATGTAAATATAAGGAATAACTGTCAGATTTTTTGGATTCATGACGATGATCAATCGATTGGCTTGCGTGATAATTTTATGCATAAACGCCTTCGGCGTTTATGCAAATTATCACGCAAGCCACTCGATTGATCATATCATGAATCCAAAAAATTAGACAGTGATTCCTTAAATATGCTCTTATTATTAATGTTATTGCTATTGATCATACTAACTGGAAAGATGTTGCAGACTCCAACTAACAACAAAATTATATATATCATATACTTGATATTATATTATATATCATATACTTGATATTATGATGGAAAAGTGAACTTTTTTTAATTTAAAAAAGTCATCATAAAAATGGCAAAAATATTTTAATTGATGTATCATCAGCCTGTATTTTCAATTAGTCATATGTTTGGGCATATTCAAAATCCTGTGGATCCAAATATTTTCTCTAAAATTCAAATCCATACCTGGCGCAACTTTAGAGTTTTACAAAAAGTGATATTTTCTGAAAAAAAGAATAATAGTCAAACCAATTTGAGTAAGGTGTAGCGATGTTCCAATTTTTTTATTTAAAACCCTCCCCAATATTATATTTTTTACTCTGTAACTGACGTATTTTATGGAAAATCATATACTTTTATGTATAATGACAAGATATCTTTGACAATAGTGATAGTGTAATGGTAGATTGGATTTTATTACATGCATTTCAAAAACTTGGATTTTACAATTTCAAAAACTTGATATTTTAATTCATAAAAAAAGTTTAGATCTAAGAAATTCTTTGATTATAATTTTATTTCGATAAACTATATCTGCACATTTTTTCAGCTCTTCCAAGTCTTTTTTTATTTTGGATTTCCAACCTTTCGGCTTGAGCATCACTGAAGAGACATAATTTGTCGAAATGCGCATCTGGTGCATCAAAGGTACCCTATATGATTTACATCTGAGCAATATTAATCTCAAAGATTTTTTCGCGTATGTAACAGTTCATTACATTCAAAACTGATGCATGGTTAGTATTCACTTATACAGAGTAACAAAAAAGAACAATTTACTAAACCCTTAATCAATGTTATTTCAAAATGCATTGAATATATAATTTCTAACTTATTTTAATGTAAACTAATCTTACCAATGTCAATACTTTGCATAACATCCCCTTGCCTGAATATCATCTCTGCATTACCTTGGGAAACTGAGGACAAATGAACGACCGGTACTCTGCGAAACAGATCCCATTCATCTTACAGATGCAATTTTAAGTTCGTTTGTATTTGGAGCAAGATCACTTTCCCTCTGTAGAACAATAATATACGATCGAATTAAGGTGTGGTGACTTCTAAGGCCCATACAGTTTCTGCGTCCAGGCACTGTTTTTTTTATGTTTGCCCTCAGTGGCCTTGTATCCATGGACCTTGAAAAGAAAACCCTTCCCAGACCATTACAGAACTCTCCACAAACCCATCAAAACTGAGCCACACAGCAGTCACTAATACACTTACTCTTCTGTTTCCATACTCGATACCCTTAATCGACACACGATTCTTGACCGATCAGTAAAGAGTATAGGTTTCAGTGGTCTGAATTTCCAGTTTGCATAATCACTTGCAAACTCTAGTCTTCTCATTATGTTATCTGCAGCCAAAACAGTCGTATGGCAGGTCGTCGTGCTTTCAAGTCTCTTTCATGAAGCGTACTCCTCCAAGCTTGATTTGAAATCTTCACCTAATGTGCAACGACTAGGTAGAAAAAGTTTCGCTCTGCTTGCAATTCTTGTTGACAATCTTGCCGGGGTGTTTAGTCTTTCACCCTGAGGCAATTCAAACACAGATACTGGTACATGAAATCTTTGCCACAACCGACTAATGACGTTTTTCGACCTGTTAAGAAAGCAGCACCTTGCTTGTAGCATCCTGGGTCCCTGCACATTGTGCCATCCTCTTTTTTCCATTTCAACCACCAAGATATATCTCTGCTGGTGGGCACTCTGTCCCCGAGGATATTTGTTACTCGGTTTATATTCCACTTAAAATATCGTAAAACAAAAATGATTCTATACTGGCTAGCACGGTTCCCAGTATAGAATGGTGTCAATCTGTAAGGGGAATAGGCTCTGACAGAACGGTTGGTGCCCCTCGGATTCTCCTCAGGGACACAAACAATGTATCATATACACAGTCCGCTCGTCAAATTTTCATTTTCGAGTATATTTTTATTAGTATTGATTATATTCACCAATAACCAGAATGCGTGAAAATTTTGTCTCTCTTATATATACCTAATACCTTTCTCGCGAAAATAAGGTGCCGCTAAATTTGTTCATCTATAGAATTAAAGAAACAAAAGCTTCTCTGAATAAATGAATATCGCTGTAAAGGTTTGAAATAAATATTCATATCCATCAATATTTTTTATAAACTTTTAAATTTGCCTGTCCATTCTTTCTTTTCAATTCTTTTATATTACCCAACGAGAGTAATACTGATCAGAAAACTGTTTTGTTTTTTTTTTTAATTTACTTCTTAATATTAGAAAAAAAATGTTTATTTCTACATTTGGAAATCTAACTTAAGCTCAAACTTCACTTTCTAAAAATGAAATTCTTTTAAGTCACATTTCAATCTTCAAAACATTTAACATTCTAGTCAACGCAGCTGAATTCGATCTATCCTGATTATATTGGATTCCTAAACTTCATAAAAATCCTTATAAACAAATATACATAGCTGGGAACAGCAACTGTTCTACCAAGCACCTTTTTCACAAAAAATATTAACTGTTGCTTAGGAGAAACTTCATATTTGGTTTACTGACTATAGAACATTAGGGTTAACTTACAACTAAATTATATGACAAACAAGACGACTTCAGCTTTTCCATCGTCAACATTCCATTATATGTAGCTTTATTCCACTATTACCTGCATATGATGTTTATGTCTCCACTTTATTCGATGCTCAAAAGCATACCTTTAGTGAAATCATTTTTTTTATTCTGAGACGGGCTAATGTCAAATAAATTGATGTTACAGCGATTTCAACATCCTCATTTAAAGTCAGCATTTTGTAAATTCTATGATGACCTTGTTATAAAATATATTCTGTCGTTGGATCTTTCTTTGATTATACATACCAATTTATACCAATTGTTATGCCTTTGTTTTTATTCTAATGAAATGTTTGAAGATAATGAACAGTATTCAAACTCAAAAGTCCATTAAACAGAACAAATTATGGAGCAGAGCAAACACAGACCTCTAAATCATCAGAGGTTGAATCAGGTGCCATGGAGGAGTGAGCATCCCCTGTCGACCGGTCACATCCGCTTTGTGCTCCTTGTCATAATCTGGTAATAATGGAAAAATCTGTCGACAATGCAGTGTGTAGATAATGGCCTAACAATTAGTATGAAAAACGTCAGTCATCATTCGACTTAATGTGTATCGAATCAACTGAGAGATATGAACCCCGTATGCAGATGATGAAGGTATATTGCTGGATAAGTAAGGGAAGTTGACGATTGAAAAGTTAGTCATCACGTTTATCATAAAACTTGGTTGTTAGATTACCATTAATGTCTCTTTCTAGTAAAATATCCAAATATGAGAAAGATGTGTCAGACTCTGTGGTATCTTTTAAATCAAGCTCGCTGGGATATATTGCATCGACATAAGAATGGAAATAATCATTATTAATTGACAATATGTCGTCGATATATCTAAATCTCGAGTTGAAGGCCACAGCAAGCGTTTTCTTCTTTTCACATATAAGATTTTGAACAAATTCTGCTTCATATAAATACAAAAATAGGTCTGCTTATAACGGGGCGCAATTGGTATCCATGGGAATTCCAATAGATTGTTGGAAGACCTGGTCTCCAAAAAACCACATAGATCTTGTCAATAAGAAACTCGAACAAAAGAATGAATTACATTCGGTAATGCCCCCAAAATCAAACTTTGACAGAGAAATGTATAATTCAGTTTTAAAACAGGGGGATATTTGAACTTCAAAGCATTGAATATTCTCATCATATCATATGTTACATGTAGATATGATGTGAGTAAAAAGACGTAAATTAAGAATTTCCATAATTCATACAGAAAAAGGAGTATTATTCGTCGATATTTTGAGTAAAAGTCTCGCAGGTCTGCTCCAATCCAATTTTTTGATATAATATGTAGAATTATAATATGAATAGAATATGTGAATCTTGTTCTGGAGCAAGTCTGCGCTCTATAACTTTTATAGTAAAAATTGAGCATATTTTGTACATTTCTTTCTCTTTCTGAAAAAGAACACAAAAATCAAATAGTTTGTGACGTCATATAATCATAAATTGCCAATAACCTTCTTCAAAACTATATAAATTCTAGTTAATTTAGATATCTCATACAATATATACAATTAAGCACATTTAAAGAAATATTCAAAAAATGACCTTTTTTGGGGACAAAAATATACATATACTGCAAATTTCTCTTTGACTTCGGATTATTCTTTCTACCTGATCAATACATAAGGCTCATGAGGTGTTACCGGTCTACAGGGGATGCTTACTCCTCCTAGGCACCTGACCCCACTTCTGCAAATTTCTGGGTGTGTTTTATGCCCTGCTCACAGATTTAAATTGTTTATAGGATTTGATATCGATATCGGTTCTTTATCTTGGCCAATTTCACTGTAATCCATGTGTTTATGCAAAGTTTCAAATTGTCTCATGTTATTGTCAGCATAGTTTTGACAGAAAGAAAGTAACATATTTTCCTGGCTTCAGAAAAAAATCTTCATTGACAACATTTATGCAATCATATGAGACCAGTTTTCGGAGACCTTTCTTTTCTAGTTACATTATAATTAATATATACTCTATCATTGTCAAACATTACACCTTTTAACCTTGACCTTCTCGGAGAGGGCTAATATAGGCAATGCCTGATGTCCAATCCAATTATGCAATTTGTCTTTACGTCATAAAATATTGGTAATAATAAATGCGAGACCAGTTCTTCCAATAAGCCATTGGATTTCGATGGACACTAATTGTGCTTCTTTATAAGCCAACCCGTTTTTATATTCCTATGAAGCAGAAATTATTCAAAAACTTCTACATGCGAAGAAGGAAACACGTGCAGTGGCTTTCAACTATACATTCAGATATAGAGCAATACATACTAAATTGTCGACGGATTTTTTCTTTTATCCCGATCATGACTAGGAGCACACGGCTAGGAATGCTCATTCCTCCATGGCACCTGATCCCACCTCTGCGTTTTAGAGGTCCGTGTTTGCTCCGCTCCTGATTTGTATTGTTTGAATACTGTTCGTTATCTCCATATTTTATTTATCATTCTTATCTTAACCTTTTTCAATAATGAAATATGTGATGCATCGGATTTTTAGATTTTACAAATAACAGCTTTTTATTTATATCAGAACAATCATATAATGCATATCACTCCCAAGGACCTTGGTTGATTATAGATGAAGAATTACTTCTCTTATTTGAGACAGAAATTGTTGGTTTACACAGTCAAAATTAGATAATTTCTGTATTTATACTCATTCCCGCATTTTTTTATCTTCAGTAAAGCTGAAATTGAATTCAGTTTTAAAATTCGAATCTTATCATTACTTTTTGAACTGTCATGTAGGTAAGAGTGAGATATACATCAGTGTCTGACCTCTCGTAAGCACCAACATAAATCTATTTAAAATTGAAGAAACAAGCATAACATGTAATATATGATTGTCATTTATTTGATAACAAAATACTGGGACTCAGCCCATAATCATTCCAAACTTTAATAAATAGGTAAAATTTAATTTACAAAGGTAAGAAAATGCGAAACAAGAACGAACACATATGAAAATGATGGTGTTAAAGGATTTCAATGAGAGACAGTGACAGCGAAAGGAAATGTGTTTTGGGGATTGTTTTATCAAGGGACATTGAATCTATGCATTGTACATTTGATATTTGCTTGCATATAAAACTACTAAAATTAAATCAGATCAATAAGTTATTAAAGTTTCAAGGGTTAGTACTGGGATATATGGCACTGTGTAATGCTTTGAAAAAATAATATGTGAAAAGAAATGTTAATAAAATAGTTTTACATAGAAAAGAAATATTCAGAGACTGTTTTAGCATAACTTTTTAAACGAAATCTAAAGTATTTCAAGAATAGGCAAAATTTGTATCAATCCTATTTGATATTTCATCATTCAGTGGAAAGAAATCTAACAGAAATATTTATATAAATATTACTGTATCAAGAAAAAAACCCCACCCCACCCTCAATAAAGATATTGCAATCACTTAATGAGTGTAGCAATGAAATGACGAGAATAGAACCAACAATTTTTCAAAACATAATGATTATTATGAACTAAGCTATTACATGTCCATTTCTTTGAAGTCTACACAAAGTTTTTTAACTGGGTGAAATATGTGCTGGGTGTCGGCGTATCGTGGGCATTCTCCTTGATATACAACACGCTCACTTTGGCAAACGACATAGTGAGGCGATCCCTCGCGACCTTTCCAGGGATTCATGCCATCTTCGTAACCTTCGCAGCTTGGAAAACGAATGTGGCAGGGAATGCAGTGGGCAGATCTACATTTATTTGCCTCATAGCCACCTGAAATTTGAAAATGTTGAAATTAAAGCAGTTGTAGCTAATATCAACATGATGAACACATATATGTTGACATATATATATTGTTAATCTTACTATATCTTTTCATCTTTAATCATGACTAATTTCTAATTATCTTTTAAAATCTAATTTGTTTTCAAGTTGATGGTGGAATGAAATATGCTTTTATTAGTATTTGGTCAAAACATGAAAAGGAGCTACATAATTGACAATCATACTTAACTAAATATAGATTCCCTATTTAATTTGATTAAGGTTTAGCTTTTAATTAGAATTTGTTATTGCAATCATAAAGCTATATTTAATCATTCAGGTTACTAAGAATTTATTAGGTGAAATGTTTAACCACAATATTATTTTTTAACTGGTGGTAATATTCAAATATCATGACAAGAAGTTACCATACATCTGTAAATATCTTTGGCAGCTTCTTATAGAATGTGGTTGAATAATCAGTATAATTTCTTTTCAAAGGTAAAAGATATTGTACTTGAACAATATAAATCATTTTAAAACGTGTCCTCTAATTTTTCACAGTTTCTCTGCTTACATTGGCTTTTGGGCTCGAATCGTCTTCCACACTTTGTGGTGCTGAAATGCTCGCATCTCATCGTCTCCTCGTCAAACAGGAAAGGATACTTGCACTCTTTGACTTCTGGGTCGGCACCACTGGCTTTTTTGTTAGTACAATCGTAGTATTTAGCACAGCTGTCGGGGTGAGCTATGCGGGTTTCAGCTTGCAATTCACAGATTGAGGGTACCCTTTGTGGTGTCTGTGTTGTACCTGCAAAAATTATATCTCCTTTAAAATTCTCTACTTAAACAGTGGTATGAATTTTAATTATATGAATAATAAAATTATATTTTTTTTCTGTAAATGCTAAGTAGGGTATCATAATTGACATTTTGCATTGCGTACCTAATTTAGACATTCTTCTTGAAACAGAAAAATATATTCCGCTCATCACTTATTTCTCATGTTTCAAATGGAGTTATATTTGATTGACAATAAAAAAGAACTGATACAAGCTTTTAAAAAGTGTGAGTAAAGTTGAAAACAGAGCATCATTGTCTGACTTTATTTTTAGGGTGTTGGTTCACAAAATGAGACTGGATATAAATATTCACTGACTCAATTGAATAAAGGGCACTTTAAATTTGAGTTGAAAAATGTATGAATTTGCAAATAAATGCATATCTATATATTAAACTTCTGATAATATAATACTGAGACTAATGATTATGTTTTGGATTTACAGATTTTTTCCATATTTCCTTTTTTTCAAATCAAACAAAAAAATCAAAATTTTGGACATCATAAAGATTTATAAATACTCTGATGTGTTAAAAGCATGTGTCCAAGCATTAAAAAATCACACGGTAATTGAAAAATCAGTTACAAAAAATATAAGTATGCTTAAAAGGAATCTTACAGGTATCGTAGGTGGAGCCTTTTGGTACACAGGATCGACTCTCACGGTCTACAACAGAGTTTTCTGGACATTTAAATTCATATTCCCGTCCATTCATGCACCAGTAAAACTTGGAACAGTCTACAGGGTCCATTTTCCATTGAACCCCGAATAATCCATCACAAATACCTACAGAATGTACTGAGGCAAAGCACAAAACCAAAACGCCCGCAAAAACCAACATTGTGGTCAATGAATTTTAAGAGTATGCTTTGCTAAGTCGTATTGCAACGTTAAGAAAAGAGGAACTGATACCTGCCTTTTCTAATCATCGCTATTTATACTAAATGTTCGCCCAACTTTAGCTACCGCGCATGTTTGTGACGAATACGCCTTTATTTGGCTTTGTCGAACACCGTCAAGGATCTTCCGGACACGACTAGTCGCCCCAAATACACCTGTACATTGTTTGGTTATAAATCCTGATAAACCGGGATCAAGAATGTGTTAATTGCTGATTTAATTGGCAAAGAATGGTATTTATCCGACAGATATTTCTGTTGTCATCCTACGCTTTCTGGTCCACCCGAGGTCAAAGTCTGCTAAATGTGTTTTTTGTGAACGACAATCATAACAAATATAAACAAAACATTTTTTTCAAATTTACGATAGACATGAAGTGATTGTCTATATTTATCATTAACAGTACTGAACAGTCTTTTCAAGAACATTTTAATCGCCGAACGTAAATAATAGGTGTGAAACAATTTTTGAAAAAGTTTAAAAAATAAATGCATGTTTGAAGGTACTTTTTTTTGAATTTGTTAAATCTAATTTACTTGCCAATTTTGCAAGTTAACCTAAACAAAAGACGATACATTTAAACTAGAAAACAGAAATTCTAATTGCTAGCTGCAATGTTTTCTTTGTAAGTTTATAAATCAATTTATTTTTTTTTTTAATCCCTATTATCAATTTATTTTTTTTAATTCGTATTATTGTTCTGTATTTGATTCATTTATTATGTCTGAACTTTCTAGTGAAAATTATATTGTTGTGTTCCTAGTTTGTCAGTTCGTTCGTCTGTCTGTGTATCACACTTTTTCCTTAAACGTGTAATATAATACATTTTACAAAGCAACCAGTTCATCTTTTGAAATATAATAGGTTGTGTCCGTTTGATGTGCTCTTTAGTTCAAGAATTTTCCTTTTCACCCAAAGTGACAATTGAGGGTTGAAAATAAGATTTTATGCGGAAAAACACCTCTTTATCCAAAACTACTTTTACATTTTGAATATTTAGTGATGTACTAAATTCTGAAATTGTATCCTTGATGTTCTATAGATGTGCTAAAAAGTTTTAGATTTTCGTTTTCACCCAGGGAGCCAATAAAGAGTCAAAGAAGGATTTCTTTTAATTTTGGAGGATCTCATTGGTCATGGTGGTGTCCTGCAGATGTGCAAAAGGTTTAGGAATTTATATTTTCAAAGGGGAGGCCAATAGTACAAAAAGATCATTTTTCCACAAAAACAGTTAACATTATAATTGTAGAATACATACAAATTCAAGTTTCAATGGGTCTAAATTTTAACATGTTCTTAAACAATTTCTTTTCTATTTGGCTCGAACTACGGATATTTTTTTTTGGAAGTAAATACATGGCAAACAGATGAACATTATTTTCTTACCAAATTATTGATAATTCTTAATACTGAAAAATAAATCTCACCTCTCATGCGATAATAGAAATAGCATTGTAAAAGAAAATTCAGTTTGAAGACTTAGAAAAAATTTAACAATCATTGCAAGCAGAAAATTTACCAAATAACTGGTATTTTCTAATGTTGGAAATTTTGCGATTTGATTCCTAAAAGATAGCAAATTAATTTCTGCGTTTTCAATCTCTGCGATTGCATTATGCTGCAAAAATTTATTTACATGATATGAACACCTAATTCTGTCATGCTCACCTTTTATAAATTGATTTAAGATGTTGATCAAATGTCCATAAGAACTGATACTAAGCTTTACTATCTTTTATTTAGGCTTCGTAAATTAATTTCAAATCCTTTTTATTTCATACATCTGTAAACATAATTTTTTGATATAGACTACGAAGCTATGAAATAGCATTAAATCAGTATTACTGACATACGTACTACTTATCAGACTTGCAAGTATGAATAAAACATCTGAATTAATATTGAAGAAAAATTTTGCGTGGTAATTTTTGCGGAATTTGTCTTATCCACAAAATTCCGCAAAAATTGGACAACCGCAGAAAATACCCGTTACATGGTATGACTTATGATATTTTACGTCCAAAAGGAGAATTCTTTTCACTCATATAGAGACATCACCATATACTAATAAATGGCTTCAAATTAAGACCTATATTAGGCATTCAGGGCCAGTTAGTAATGATGGTTCTTTAACGCTTACTGGGACAGGTCTCATTCGAAAGACCCCAAACTTTAACTAATACCGGGCGCAGCAACAGTCACTACCTTCGTTAATGTCTTATGTTTGATGTTTCGAGGTGGACGAATCCGGGCCTCCCATCCACGAAGCAAACTCCCTACCTCTAGGGTACTCCGAATGGTGGAAGCAGCACAATGTGTGAGACTGAGCAAAAAATGTATTAATAAGATATGCAATATAACAATATGTTTCACATAACAATATATTTCACAGGACGTTCAAGCTAAGTCAACCAGCAACTTTAACATATTCATCAAAACTTTGTCACATGCATATGATGAGATTTTAGGTCTTTCTCTAGCTAATATTTAAAATATTTTGTTTAAAGACATACCCATGTAATGAAAGTATTGTTTAAAGACATACCCATGTAATGAAAGTATTTTAACATACAAGTCAAAATCGGTAATAATTTGCGTAGAGAAGTAATATTTTAATGAACTTTAACCACATTCGATTGTACTAACAGGATATGGTAAAAAAAATTCAAAATTACGACCATAACTTCCAAAAGTAAAAGATGATGAAGAAGAAGATAATTACATGTAATGATATTGTAATTACATTGTAATAATAAAAAAAAATATGGATCTTTATTTAATTGCTGTGGTAAAATTTTGAAAATTTATTTCAAAATGAAGGATTATCTTCCTCATGCATTGCTCTGATCCTTCGACGTATTTGGCTCCAGTCTTTGGTACCTCTTTTTTCAGCTCTTCAAAGTTTTTGTTTTTAATTCAAATATTTCGGATTTCCAACGTTTCGGCATGAGCATCACTGAAGGGACATAATTTGTCGAAATGCGCATCTGGTGCATCAAAATTGTTACTGTATAAGATTTACATGTACTTGACAATAGGTTAAACTTAAGATTTTAGAACATCAAAAAAAATTTACATTTTCATATGAAATGCCACAAGGCGTGAACTTTTTCAAAAAACAAAATTGAATGTACAAAAAAATATATCTAATATATTAGTCTTTTTTCAAACTATAAAATATATAAGGAAAGAAATTAATTGTACATTTCATGTTTATAAACATATCGGAATTCTATTAAATGGTTTTAGTCTTTAATATCTAATTGATGACTACTTATTGCCACGCTTGTATCCTATATCTTAACCTTGAAAGGAAGAAACGTTCACGTGACTTCCACCCAAATATATAAACACCCTTTAATTTACAGCCAGAAATATTCCTCAGTGTAGACAGACTTATCAGTAAATTAACGGTTGTAAATCAGTACACCTTTCATGAAAGAGATCATCATTTGATGCCTCCTATCTTAGGACAGTGAGACTTGTAAACTTCCGACGATTTTGAAAATTGGATGTATCTAGGTAAATCTAGAAACGTGACGATATTGTTGAGTCCTCCCACTCTTTAGGGTATCTTGACCTTTATATCAAATATTTGACCATTCACTCAACTGTCCCTCATATTTCTGAACTTAATATGAAATCAAAATAAACTTATAAAACAGGCAGATAATGTTTACAGAATTGTGTGTATTATGGTGAAAAAAATCGGAGTATCATCGTTCAACCATTAGAGTTTATAGCCTGGTCAGTCACATGATTTAATTTTTCAATATTCCAAACAAGCGAGTCCTTTTATAAACAACACTAAATGTATGAAGTTAACAAAATTGTAAATAGATCAAGGTGTCAATAAATTGACTTTCATTGTTGACACTGATAGACATGAACCTAATTTCTTTTGTTAAAAGTTTGATTGTGGAGGTGGGCACTTTAGACTTAACATGAATAAGATATAAAGATCATTTAATAGGATCATAAATCCACGGGAATTACACTATACGATATTCAATTTTAAAATAGCGCTTACAGAGTGATATCCAATATTTAACTACTGATAAATGTATTCATATTTGTGTATATTTTAACTGTTACAATCTTTTAGTGTATAAAAGATTCTTGTTCGGAACATTCATTCAATTTGATTTACAATGTCGTGTAATTTTGTATTAGGCAGATTTAAATGAGTTGAGATCAGTGTTTTGTTAACTCATTGTAAAGCACTATAAAGCTAGAAATAACTTCTATCTCACTTATGGAATGCAATGTTGGTTTTTTAAGCAAAAGGAAATTAAGTATCATGCAATTCAGTGAAATACATGATACGTGTGTTTTATAAGACGTAAAATAATTTAATCAATTATAATTGCTGTTATTAAATTTTTTAGACATAACAAGAAAATATAGATTACTGAGGCAAATCAATACTAGTACATGTAGTTTGTTTTCTGGTTTCATAATTCTTTTACATTGGTACAATATCATTTTGATTTTTGAGATTAATCGAATCATATTTCACTCTTGTGACTCATAATATATTTCATCAGAGAAAAAAATCATGTTCAGAGTAATAAGGACTTTTTTTCTTTATTTCTTCCGTTTTTATCTTTAAATAATGCATTACAAGATCCTAAATCCGGTTGTCTCACGTTTTCAAATTCTAAAGTGCATGCTTTATATGTCATCTATACCTTTGGTTGCCTAATACTCTTAGCTTCAGGTTCATGTATTTAGTAAAAGGATCAAATGCTATAAAACAAACATTCTTAGTTCGCGGTAATCTTCTAGACGCTTTGAGGTAATACAAAGAACGTTATCAATGGACTTTACGCTTTACCATATCTACCCTTACGATAAAAAATCTAATTCACAGTGAAATGAGAAAGTTTGTTTAAAAATTACGTTAGTCTATTTAACACACGTGTACATATCTCTATTAGTAGCGTTTCTGGGCTAGTCCCGGGTAGCGGTGGTATTGCATGGGAAAATCCTCGTTTTCATATACCTGTTTATGTAGCCTTGCTGGGAATGCTACCAAAAGATACCAATTATATACAACAGATCTTAATCTTAAGATCAACTTGTTGATTGACAAGAAACCCAAATTGGGGATTTATTGAAAGTGATACATTACCATCCGCTGGAAATTGACTTTTATCTAAGTTTTATCCTTTAATGGCTTGTTAGCGTTTCGCAAACCTTTTAACACAATATTTACTTATGTTTGACACTGACTTAATTTGTTTCTAACCAGACATATTTTTATGTAAGAAATTTAAAATAACAGAAAAGAAATTCAAATGCTGGTTGGAAAATAACTTTAAGCCCTGTTAATGCGGTACATTATACTACATCAACAGATCTATCTACCCTACTGAATTCAATTAAAAAAAACGTGCATAAACGATTTAATGCTAATAGATATCAGAATTGAAATTCCTTGTGGATTTTCTTGGTATATGATAAAGATATGGAATGATTTTTGAGAAACACTGATTGATTTTACCATAAATGATAAGAATTCTTTCTTGATATGTAAATTTAATATTCAGATTAGTTTTTAATTTATGATTGAGCATAATGCTGTATGAGGGACATACATCGATAACAAAAAAGAGTAATGTTCCATCTGTGGCTCATTTATAACAAAGTTTATATATAATGAATATTTTTAACAATAGGTGGTGCTCTCATGCCAGATACATTAATTTAACTAAAAGTGAATCATACACCGCGGCTTCATTTTAAATTTTAAGAAAATAAGGACTGCTTTAAGGTTACTAAATTATCTTGACGTGTAACAGAGGGGAAGATATAATATATTTCCAATAACCATTTATGAAAATCCTGAAAGGTAAAATGTGAATTTCGTGGTAAAAAAGGTCCCCACTCTCATAATCGGATCTATATCATCAGTGGACTTCGCAATGTTGTAAATAAAAGATGGATTAGGGTTCCGTTTCTCTCGTCTGACAAATATTGATGTAAATTCCATACCTTTAACATAAGATAAAGGATGAAACGGAGTAATAACAAAGTTCCCAGTAAATTTGACAATTACGACATTACTAAAGTGCAGAATCAATACAGAAAAAAGGCCAACGTAGATCAGTATATCAATAGAGAGTTATCAACATCATAAATCCACCATGATCATAAATCTCCAACAATATACATGTATGATATGTGTTCTCAGTTGTGACGTACGAGTCTGCGTTATTGGCCAATAGTAAACGTTGAACAATTCAACACTTAAAAGATGCACCCTTAAATATCTAAGTATGTTTGTATACAAGTTCATAATGACGTCATTTTGACTGTGAATCGAATTTGATACAAGGAATACTGGGTACACAAACATATGATTTGACATTACATTGTGAACATGCACTTATATAGAAGATTTATGTACCAGTTATTTGATATCGACCACATCTAGCTATCAGGACAAGCAGAATCCTTTTCTTTAATGCAATTAATAATTATTTTTTACGATTTATGGGAAAATACGCGAAGAAAACCGAATCATCGTGACATTCATTGAAGAGACTTTATTCCTTTCATACAGGCATTAAATGTAACACGGATATCAATTTAAAATGGAAATAATGACTAAAGTTTTCCAAAACCAATCTACAAATACTGCAGTTTCATTTTATACTAAGCATGAAATAACGATTGTTGCTTTTCATACATGAAATATGGAGATAACGAACAGTATTTAAGCTTAAAAGTCCATTCGAACCATACCAATCCGGAGCAAAGCAAACACAGACCTCTAAAACATCAGTGGTGGGTTCAGGTGCCATGGAGAGTGAGTATCCCCAGCCGACCGGTCACACCTTCCGTGTGCTCCTAGTCATGATCTGGTAAAGCGGGTAATCCGTAGTTAATTCAGCTGTAAATAATGGCCTAAGAATTAGTGTGAAAAACGTCCGTCAGCATTTAACTTAATGATAGATTGTATCTGCTGACAAAGTTATTGTGTCGACCATAGAACTTGCGAAATGATGACTTCAAACGAGATTGATATTATTGTTTCATCGACTTGTTTGTCAATAGCTTTCCTCGTTTAAGAAATTGTTCGTATGTAGAGCATTGCGAATCGAATCAACTGAGAGACATAAACCCCATATGCAATTATAAGGGCATATTACTACATAAGTAAGGAAGGTTGACGACACAAAAATTTAAATCATCACCTTTATTATAAAGCTTGGTTGCTATGTTATTATTAACGTCCTCTTTCTAGTAAAATATCAAAATATGAAACAGTTGTGTCAGACTCTATGGCATCTTTTACCTCAATCTCACTGGGATATATCGAGTCAACATTTGAATGGAAGTAGCTATTGTCAATTGATACTACGTCGTCGATAAATCTAAATGTCGAGTTGAAGGCCACAGCAAGTGGGTTTTTTTTTCTTCTCATGTATAAGTTTATGAATTACATCTGCTTCATATGAACACAAAAATAAGTCTGCTAATAATGAGGCGCAATTGGTACCCATTTAACGAATGTTAAATTACAAGTTTTGATCTGGTGATATATTTTGTTTTTCTTTTTGGAGTTTTCAGAAATTTATTTACTTTACTATCGTGCTGTAAATTTTGAATTTTTTGGATGGAGAAAATGCAGAATTCACATGATAATACTGTTCCTTAGTGTGGAAAATGTTTTAGATCGCTTTACAAACTAAAAATCATTCATAATGAAGCTTACAGCATTCTAGCGAAATTGAACTTTCTTGTGGGAAATATGTCGGCGTTAATAAAACTTTCTTTTTTAACTTCCTTGTCTTTTAGAAAATTTCTTCAATTCTATTTTGTATGAGGAAAATTTCTTAAACATTATTTTTAAGGAAAAACAATAAAAGTTAAATAATTGTGGCAAGATTTTTGACACAATACTTAGGGAAAATAAAGCAAAATCCTGCTGTATTGATTTCCTCAATGGTTTGCCTCAAATTCATCTGTTTGACAAATAATTTTAGTGTCCGATTGTGACAGGATATTTAAAACAATCACGTACATCTGTGTAATAAAATAATAATTGGAGCCACCGTGTTAATTAAATACTCTATAATTGTATTGTGATTTAATTAACTTATTTTTTTTTTTTTTTTGTGGTTACTGCATTAAGTAACATTACTTATTATGAGTTTTCTATTTTTAAAACATATTATCGTCCATTTCTTTCATAAATAACATTTCCAGTAATCCTATTTATGAGGTAAGGGTTTGATATTAGTTCAATACATCACGACACTTCACTTGTTATTTTTCAAATAGAAAAATGCATTCAGTTAATATAGAAGCCATAAAGATATGAGAATTGAAAATGACTTTGCTTTGTGGTTGTGCCATATTTGAATGTTATATGGCTATGGATTTGAAAGAAGCAAGAGTCTTTTTCGAGTGACGGTGGTGGGGGTCACAGTGCTTAGTCTGAAACAGAGTATCAGTTTTTAATAAAGTTTGAAACAGAATGTCAGATTTTTATTATGATGTTTTCTCGAAAGGCAAGTAATTTCTACCACCAAACGCCAAGAAGACCAAAATCACTACCGAATACACGGATGATGTTTAGTGTGTGTGTGTGTGTGTGTATGTGTTTATTTTAGAATGTATCATAATATATTAATATGATTTTATTGTTGTTCAAATCCTCTCATCAAATTATCTCTTGATACCTATGGGTAATATTTTTAGTATGACATTGTCATAAACGCCTTTAACAATGTTGCCTTGAATCACATTTATAAGTAAAATTTAATGACGCTATAAACATGAAGGGAAAACAAAGGAATCACGTAATATGATTTCGGAATTAGAAGGGTAAAGCTTAAGGACTTCTTGATATGCAATTTATTCCTCCTACAACTCATTAACGTTTACACTTTATAAGGTTTAATAATGCTTAGAATGATTGACTCACTGGACTATTTTAGATAGAGATTGAACTTTTGTCACATATAAAATTATACAATGATATGAATCACGTTTTATTCTGTAATAAACGACAACTAATTAACTCTCTGTTAGTGTTGTAATTTACTCTTTTCTTCTTTCATAAACACTTCATTAAATCATATGTGGAAGCCAATCGTGTAATAGTGTCTTTTTACTACAGAAAAAAGAAGTAGGAAACATCACATTTTTATTAAAACAGTGAATAAAGTTTTAAATAAATCTGCAAAAAAAATTATATGCATATTATAAACGTCTTTAATTCCGTAAGTTTACCATTTCACAATTTTCTAAGTTCTTACATTTAACAGTAGTTTTAATTTCACGTTCACTGAATTTCTGATTATTCAGTATTTTTAATTAAAATAAAAGATCTGTGAAAACAAAAAAATAATGGTAAATTAATCATTACAAAAGTGTTCAGTAACTCAGTAACTTACTTAAAGCACCCGTTGTTATTACCTAACGATTCCCATATTTTCAATGAATTACTATTTTACTATAATTACAGAAAATGATAACAGGGTTCTAAAGTGCATTACACGTATTTGATGAATGAATCTAACATTAACATGTCAACATTATTCACAAAGGCTTAATGTTCCCGGAAAATTCTTTAAATGTGAGCATAGTGAAATTAAAGCCGACCCAATGTATTTCACTTTTACAATAATTTATTTATGAATCAGGTACAAATTTTCAGATGTCTTTTATAAAATTATAGCATAACAAGTTATATAAGTAAAATTATAACAGAGCTTGCAGACCAAAATTGGATAATAAAGACAACTTTATTTTTGAAAAAATAATAGAAACTTATGCCATTAAGAGTTATCTCTCTTCCCGGAGTATCAATAAACCTTAAGATTTTTTTTTTTGTCCCAATGAACAGTTATTATTTGTATATGCAGATTCTTTAATCAAGAGTATTTATTAATAGCATTTGGCTTAACACTTACACTGCTCGAACGAATAAGGAGTCAAAAATAAACGTTCGTTATCTCCATTATTTCGTTATTTCATTAACATGCCAAAATCGTGCTGATAAAAGGAAAACACCTTAAATTCCCAAACTTGTATTCAAGGCACAGCATTTGCAGAATCGAAATTTGAAGATTTACCTCATTAATGAAGGATAGTGAACACTTACTCATGCCTTTCATCGGTCCTAAAAGAATCACCTACTCACTCGATAAGTAATGATATCATATATTTGCTAATCACACACCTTTCATACCGGCCATTACCGTGGGATGTGTTAGCTTATATATAGTCACTAGTACCCAGATAGATGATCGAATTCAAAATTCATTAATATAGAAAGATAACTCTAGTTTTCTTCTAGAGTTACATAAGTCATGAATGTCTTACAAATTTCTGCCATTTGCGTTACACTCTGGTGTTTTACGGACTCAGCAGCCCTGCAGAAAACGGACTCGGATTTCTGGGTGGATCCAGAGGATTGCTCCAAATTTTACATCCTCAGAGATGGCAAGGAATTTCTGTTCAAGTGTCCAGAAGATTATGTAATAAACTCTGCCACCCGATTGTGTGTCCCAAAGGGATCAACCCAAGACACATGTAAGAAATAATTCATAATATGGATCTTGCAGTAAGTTTTATTAGGACAGAGTAAGCGCTGTTAGAAGCATCCGTTAGTAAAATTAGATATTCTTTTTTTAGGTTTAAAAACACTCCAAAAAACGCAAGGAGTATGTTCCTTGACATCTCACGAGAAATTAGCAAATGCTGAGAATTGTGCCAAATATTACGATTGTGACACGAAAGTGTCATCTGTAGGAGAGGCAGAAGTCAAGGAATGTCCTTATCCACTTCTGTTTGATGAGAATTCTCAGAGATGCCATCATTACAGCACAGTTCAGTGTGGAACTCGATATGAACCCAAGGACGCATGTAAGTAACATTTTAATAAAACTCTTAATATATGTAGACCTCCGTCCCTTATCAACTAAAGTGACTAAATCAATATGCCATACTGCATATGACTGAATGTTGTAATTCATGTTTTAGATACTAGTATGTGACTTATAATTGCACTGAATTTGAAACCAACTATTATGACATTCAATTTATAAACTTAAGCATACTTCTATTTCAGGTGAATATGAAGAAAATCAGTGCAAATCAGCCCACTGTATTCCATGTTACATGCGTTTTCCCAGCTGTAAAGGGTCACCAGATGGGTTAAATCCATGGAAAGGTAAAGAGGGGTCCCCAGAATTTGTCGTGTGCAAGGACGAAAGGGTGGTTTTCCAAGGAGGATGTCAACGCAATTCCGATGTAAAACAAAGAATATTTAGTCCGAAGTACAAAATATGTGTTGACTTGTAAGATGATTAACATTTGTGTTACGATTTTATGATTTTCTATTTATTTATTTATTTATTTATTTATTTATTTATTTATTTATTTATTTATTTATTTATTTATTTATTTATTTATTTATTTAATTGTTTTGTTTTTCTCTATTGTTTGGATATCAATATATATTTTTGTCTGTTTATATCATGATTTTTTACAATAAAAAAATTACCTCGTGTTTTAAGATTTTATTTTGCTTATTTTTTTACTCAGGTACATATAATGCATCAATCAAATGCCTATGTCCTTGGGACAATAGGTCAGAAAAAACAACAAAAAAAGATCTATCTTCATGTACCATCGATTTCTTTTCAAATTACTAGTGAGGATTTCTCATATACTTTTTATGTATCCGACACTGACATATTTAAAGTCATTATAGAGTATACATATTGTTAAAATATATTTATAGATGTACAAAACTATCAGATTCATTCATTAAATGACCGACTTTATCGCGTCTTAATGTAGCCACTGGGGACCTTAAGATCAAAACCTTGCATGCGCATTTAGTCGAGACGCCCATTAAGTAAACCGACCTCATGGAGGTTAAAAATTGTTTACATTGCATGCAGATTGCAAATCATCAATTACACTTTTTGATATGACGTTTTCCAATGTTCAAGGTAAAACCATGTTTCCTGAATTTTCATTATACTAACTAATCATCATTGCTAGTCATATTTTGTAATTGGGAAATGAATATCTACCTTAGTAATAATATTAATTTTTGTGGTTGGCAAAATTCTAGATAAGAGTAGATGTTGACTCAAAATATTTGTCATTGATTTAATTTCATAAACATAATATGTAAAACTTAAAACCTTAAAATTACTATGCATTGTATTTGTTTGATGAGAGATGATTTCAATTAGTGCTTACAGATTTGTTCAGATATGCAGAATGCTAGTACTTTAAAACGACATCATAAGCTTTTTCTGCTAAAGCATTAAAACCAATTTCTTATTTCCAAGAAAATACATTTTTTTTGGCATTTGACCAAACTTTGAAGTTGACGAAAGGCAAAAAATGATTTTAAAAAATGCAAATCAAATGTAATTACGATCTTTTTTCATAAAATTCCTAAGTACAGTGTTTTTTCAACCCACAAAGACTTTCCTAACTAACTTAAGAACCTTATTCACATTCCTTTAAACACTAGCTTACCGAATTCAAATTATTAAATTAACTAAGAGTTAAGAACATTAATCTCTTCCATAGCATCACGTGACTGAGGGCAGAACTGTTCCAGAAATATCCTGGTGTTGAAGTTTGTATGGTTTAGTAAATGATACATCTAAAATTCCAAACTTTATCCTTTAATTCGAACGAGTGGTTTAGATATTGTTGATTATGAGTCTGTATCATGAAGTTTAAAAAAAAAAAAAGATTCGAGATTTTTTCAGGTTTTCGGAATGATTTTGGGAAAAAATTGACAGATAAAAGTTTTTAAAAAAATATATAATTTTTTTTAAAGAATTCGAATTTTATTTTCTCTTGCCTTAGATACCCGTGGTTATAAAATGATATGAGCTTTGAAGTGATATTATATCTTGGAATGATATAACTCGCTGTATTATGTAAGCAGTCTTTCGATTGATTGATTGATTGTTTATTGTTTTACGTCCCATTCGAGAATTTTTCACTCATAGACAGAGGTCACCATCTACCGTTGAAGGGCTTCAAATTCTGACCTTTACTCGGCACTCAGGGCCATTGAGCAGTGAGGGATCTTTATCGTGCCAACGCCTGCCCTGACACGGGACCTCGGTTTTTAAGTTCTCATCCGAAGGACCCGCAACTTTCACTTCAAAATGCCGAGCGCATGGCGGAGGAACAGTTGCTACCCATTTTTTATTGACTTAGGTCAGTCGCGGCCGAGATTCGAACTCACGACCTCTAGATCACGGAGCGAGCGCTCTACCGACTGAGCTACCGTGAACTGTAGAAGTCTTTCGAAGTCAAGAGAACTAAAATATCGCATAAGTATTAAAAAAACAAGTTTTTTTCTAGATACCTAAATACCCATATTTTTTATCGTTGAATGCACTTGTTCATTAATTTTTAATTGAAGATTGTAGATTTGTATTTGATAATTTTCCACATATAGTACATGTATGATTATAATGATGAACTTTGAAAAAATAACACAGGTAAATACATATTACTTAATGCATTTTGTAACATTTTTGTGAGCATTTTTTTTATTAATTTAGTGCTGATTTTCAGAAAATAAGGATCGGACTACAATAAAAGATTCAATTAATTTTTTAACAGTATTAACCCAAGTAATCTATAAAAAATAGTATTTTGTGGAATTGTATAATATCAAAATTATAATCATAATTTTAAAAAGTTAAATGTCTAGCTATTTTCTTGACAGGTTTTATTAGATAGTTATAATATGCATTAATTAACAGTAACTTTGAGGCTCTTACTAGCGACAAGAAGATTTGTTCCCAATTTTCCATTGAAAGGTGCAAACAAGATGTCATCATTAGACAGCAATACCCGCACGTTTGTACTTGTCTCTAAATGTACTCTCTCTTGTACCTGGGTAATAAAGAAGGCATAATAGTTATTCTATATTCACATAAAATATATACATCTATCAAATTGAACAAAAACATGCATATGTGAGGATGTGATCCATAGGCCTCTTGTATTTCAAATAAAACATTTATTTCCGGTTTGAGCTATTCATACGAAATGAATGTGGCTGATCTATTTCCGATTCGACGTTAAGCAATAATCAAGCAACCAACCACCCGGTCTGAATTTGATAAAAATGAAGTAAATCCTGTTCAAGAAAACATTTTTGAAAAGTTATTCTGTATTATAGAAAAATAATACTATAATTTGACGTTGACTAATTTGTTATCGAAACAGCAAGTAATAATTTTTAATTTATGGCAATTTCTATAGAATTGATTTATTTTTTCATTCAAAAAAATGTTGTTGTTTTTTTTTATTCCAAAATTACTTTTTTCCGAGAATGAAATATGTGAACGTATCAGTAAATTTGGGGGGTGGGGGGGGTTGGGGGGGGGGGCTTTCCAAATCAAGTAGGTGACCCGTTTGACTCACCTCGGCCATCCAGAACATTGTATCTTTAGACTGAGATCCCCACACCTAAACCATATATATTCTAGCTGCAATGTCAAGATACATGGAACATTCTTCTAAGTAAGTGGCCTGAGGCCATCCCTATCCCCTCATTTAATTATTGACTTAATATCTTTATGACGGTTGAGATCCCCACATTATTGCCTCTAAATTATGAAATATGTATTGTAACATTACAAAATGGGAGCAGAGCAAAACATCAGAGAGTGGATAAGGTGCCATGGAGGAGGAAACATTACCTGTTGACCGGTCAACCCCGCCATATTGCTCTTTGCCATGATCGGGTAAACGGGAAATGCGTTGACGATTTCAGTGTGCAATAATGGTCTAAAAATTGTATGAAAAACGTCAACATTCGACTTAACGACAGATTGTATTTGCCTACAATGTATCGACCATGGAATTTGCGAAATGCTAACTTTAAATGAGACTGCTGATATCCTTGTATAATCAACTAATTTGTCAGTAGCTTGCCTCGTTTTAAAAACTGTTCTTATGTACATGTAGAACATGTTTTTGCGTATCGAGTCAATTTGGAGACAAAAACTCCATATGCCGGTGTTGAAGTCATCACGTTTATCATAAAGTTTAGTTGTTAGTTTGCCATTCATGTCTTTAGTAAAATATCCATATATGAAACAGATATGTCAGACTCTGTGAGGTGTTATATTTCGAGATTAAATGGATATATATTGAATCAAAGGGAATGAAAATGAATATTGTTATTTGATAAATCTCATCGTATGTATCTAAATGTCGAATTCAAGTCCACAGCAAGAGATTTCTTCTTTTTTGAGTAAATTCTGCTTCATATGAATTCAAAATAACAGGACAAAATTAGTAACCACTGAATTTTCAACAGAGTATTGGAATACCTGGGGCCTGTTTTACAAAAGAACTTACGACTAAGACAAAAAACTTCAGTTGGTTGTAAAATTTTGCAAAATTAATGATTCTGTTTGAAGTCGCTCACATTGAAAATATCTTGTTATATTCTTTATAAAAAGATTAAAACCATTTTCAAATCAATGTAAAATAGAGAGTAATGAACAGAATTAAATTTTGGTCTTAGTCGTAAGTTCTTTTGTAAAATGGACCCCTGATCTTCAAAAATTACATACTAGATAGAAAACATAGATAGAACAATACCTTCATTGTAAACCCCATTTATATAAAAACAGCTGATATAAAATAACAAAAAGTATGAATTAAGGTCTTCGTCCTAATGACCATATTCCTAAATATACAATTGTTGATTCACTAGATTAATATCAATAGAAGAAAATTTGATATCGTAAAATAGAGACGAATTTGTGTTCCCTTTATTTTCTTTTGATATATCTTGCACCCATTGCAAAAGATAGAGAAAAGGATCTTTAAACAAAATCACTATAAACCTGACAATGACGAAATTATCAAAGTGCAGAATCAATACAGAGACAGTTCATAGTAGATCAGTATATCAGTAGAGCTTACAGTAAATCTATAGCAATAAATTTCAAGCAAACAGATTAGTGTTCTTAGCACTGACGTATGAGTCTTCGTCATTGTCAAAAGTAAACGTTTATCGAATCAACACTTAAAAGATGCACCCTTAAATATTCTAGAATATACATATAAACTAAATTTATTTGTAAAAAAGTTGATAATACGCCATACGAAGAGCTATTACCTTGAACTTGATACAAGGAATACTGGGTACACGAACATTTTACTTAACTTTACACGTAAACATGCACATATACAGAAGGTATCTTTTACCAGTCATTTTATATGATCATTTTAGGTGGTCAAAGTTTTACTATCAAGGCATGGCAGAAGTCTAGACACAACTATACCAGCACCATTCTTTATTTTGAGTTACCACCCTTAGAATCTATTATTATTTATAATGGTAAAAATTGATTGATTGTATATTCTGTTACCTCCCAATCGATAATTTTTTCCACTCATATAGAGACGTCACCATATAATAGTGAAGGGTTTCAAATATAGACCTTTACTCGGAACTTAGGGCCATTGAAGAGTGAGGGATCTTTATCGTGCCAATGCCTGCCGTAACACAGGGCCTCGTTTATGAAGGTGTCATCCGAAGGATTCGAAACTTCCACTTCAGAGTATCGAGTGCTTGGCAAAGGAACAGTTGCTACCTATTTTTATCGACTTAGGTCAGTCGCTATCGAGATCGAGCCCTCTACCGACAGAGCTACCGTGACGTTCATAATGGTAAAGAGACTGATTGACTGTTCTATAATGTAAAATACTGGAAACACAATAACATTATTATAAAGATATTGCCATCGATTTGTTTTTATGTTTATGTTTATTTGTGTTTACTAAATAGCACTTCCATGAATTAAACCTTTTTTCTCTTGATAACCATGACTTCCCAATGTCCTTAATTCAAAAACAAACGTTAAAGGACAAGTTTCGATCTATTGATGGCTATTTTTCCAAAGTTATCGGAAATTCATTTTACTATCATGTGCATTTCAAATTTACTGGTTTGAGATACTGCAAAATTCACAAGATATTAGGGTTCTTTAGTAAGACTGCTTAAATTAAGATTACAATACAAAATCATAAATCTGACCTTTCTCGTGAGCAATATGTCGGAGCTATTTATAAAAGTTTCCTGTGTGAGTAAAATTTCCTAAGCATTGTTCTATACAAAAACAATCAAATTTATTTTTTGCAGATCATGATAATAAGGCTGTTGGCGAAATATTTAGGGAAAATTAAGCAAAATCCTCTTTGATTTCCGCTACGATTTGCCTCAATGTCATTTATTTTATTCAGTGCATCTGTTTAACACAATCTAATTGTTCGATTGTGACGGAAGATATTTTAAGCTACCGCGTCTAACTCTGTAATAAACGAGTCATTGAAGCAACTGTGTTAATTAACTGACTTCAATTTAATGCAATTTGGTGTGTTAAATTTAGATTAACTGAAATTTATTTTCTGAGTTTGTGGTCCTACATATAATAACGTTACCTATTGTTGGTGTTCTAACTTTTATAACATATTTTCAACTACCTCTATAATTACGTGGGATGATCAAAAAGTTCGCAAACTATCTCTATATTTACAAAACCCCAATTCAGATCAGAATAAAATTTAGCATACATAATGTCATAAACATGTTCAATAAATAGCAGATGTAAGGTAATGTTTGTTCCATTTTTGTGACGTCACAGTGTGAAAATGATGTCAATCTGTAGATGACTTGTGACAGAAAATGGTTGACTCAGTCGTACTCGAGCAACGAATGACTTTTAAGTACAACGCATATCTTGGAAATTCCTTCACAGTTGCATCTAATAATTTGTACAATTGTTTTAAGACAAAAGACTTGCTAGAAATCCAATCATAAATTGGATTGATTTTTTAGTGAAAGAAGGGAGATGGTTAAAAATGGTGTTTGTTCTAGTGCCAGTGAAAGAAAGCTGGGGAAGATATGTGTCCTAAGTTGAGGAATTTGTTATGAAAGATCGCCAAGTTAGAGTTAGAAAAATAGTTGAATATCTTAACAATAATATAATTATTAAATCCCTTAACTTTAGACTTTAAACATATTAGATATGATAAAAAGAAGGCACCCATACTTTATCCAGATTTGATAAACGAGGCACCCATGACAAAAAAGTCGGGTTGTGATGGTCACCATGCTCATTCTGGAGAGGGATAATTTATTCTTATCCACCCATTCTATTGCCGAGATTCGGCCATTTATGACAAATGGACTATTCTTGTTATAAAAAAAAATTACATGCATGGTAAAAAAATATAAGAATCGGAAAAATCTTTCATCTTCTGTGAACAGAACGCTACGGAGTATGTCACGTGAACGACTGGATCACGTGATTCGCGCATGGGCAGAACGGTGGCAGATGTGCATTAAAATCGGAGAGGACTACTTTAAAAATGACAAGTTAAACTGGTGCAAAGCATCATATCGGCCGCAAAAATATATTTATCATTTTGAAGTATTTCCATAAAAAAGAGTCCAATGAAAAAAATCCAAGTAAGAAAGGTATATGATACACTTTTACACTTGCTTTACTTTTCTGTGCATTTTTTTTTTAAATTACACTTTAATTATCAGTGAAAATTGTAAAACATTTATCCACAAAAATAAATTCATTTATATGAAAAGAAAACCGGACTGAGATAAAGGATAGGAATGAATTATCATCAAATTATTTGATTAAAGGACATATTCAACAAAAAACTAAAGTGATTATAAATGCAAAAATGACGTACAAACTTCACATGCTGATACCCTGGAACATTGCCACATGATAATGCCGATCAGTGTTGTGATAGATTGATTGATTGTATGTTGTTTTACGCCCCATTCGAGAATTTTTCACTCATATAGAGACGTCACCATATATCGGTGAAGGGCTTCAAATTTTGACCTTTACTCGGCACTCAGGGCCATTGAGCAGTGAGGTACCTTTATCGTACCAACGCCTGCCGTGACACGGCGCCTCGGTTTTTAAGGTCTCGTCCGAAGGAGTGTTGTGATAGATATGTATGTGAAGTGCATTGTGTCACTTGCAACTGCAGTGTATTCAAAACAAAATTCAGTTCTTATTCCAATTTATTAATAATTTTAGGCACCGTAATTCATATCCGGAAATTCAATGAATTTTGTTTTTATATCTTACGCACGCCTTTGGGGGGGGGGGGGGGCAGTTCATGAAACAACTTTGTAAAATCATTACATTAATAAATATCTGACGAGAAATGAAAAACAAATTGAAACACAATAACAACCATTTAGACTTAACATTAAGGAAATCTTTAAAACTTTTATTCATAACTTTTATGTATTGTCAATAAGGGATTATTCCAACGAAGCAGTGAAAAAAACAACGCCTCATTTCCCCCATGTGCTCTTTCTTTCACAACCACAAATAAATCAGCCGCTTCTGCGGCCGATAATAAACACTGAAACCTAATTTTATTTCTTTTATAAAAGTTTTTCAATTAGTTTGCGAAATTTTTGAACAGCCCTCTTATTTATTAAGTTTTTCAACTTATTCTATTTACGACGTGAGGGTTCAATACATCATGACACTTCATCTGTTATTTTATTCAGGAGAGTAGGAGATGCTTTCAATTAGCATGGAAGCCATTTACATGATTAAAAATGAAAAAAAATAGGCGAATTTGCTTTGTGCTTGTGCCACCTTTTAAGGTTCCATCTTGGTATATAGATAAATTCTAAAAGTTCAAACTCATATCTAACTTCACTTTTTAAAATGTAGAACTTAACAATGCCATTCATACTTTAAAAAAAAAAAAAAAAAAAAGAAAAGAAAGAAATATTTTACCAATTTGCAATTTCTGCAAAATAAATACTATTATCAATGTAGATTGGATTTTGATATGATAATAATAAGCTAATTTTAAATTAATATATTTTTTTTTTAATTAAAATTAATTTTGAATTTTAAAAACAATATAAAATGACTGATAGAGAAAGTTAATTGAGATGAACAAGGATTTTTCTTAATAATCGCGAGGTGTAATGTAACCAATTATTCTTGCAATTTTTTTTTTATTATTATTTAATTTATTTATTATTCATTTATTTATTCACTTATTTATTTATTTATTCATTTATTTATTTATGCTGTCACAGTGCTTCCTCTGATACAGACTTTCAGGTTTTAATAAATTTTGAAACAGGGAGTCAGATTCTATTTTTTTTTTTTCTCAAAACGCAACATTTTCCCGCCAAACGCCAAGAAGACCCAAATCACTGTTAATCAGTTAATTCATCAATGGACCAGCCACGAGATGCGAATGAAACTTTTCAAAGAAAAAAACAATCGAACAAGTTTTATCTGTTAGGTACCAATAGTGAAAATCATTCTGTTATTCTATCAATGGCCTTGACATAAGTAAATCGGTTTATTTTGAGTGTTCAAAATTTCGGGGGTTAAGCATTGCCTTCAAATGATGCAACAATTCCCTGTTTGAATAAATTTCATTTTTTTATCAACTTATTTTCCAAACCGACTTTTATAATATGTCATATCGACCTTATCAAACATATTGTAAATATGGCTGAAAAAAAATTTGAAAGGAAATTGAATCATTATATTGATAGAAAAAATATTTGAAATCACGGAACTTTTGGAAAATTTGAAATCACACAATTTTAACAAAATCAACAACATAAAAACTTTCGAATTTCAACTTTATATACAACCATTCACCACGATAAATTAAACGTCCAGGCTTTTTGATTTCATTGACACCTGCCTTTTCAATAAAAGTGAAACTCGTAAATTTATTTGCCTTTTCATTGGTCATTTGCAAAATTATTTCGCTAAATTATTCTGATTGTACACACAGGTACTCTGAAGTTGATATTAAAACATGCTTGAGTTTCTGATTGACAATATCTATGTGGTTTTTGGAGACCAGGTCTTCCAATAATCTATTGGAATTCCCCTGGGTACCAATTGCGCCCCGTTATTAGCAGACCTATTTTTGTATTCATATGAAGCAGAATTTGTTCAAAATCTTCTATGTGAAAAGGAGAAAACGCTTACTGTGTCCTTCAATTCGACATTTAGATATATCGCGACGTACTGTCAATTAACAATGGCAATTTCCATTCTTTTGTCGATACGATTCATCCCAGTGAACTTGAAATAAAAGATACCATAGAGTCTGACACATCTGTTTCATATTTGGATAAATTTACTAGAAAAAGACGTAAATGGTAATCTAACAACCAAGCTTTATAATAAATGCGATGACTTTAACTTTTCAATCGTCAACTTCCCTTACTTATGCAGCAATATACCTTCATCACCTGCATATGGGGTTTATATCTCTCAGTTGATTCGATATGCAAGAGCATGCTCTACGTGTGAACAATTTCTGAAACGAGGTAAGTTTTTGACAAACAAGTTGATGAAACAAAAATATCAGCAGTCTCGTTTAAAGTCGTCATTTCGTAAGTTCTATAGTCGATACAATGACCTTGTCAGCAAATACAATTTATCATTGAGTCAAATGCTGACTGACTTTTTCATACTAAATGTTTGGCCATAATTTACACACTGAATTGTCGACGGATTTTTCCGTTATTACCCGATCATGACAAGGGGCTCACTCCTCCACAGCACCTGATTCCACCTCTGATGTTTGTTTGCTCTGCTCCAAAATTTGTATTGTTTAATGGACTTTTGAGCTTGAATACTCTTCGTTATCTCTATACATTTCATTCATTCTTTCGATGGCAATTTACATCCTATTTTTATATTTCTTTAATAATTTAAATGATGCAAACATAAAAATATACTAAGGTCGATGCAGGCGGAGGGCTGCTTGGAAATTTCTATTTAGAATCACTTAAAAATTAAAAAAAAAATCTGAGTAATATGGGCCCAGTGTTCTCTGAAAAACTTTTCAAATCGATTTTAATGTAGTAAAAGACACGATTCAATGATTAGGATAAAGGAATAAATTGCTGTTTAGCTGTAAAATCATCAATAAATATGTCCAGAGACTTCTATATTGTTTAACATACTTTAAACAGTTTAATTATTAGATCCTGTCGAAGGAATCTTGATGTATCAAACAAATTAACAAAATTTCTTTTTGTAACATGCACGTAGTAACACCAGTCTGTATTAATGTCAGAAAAGGCAAAAATACAAAGGAATCATTCGATACAACGTTTTTAAATGGCTTTTTTCAAATGAAAAATGTCATCTTCAGAGCTGATAAATATTTTAAAAAACATGATAAATTGTATTGAAAATTAATTTAATTAAAATGCGTTGCTTTTTTCAATTAACTTTTCTTCAACAAAATGTCCTCAATCTTTGTCCAAAATATTGTATTTTTGTTATGATAATTATTTAAATTCCAGAGACAAGCACAGAAACTTTACGTTCATTTCTTTAATTTTGGGATTTAACAAACCATATAAAATATGTTTCAGTTATTTAAATCATCTTAAATAATCATCATGTAGATAACTATGTGTATTTTTAGATGACATTGTCAAATACGACCAGCGTTGCCTTGAATTGCATTAAGTGGAAGATAAAGACTCTAAATCATGATCGATAAAGTCATAAGTACAGATCGTAAAACAAACGGATCAGGTAAAAATTTAAAATTTAAGGAACCTTTGATATATTGTGATATATTCCTCCTACAACTCATTAACATGTACACTTTATAAGGTTTAATAATGATAAGAATTATTGACTCATTGTGATTTGTTAGATAAAGATTGAACTTTTGCCACATATAAAATTATACAATAATATGAATCACATTTTATTCTGTGATATACAACATCTAATTAACTGTCCGCCAGTGTTGTAATTTATAGCTTTTTCTCACAAACACTTCGTTAACTCGCATGAGGTAGCATATCAACTTCCGTAGTCTTTTTAATAATTTGAATAAAAACAATGAATTGAGTTTTAAAAGTATATCTGGAAAGAGGTTTTCAAAAATATTTATTACTGATAAACCAGAAGCATTGGAACCAATTTTTTGTGCCTTTTTCCCTGTTTTTGCTTTAGAAATGCTAGAACAAAGTCACATGAAAGATTCGTATCATTGCCCTGGTTTCATGTATATATAGATGAAATTATTTGTTAGACTGAATTTAAACTTTTTCACATGGTTTTGGACGTAACATTTCTACCTCTTTGACAGTTGTTGAAAAAAAATATTACATATACCTTTAAAAAAAATCACATCCTCAAATCTCAATTTTTTTTTGTTGAAATATTAACCTCAATGACATAGACATACATCAGATATACTACCCTTCCAGATTTATAGATTTGCCAGAAAGATATAATTATATATTTTTGGTTTTTGTTTTTATTTATTATGATAATTTTAGCTGGTAGATGCTTAAATAAATATTCAGTAAAGACATTCATTTTGATTCTTATATTTTAACACTCCTGGACCGAACTAGGAGTCAATATATGGAACTTTTTCAGCATGCCAAAATCGTGCAGATAAAAAGAAAACACCTTAAATTCCTACACTGGTATACAAGATATAAAACTTACAGAATCGGAATTTCAAGATCCTCTTAATTAGTGAACACTTACTCATGTCTTTCATTGGTTCTAAAAGTGTCACCTACTCACTCGATAAACAATGATCATTTACTTGCTAATCACATGCCTCACATACCGGTCATTAACGTGGGATGTGTTAGCTTATAAATATAGTCACTACTACCCAGATGGATAATCACATTCGAAATTCTTCAATATCGAAATATAACTCTGTTTTTTTTTCTTGTGCTGCATAGGTCATGAATACCATACTAATTTCTGTCATTTTTGCCACACTCTGTTGTTTTACGGACTCAGCAGCCCTACAGAAAAAGGACTCAGATTTCTGGGTGGATCCAGAAGACTGTTCCAAATTTTATATCGTAAGAGATGGCAAGGAGTTTCTGTTCAAGTGTCCAGAAGATTACGTAATTAACTCAGCCACCAGATTATGTGTGCCCAAAGGATCAACTCAAGACAAATGTAAGAAAGATGTTTCTGATTTTTGTAATTAGATAAAGGTTATTTATTAGATTATTTAAAAGCATTTTATTAGGACAGAGTAAGTGCAGTTCAAATTAAAATAGTAAAATTGTTTGTTTGCTGTTGAACGTCCCCCAGAGAATTTTCACTCATATTGAGACACCACCACTTTCCGGTGGAGGGCTGTAAATTTAGACCTGTGCTCGGCACTTACGGCCTTTGAGCAGTGAGGGATCGTTTTTTCGTGCCAGCACCTACTGCGACAAGGGACCTCTGTTTATACGGTCTCATCCGACGGCCGGTCTCGACGTCACACAGTGCATTCGAACACGCGACGTAAGGATTAACTCCTTACTCCGCCACTAAATAGCAAACGTCCTAACCACTGTGACACGCGGACGATAGATAGTTAAATAGTAAATTTGTATATTCATTGGTCTTTTTTAGGTGCAAAAATACTCCAACAAACGCAAGGAATGTGTTCGTTGCAATCTCACGAGAAATTTGTAAATGTTGATAGCTGTGCCAAATATTACGATTGTGAAACAAAAGTGTCATCTGTAGGAGAGGCAGAAGTCAAGGAATGTCCTTATCCACTTCTGTTCGATGAGAATTCTCAGAGATGCCATCACTACAGCACAGTTCAGTGTGGAACTCGATATGAACCCAAGGATGCATGTAAGTAACATTTTAATAAACCTCTTGATAGGTGTTGACCCAACCCCCTGTCTCTAGGCCCTCTAAAGTGACTAAATCAATATGCCATACTGCATCTGACTGAATGTTGTAATTCTTGTTTTGGATACCAGTATGTGATGTATAATTGCAGTGAATTTGAATCAAAGCTATTATGGCAGTCAATTTGTAAACTTAAGCATATTTCTATTTCAGGTGAATATGAAGAAAATCAGTGCAAATCAGCTCACTGTATACCATGTCACATGCGTTTTCCCAGCTGTAAAGGGTCACCAGATGGGTTAAATCCATGGAGAGGTCGAGAAGGGTCCCCAGATTTTGTCGTGTGCAAGGACGAAAGGGTGGTTTTCCAAAGTCGATGTCCAAACACTTCCGACGAAAAACCAAGAATATTTAGTCCAATATACAAGATGTGTGTTGACTTTAAAGATGATTAACATATGTGTTACTATTTTATGATTTTCCATTTATTTATTTATTTATTTATTTTCATATATTTGTTTATATATTTATTTATTTCTGCATTGTTTGGACATATAATATAATTATATTCATTTTTCTTTTTATATTACTTTTTACAATAAAAAATACTTTGAATTTATAGCTTTCATTTTTTTTTCCATGTTGCTGTGGCCTTCGACTCGACATTCAGATACATCGATAACGTTTATTCAATTAAGAATAGTTAATACAAAACTACCAGATTCCTTTGTATTATAATGACCGCATTTCTCGTCTGTATGAAAAGATATTTGAAACTTTAACAACGAAATCTTGCATGCATATTTCATCAAAACGCCCGTTAAGTATACTGCGTTCATAGACATTAAACAAATGTTTACATTGCATGCAGATTGCAGAGAACCGATTATGCTAATTTGCTGTGATATTTTCCAAAGGTCAGGGTGTAACCATGTTTCATGAATGAACTTTTTTTTATTATATTCCGCGCAACTTATGAAAATTTGGTAGTTTCATTATCACTAAGGAAGCTTGTACTTAAATTGCCGTGCGGAATAATTCTACAAATATCTGTTGTCAATGGATTGTAAAAAAAATATTTATTTATTTATTTATTGCTTTCTATTTGTTTTTACAAACAAGTATGGTAGACTAATTATAGAATCATAAAGATCACAATGCAGGACTTGATTGATTGTATGTTTTTTTAATGATTGATTGATTGATTGATTGAGTGATTGATTCTTGTTATATGGTTGATTGATTGTATGTTACTTAATGATTGATTGATTGTTTTATAATTGATTGGTTTATAATTGATTGATTGGTTGGTTGGTTGGTTGATTGATTGTGTGTTGTTTTACGTCCCATTCGAGAATGTTTCACTCATATAGAGACGTCACCATATACCGGTGAAAGGCTTCAAATTTTGACCTTTACTCGGCACTTGGGGCCATTGAGCAGTGAGGTACCTTTATCGTGCCAACACCTGCCGTGACACGGGGCTTCGGTTTTTAAGGTCCTATCCGAAGGACCCGAAACTTTCACTTCAAAGTGCTGAGCGCATGGCGAAGGAACAGTTGCTACCCGTTTTTTATCGACTTAGGTCAGTCGCGGCCGAGATTCGAACTCACGACCTCCCGATCACGGAGCGAGCGCTCTACCGACTGAGCTACCGTGAACGGTATATAATTGATTAAATATTGTTTTATGATTGATTGATTGATTGTATGTTGTTTAATGTCCCAGTCGAGAATTTTTCACTGATATAGAGAGGACTTGAATACCCTTCATGACATAATATGCTCTTAAAGTGATCAAAAGCAAAGAAGTTTTAGAAATGTTTTGAAGATGTATGAGGAATTATTTTTGTCTAATATAATGGCTATAATCGGGCACCTGTTTCCAAAAGTAAGATCAAATATAACCATTTTTGTGATTTTTTTTTTTCTTTTAAAAAATCTAGAAATGTTCCAACCAAAACAGAGATAAACCTCTAAACACATGCTTCACCTTAACCAGCTTACTATCATGATACTCATCTTTTTATGAGGAAAATGAAACTGTCTCATGAATAATTTTTGTAGTTGGCAAAATTCTATTTGAGTATCAGGTAGATTTTGACTCAAAAACGTGTTCTTGAATTAATTTCATAAACAAAATACGTTTGATTTTAAATATTTAATAGCAATGTAATTTATTTGTTTGGTGATAACTTAGCGTCTCACCAGTAGAGCTTTCGTATTTCAAACACTGATTATTGAATAAGAATGAATCAATTCAACTCAGAGTTAAGTACAATAACCTCTTCCATCGAATCACGTGACTGAGGAAAGATATTTTCCAGAAATAACTGTGTGTTGAAGTTTGCACGCCAAAGTAAATGAAACACCTAAGATTCCAAACTTCATACTCAATTTCAAACGGATAATTAAAACTCTGTTATCAATAAGGCGTTTGTTGATTATGAATGAAGGAGTCTGTATCGTGGAGTTACATAAGAATGTTGTCTAAATTCATTAAGAAGTCACCAGAAAATAAATAAACTGTTTTTCACAAACCAAACAATGGAAAAATCTTCTTAAGCCCTTTAACGTTAAAAGGGTAGAAAGATATTTTGCTTCATTTGATTCTTATCTGAAAATTCTCAGAATTCACAGTGTTTTGGCACAATAGGCGGTATTGATTATATATATATATATATATATATATATATATATATATATATATATATATATATATATATATATATATATATATATATATATATATATATATATATATATATATATATATATATATAAAATTCCATACATGCTTGAATACTGTTTGTTATCTATATTTCATCATACAACCCTTTCTCAATACTAATTGTCCTTTAAGTGGGAAAAAAGTCGAACTCTAATCTACATCTGAAAACTTCTATTTTAGCCGCTTTTCAAGATTGGAATAATTGGTTTAAAATTATTTATATTTCCGTCAAATAGGTACAAAAAGGCTTGCAAAAAAGATTTAGGTTCACTGAAAGACAAATACTCTAAAGATAAGTCCATGTAAGAATAATTAATGCTGCTGAATATTGATTAGGAATTAAAAAGAGTCATAACACAAAAAAGAGCCATGACAGAAATTAAGATCAATAACTCCAACAAAGGACCATAACTCCAACAAAGGGCCCTAACTCCAACATATAGTCATAAGTCAACCAAAGAGTACAAAAAAGAACAATAACTCCTACAAAAAACCTCAATTCCAACGAAGGGTCTTTTTCCAACATGCGTAACTCCAACAAAGAGTCATAATTGCAACAATCATAACTCCATCAATGAACCAAAACTCCAACACAGATACATAACATCAACAATGATACTTCACTCCAACAAAGGAACATGACTCCAACAAATACAAATAACTCCAAAAAAAAAACAAGAGGCCCATTTGCCACATTGCTCACCTGAGCACATTAGCTAGGAAGAAGCAGATATTAGTTCAGTATCGAACGAGGCTGGTTCTGTAATACTATAACTAATCATGACTTTGCTGTTCTTGAGCAGAAGATTTTTTCAAAGATGGTTCCTGTATATTCTTATGCAATACTTTGACACTCTAATGTGCCCCCAACCCCTGGGGAGTCATAATTTGAACAAACTTGATTCTACAATACCTAAGGTTGCTTCTGTATAAAAATAATGGCTTAGTTGTTCTTGAAAAGAATAGTTCAAAGGTATTTCCTATGTAACGTGTATGATCAGGTTCTTATAAGGGATTTATAGGTTTTCCTTTTACTTTGTCAGACTTAAAGACTGGAATAATTATTAAGACAGCTCTTTCTGGGGGTATATCACACAGGACTCAAATTTTCTCTAATCTAAAGATGGGGACTGGGTAAGGTACTACTTGCAACGTGTTCATCCCCTAGGTTCCCATTGACAGATAAGAAACTGGTACCTCTATCTTCTTCAGATCTACTTTACCCAGAACTTAACATCAATACTTAATACTTGCCACTGGTGTTCATAACTTTTATACTTTTATTTTGCTCTTACCCTTAAGGTTTTCCATCCTCTATCCTTAAATGTCCATCACATACATAATATTCTGATATTATATATGAGTTCCCCAAACGAAGTTTGGGAACATATTGTTTTTACTTTCTTTTTTCAAAATTTCTTCCCTGGTACTTTTTTGTCCATGAGTGTTCTTGGAAACTACTCATCCGATTGAGATGAAACCTTTTTAGGGTTAACAGTCATGTTTTGTAGATGTGCGGAACGAAGGTCATTTTGCGGGCACATTCATGCACGTGCACGCGCGAGCAGAGTGAAATGACTGATATACTTAATATAGCAATAACATATATATATTTTTGATAACATGCTCTGAAACTCAAAACACAAAGATACATTAGTAGTGTGGACAAGATGACATGGTCAAATTAGCACGAACTCATGCGCATGTACTTGTACTTTGCTCTGATTGGCTGATTGGCTGAAACAAAAATCTTAATATCTTCCTTGTTTTTTGACAAAATCCTTTGAAAATTAAGATGCAAGTTTATATTTTAAGGATCTACAATATGCGATATACAGAAATTCTTGAAAACGCGAGCATGCACATGTTCTGCTATTTGATTAGCTGAAACTGACAATAGCTATATCTTCTTTAGTTTTTCAACAAAACAAAATGAAATTTAGAATATTGATAGGTATAATAAATTACTACATTATGCTACTAACAATATTGAATGCAACGATATGCATTTATAACGTTCTTAATTGTTAAAGAAAGAGGATGAAATTCAGATATTATAAATAATACAAGTTCCTATATTATTATTCAATGATTGAAAATTAGTTGTTAAAGTCTATACTACAAAGTTTTGCTTAATTTATTGAAGCATTCATAAGGAATGGGGCCCCATAGGGAGTAGGGGTGGAGGGTGTTTGGGGAACCTCTGTAACAGTCTCCGTTACAATTAGAATTAGTTTAAAGCATTTTCAGTAGAAAATGATTTTACCAAGAGAAGGTTTCAAAAATATAATTAACTAAACAGTAATTAATCAACATTGAAATCTATGGGGATAAGCAATTTTTTAAAATAAAAATTCAAATAATAATAATACATGTAATATCAATAAATACTATGATGGAAAGATACATTAAAACACAATAGAAATAGAATGACAATTGAAAACAATTTGTTTTTGTTTTCCACTTAGTTTTTTTTTAAATTGATATTTTTTTTTTAAAACAGAGGGAGATAACACTTACCTCACTAAATTCAAGGTCATAAATTAGGACACATCCCACCCGCCTTACATGCTAATAGTAATAAATGGGAATGATGTCTAAATATACTTAGTATTCAAGACCTACACATCTGTTATGTATTCAATTTCATTGAATCTTTTGCTATTAGGGATGGGTTTAAAGATAAAGCCTATATATTACCATGGAAACATTGACCCTCCTGCTGTGGTCCTGTCCTACCCCTAGGGGTCATGATTGGAACACACTTGAATCTACACTACCTCAGGATACTTTTTTATAATGTGATTAATCATGACTTTGCTGTTCTCGAGAAGATTTTTAAAGATATATCCTATATATTCCTATGTAAAACTTTGACCCCCTCTTGTGGCCCCGCCCTACCCCCGGGGGTTATGATCTGAAGAACTTGAATCTAGAGTATGTAATGAAGCTTAAGTTTCATCTTCTCGTGCCGAGTGGTTCTTGAGAAGAAGATTTTTTAAAGATGCCACCAAATTTTCACGAATTCTGAATTATCTCACCTCAAAAGGAGACACAGCACTTCCTGTGAACAGACTTGAATCCCCTTTACCCAATGATGCTGTGTTTTAAGTTTGGTTGAAATTGGTCAAGTGGTCCTTGAGAAGAAGTAGGAAATGTGAAGTTTACAGACGACAGACAGACGCCGGACACTCTTTGATCAGAAAAGCTCACTTGAGCTTTCGACTCAGGTGAGCTAATAACTCCAACAAAGAACCATAACTTCAGCAAAAGGTCAAAACTCCAACAAAGATTCATAGCTCCAACACTCCAACAAAGATCCATAGCTCTAATCAAGAGTCATAACTCCAACAGAACCATTATTCCCACAAGGGTCATTACTCAAACTCCAACGAGAGCCATAATTCCAACAAAGGGGCATTAATCAAATTAACTATATTTACAACTGAAAATTAAACGCTTACATATCCAATACAGCTGAGTAAAGCCAACAAAATCTCATGGAAGCAAATTAATAGAATAGAAAGGTAATATGACATCTCTTTCGGAGAGGCAGATGTATATATATATTAAAATCTTAAAAGGGGGCAAATAATGAGTCTGATAAAGGTCTGAAACCGAGGAACGTTGTTTAATATAGAAAAAGAAAAGAAAAAAGACAATAAAAGGAGAGCGTTATGTTCAATATTTTTTTCAGTTTTCCTGTGTTTATAGAATGATCTCAAACGGATTGGCAATGATACAGTATTTAAATATTGTATATATAAAATATAAAATTATTTATATAACCTTAATTTTCTTTTGTGTTAGCTCATAAAATTAATCATAATTACAAAACAAAGTTAATTTGAGATGCATGTATTACAATAAACGAGCCCTATTGCAAATCATGGGGGGGGGGGGGTATCATATTAGCTCACAATAATACCTCATACACAGAAATATAATCCTTTATATGATTGTATGAACAAAATCATCACCACATATTAGAAGGTATAAACGGTAGGTCAACGATAAGAAAAGTTCTAACAATTTCTCTCTTGTAGATAAAAAGGGAACATTTACAGTTCACTTCTTATCTACCAGTCAGTCATGTTGTCTTGTAGCAAATTACCAATGATCGAGCTTATTCTTTACACTTCAATGTTGCATTTTTGTGGTGGGTCGGAAAGACAAGAACGACTACTCCTAAATGACCCGCACCTTCTACAATCCCAAATCGAACAACTGTTGCAAGACGTGAACACCTTAAAAGACAATACACATCAGGAAGTAAACTCCTTGAAATCCCAGCTGGCAAGTCAGAATCAAGAAATAACGTCTTTGAGGGGACAGATCTCCGCTCTCTCACAACTATCAAATGATCGTGGTAAAATTTCTTGAATCATTTTCAGTCATCTTAAAGGACTTATCGCATGATCTTTCAAAAATCGTGATTTTATGAAAAATATTATCTACAACCTTGTTTGTTAAAATACTGAATACAATAAACGTTATTGAAAGCATATTTTAAGAGATATTGAAAGTTGAAATTCAAATACGGGAATATGCATATTTCAGTCGGATTTCGGCGAAATACTGCTCTGACGTCATAGGCGACAATTCAGTGATAGAGAGATGAGAATATGTAAACTATTTACAGAGTTATCGACGACAAATGCAGCTTAATTACGAAAAATGTTGAAAAAATTAATTCCTAGCGTGCTTTTTAATTACTATAGAAACATTAACTAGTTCTAAGGTATAAGGCTTTTGAGATATTTTCGTTTTTTTATTCGAAACATTCAGAATCTGTACAGCTCCGATTACGGCAATGTTTCGTGATCGGAAAATTATTTTTCAAGACTGCCATCCTTTACAAAACATACGTAAATTAATGTTATGCTAAAAACGAAGAATAACAGTTATATAATATTAAATTTGTAAATCAATGAAGTTAATACATGTGATAAGATGACAAATCAAATTGTATTGTGATGGTGATTTTCTTCGTCTTCGCCGCGTCTCCTTTGATATCGTCGCTGCTATTTTTTACAATGTTAACAGATTTTTTCTTGATGACAATTTTAAAATATAAGGTTATTCAATTTCATATCGATAAAATCAGTGAAATGGTCGTCCACAATGCAGAATATTCATGTTGTATCGCGGATATTTTAGTAAGATTAACTATAGAGCTGATCAGCCATTGTCGCCTTTGACGTCACAGGGTCACGTGATCGCTATCTAATTAACTTAGATTTTTAATTCAAGGATTTTCATTTGAGTCAATAATTGGTTAATTACCGCAAAAACACAAAATTTATAAACTGTGGTTATAAGGAACGTTCTACGCTTTTGATTTCAAATAATATAAGTCCTTTAAATGTTTTCAAACAATAGTACATATATAATTGTTTGAGGGTTCATTCCGTGTTAGAACAACGGTTTGCTTTCGTGTTATTGAAAACAATTGTCTACCGGGCTTCAAATGCATCTGGTGGGCATCAACTGTACAGTATTAGTTCATTTTTGTGCTTTTTCCATAAACTTCAGGTCCAACATTTACTATTTGGGGAAAGAATGCGTGCCCGAATGTGAATGGTACAGAAATGGTTTACAATGGTAATATCAACTTACTCTATATTACAGAGGAAATTGTAATGCATATCTTAACATTCAAATTTCTGCATTTCAGTCTATATGATAGAAGATTATGCCAGCAGCTTTATCTGAATCTGAAACATCAAATAAAACACATCAGGACATCTTTAAAAAAAATTGTTTGTTTGCACTCTCCCGACCGACTAAAAATGGCTGGACTCAAAACTGTTTTAACCTCCAGGAAACGATCATATTTTTTATTCATTCCGAAGTTTTCTCATCTCATCACTAACTATTTTAACTTCTATTTGCAAGTGTTTTTTGAGTAAAAAAGAAAAATTCCCCTACCTACCTGTCTAATATTTTTATCCTGAGTCGGGAAGGGTAAGCAAACATTTTTTAAAGGTGGCCTCATATGTACTTTTTGTCCTAGCATATTACCTTCTGGCTCTCACAATCAGAAAATATAAATATATAATTAAATTGAATATTAAAGATAATATTTAAATTAAAAAAAACTTCAGTTGAAATTCTTAAGACGAACCTGGTCTTAGAAAGATCCTATAAATCATCTTTATAAATACTAGTAATATTTTCAAACTTTAACATAGTTGAATGAGCAAATACGACATCCTATCTCTAAACCTACATCTAAATAAATAAATCTCTAAATCCCTAACCTATCCCTAACTGACTTTTACGTATACTTTTACTTTTTTGAATCTGAAACCTATTTCTAAATCCGAAACCTAATTTTTCTCCTAATCTGAATTCAAAACATTTACCTCAACTCAAAAACCTATTTCTTAATCCAAAACATTTTTCAATCCTATCTCTGGTGTATTAATGAACTAATATTCACGACATCTTTACGTTCTGTCATAAAGATTAAGACTTTCCTTTAAGCTACTTTATTCATTTCAGGATTTACAGGTGGAAAAAGCTACTCAGAAAAGGGGGGTGGTGCGAACACACTTTGTCTTCCTCACAATCCAGAAAAGCTACCGTATGGTATTTCCGTTATAGACGGTGACGACTTCGGGCACCTGTATGGAGCAGAGTACCAATTCTCCGTACATCGCGTCCACATACAGGAAGATGTTCCATGTGCTGTATGTCGGGTCAAAATGGCGTCTTCTTCCATCATGATCCCGGGAAAACACTCTTGTCCGACATACTGGCGAAAGCAGTATTCTGGATTCTTGACGGCAAGTTGGCATGAATATGAAAGTACAGAATATCTTTGTCTGGACGATGATCCAGATTTCATAGAAGGATCCAGGCGCGACGACAACGGAAGGTTGTTTTACCCTGTGAAAACCGTGTGTGGTTCTCTCCCTTGCCCGCCATATGAGAACAATGTTCTCGTGGGATGTGTTGTTTGCTCAAAGTAGAATATAATTCATAATATGTTTGTTTCAGTTTATTTCATTCAACTTCGTACCACATCATTATTATTTGAGATATACAAACTGGTTGGTTAAGAAAGGAGTAAAATTTGTGTCCATCTGAACATGCTGAATTACGAAAGATTGTTGGAAGACCTAACCTCCAAATTTTTATACATTTGCCAAGGAGGAACTCCAACATAATTTTAAATATCATCTTCAGAGTACCTGTGTGTAAAATGAGCATGATTTTTATCGAAATAACTTTTAGATGTCCATTCAAAGATATAAAAATTTCTGATTTCTGTTAATGTGGAAGAAGCATTTCTCTAATATATAAAAAGCCTGGTCTCTAATTCTTCGTGAGGAATGGCTGTATAAAGTGTTGAAAAATCATGCTTCTTGATGCTGTGGATTTTGGGGACATTTTGAAATTTCAAATTTTCTGAAAGTTAATTTGGGAGTTTGAGAATTAACGTTTGATGGACACCACTTCTTGGACAAGAGGTTTTCCCTTCACATCAGTTCATATTTTCACATGACGTAAAGATAAGGTATTTTAGAACATTTATTAGATCCTCCAATATATGTTTAAATTTTTTATGGATGAAGTTAAAAAAATCAGTATCGGTACGGCTAATCAAATTCACTTCCGTTGACAAGGATATTTGAAGTGCTCATATAATCAACTAATGAGAATATCAATGAGTCTTAGGAATTTCTATATCATTTTACACTGGTAGGATTTCTCAGAAAATATATTTTTTTCATACCGTATTGAGGAGATTTTTTTCTAATTATTTTTTGAATACCCATATCTTTTCACATGAAATGTTTACATTTTCAAATACAGTAATAGTAGGGTGATCTGTGTAAATCTTGAAGTCTAATGACCAACATAATGTTAACAATACCGTTAGGTAGGACACTCCACATGTTGTTACTTACAAGCAATTCATTTTTGTTTCGTTTGGAATCATTTCAGTGATATTAGGTTCCAATCTGTTATACTGACTTTGGGACAAAGCCAGAAGAAACTATATAAATGCGGAATATTCTCTTCTTTTCTTACTGTAAATGCTTTTAAAACTTTGGAAACTGAAATCTTTCAAATATTTGAGTATGAAAAAGTTGAAATAAAGAATAGTGATTGATCTTAAAAAATCTCAAACAACACAAAGAATAACTGTATTTAAAACCAAAATTTCGGTCGCTTCTTTTGCTTTTATATCTTAACCTAGTTTCACCTCTGTTTAGTTATGAAAGAATCTTGTCAATTTGGAACCAAATTTAAATGTTTAAATGGTTTTAGACTGTGATACAATAAAATATTTTTTTTGTCATTACAGTTTTCCAAATATAGAAAATTTGCACTTACCTGCACTTGATTGAACATTTGGTTGATAAAAAGATCTATAAGAGGTGGAGCTAACCTTGTTAAAATGGGTCTAAAATTAGACTTACAGAGGAGTTTTAATCAATGTTTAATCAATTTAACGTGTTCGAACGCAAAGTCATAGTTAGCATTAAGCATTTTACTTTTCACGTCACTTGACGGAATTTAGTAAAATGTTGACCATTCTTGCAATTAAAAGAAAAATGCTCTTTTTGAAATTCTGCTGCAAATTTTGCATGTCCTTAATTGCAGTTATCCTTTGTGAGCTGGGTATAACACAAGGACACCTTGAAATTCCAGAGGTCGGATCAGGTGCCTAAGATGAGTATGCATCCCATGACGCCGTCCTCTATATTGATCAGGTAGAAGAAATAATCTGTAGTCAAATTTAGTGTAAAAACAATGGCCTAACAATTGGTATGAAATATGTCGATCAAAATACGACCCAATGTTAGGTTGTTTCTGCAAACAAAGTCATTATAACGACCATAGAATTTTCGAAATGCTGACTTTAGTGAGTATATTGAAATCCCTGTAACATCAACTTGACTCGGTTTAAAAATTGATCATAATCCGAGCATGATCTTGCGTATCGAATAAGTTGGGAGAAATGAACACCATATGCAGGTGATAGCGTTATATTACCACATAAGTCAGGAAAGTTGAAAATGGAAAAACTAAAGTTACATGTGTCTAGTGTCATACAGTTTAGTTGTTAGTTAGCTGTTATCATCTATAGTCAGGAAATAATCCAAATATGACAGATGTGACAGATTCTGTGACGTCTTTTATTTCTAGTTCACAGGGATATATCCAGTCGACATATGAATGGAAATAGCTATTTTTATTTGATAAATCTAGATGTTAAGTTGAAACTAGTGAATGAGTCAGATAAGTTTTATGCGTGACAAAAATCCGTAGGCATTGTATATTGTATTTAATTTATTTATTCTTACAATGAAATCTTGCTTGTAATAAAGAATCGGTTGCGGCATGTAGGCCATGTTTCTGAATATATCATTTATGTAATGAACCTCAATGTATACAAGTTGGGATCATAAATGTTCCTACTATAAAGAAAACCCTATATTTCTGTGCATACATGTAGTTAAGATAAGAAAAATACTGTCCTTATCTCCTGTTGAATTATCAAGCATTTATTGTGCACACTTCCACCATGGTTTTAACGAACAACAGTTTCATTTTGATACTGATTGCATGTCTATCTGGAGAGTTATCATGTCTGGAAGTAGATAGATAGGATCGACTCCTCCTGGGTGATCCACAGGTTTTGAAATCCCAAATCGAACATTTGACACAGGAACTGAACTCAATAAAGTCTCATCTGGCAAGTCAAAATCAGGAATTGTCATCCTTGAGGAACCAAGTTTCCGTTCTAACAAAACAGTCAGGCACTCAGAGTAAGTGTTCTTGAAATATGATTTAAAATGTAAATAAAATATAATATTTATTGTATGACCTACATTTTTTTGGTTGATTTGACCAAATACAATTACATCATAGGAATTAAAACATTTCTACGACAAAATTTCTTTCGCAACTTAGTCATCGATGTCAATTTTTTAGGTCAATGAATTCACTGCCTGTCTATAGTGTTATAGTGGTAGGGTAACAAGCGTAATTTTCATTTCTTTACATCTAATTGACATGTGTTTATCATTTTGACATAAGCTGTTTTTTAAGGAAACAAATAAAAAAAACTTTCTGAAATAAGATTGACTTTTCAAATCTGAATTTTTGTGTCGCCTGCAAAGCAGTGGTCACTTTATCCGGCGTCTGTCTGTATCTCTGTCTGACTGTCCGTCTTTAACACCATATATGGTAGAAATTTGATAGGTATGGACTTGATCTTTTGGTCTTGTATTGCTTGGCTTTTGTAAAATATCATGGATACCGACCTCATGACCCTATTATAACTTGATTTTTTACCCACTATTCAAAGAAGTTCATAACGCTGATATACAGTATGCGAGGGGTGATCAAAATGTTCGCGAACTAATTGAATAACTTCCATAAAAGAAATAAAATAAGATTTCAGTGTTTATTATTTTTGAAAGTAGTATCCTCCACTTTTAATGCACATCTGTCACTGTTCTGTCCATGTATGAATTACGTGGTCCAGGCTGTCAAGTGACATGCTCCGTAGCGTATTGTTCACAGAAGTAAAAGATTTTTTCCTTGTCTTATATTTCTTATCATGCAGGTTATTTTTTTATAACAAGTATAGTTCATTTGTCACAAATGGGCAAATCTCGGCAATAAGATGGGTGGATAAGAATATCCTTTCCCAGAGTGAGCATGGTGACCATAACAACCCGACTCCTCTATCTTGGGTACGTCATTTATTCAATGTGGATCTAGTATGGGCGCCTTCTCTTTATCATATCTGATATGTTTAAAAGTCTAAAGTAAATGATATTTTAGGGATTTAATGATTATATAATTGTTACGATATTCAACTATTTTTTAACTTATCTTGCCGATCTTTCATGACAAATTGCTCAACTAAAGCCGCATCTCTTTCCCACCTTACTTTCACTGGGCACTAGCTGCAGAACGAATATCAATTTTAATTATCTCCCTTCCTTCACTAAAACCATCTATCCATTTTGGCAAGTCTTTTGTCTTCATAAACCTTGTACAAATTCTCAAATGCTACTGCAAAGGAATTTCCAGGATAAACATTAAACTTTACAACCGTTCCTTGCTCTTACGACGGAGTCAACCATTTTTTGTAACAAGTCATCTACCTATTGACGTCATTTTCACATTGTGATTTCACAAACATGAAGCATCAAGTAACATCTGCTATTTATAGAAAATGTTTATGACTATAAGTGTGCCAAATTTTAAACTGAACTTTATTAACGATGAAAATACTAAGGAATGTTTTTAAGTTTTGTGTGAGTTATTGGTGTGTAAATCACACAGACTTGCGCGCTTCATGAAATATGCCTACGTGCAAGTCTGTGTGATTTACACACCAATAATTCACACAAAACATAAAAACATTCCTTATATTTACATTTTACATGTTCAAAAGCACCAAAAATATACTTAATGTTTGAATTACTTGCTCTCCTATATCGTTACATTTTTATTTACGTCTCTGTAGCCTCATTGTGACGTCACTTTAGCGCGAGTTCACCGTGTATATTTCTACGCGGAAATTATTGGAATGATTAATTTGTTCAAAAAATGTTTGTTTATCTAAAATGGTTAAAGACCAATGTAAAAAAAAAATTATATCAGACTGGAAGTTAAATATTTTTAATTCTCCTAAATGTGTTAATTATAGGATCTACAAAACAAACTTTGGTCTAGAGAAATATCTTTCTTGTTACCCTTTGATCTTGTTTATAGTTTAAGCAAATTTCGATATGTTAGTCACAGATTACCTATTGAATGTGGAAGGGTTTTAAATATAGATAGAGCAGATAGATTATGTGATCTCTGTAGTGTTGGAGAAATTGGGGATGAATTTCACTATATTTTTAATTAATTTTTTTTCAATGATGAAAGAAGAAAGTACATACCTGAAAAAGTTCACAAAGTAAAAAATATCAATAATTTTGCTAACCTGTTTAACAGTGATGATAAATTTAATTTAATTGGCTTGGCTAAATTTTGTAAGATTGTAATGTCTTTATTTCACTCTTGAAATTCCTTCCAATACCTCTAAATTAATATTGTATATATGTTAAGCCTTTGTTCATTTGTTACCTTTTCATTGTTGATTTATTTCTTTTGTACTTCTATGCCTCATGTGAGGCCATAAAGTGAATAAAATGTTTCGAAAATGTTTTTTGTGAGTATACACAAAAATGACTTTCAAATCAATTTCAAAGTTGGCTTAGTAGAAAAACACAGCAAATGTAAATATATTGAAATGGTATCCCAAAATGGATCGTACTTCAACAATTTGTAGACTGACTTTTGCAGTAAAGACACTGAAATATCTTTCTAGTTACTAATCTGAGGGATTGGTCAATTAAACACGTATGGATAACATTTAAATAGTTATTTCTAAAAATTTCAATTTCACGATTCATTTCAGCTTTTAGGATTAGGAATAACATTTCTCTGATTGTCATTATTATGATAAATACTATTCAAACGTACATGTACCCAGTATTTATGGGTTTTTTTGGATATGTTTTTTTTCTTTGCAGACAAAAACTATAATACTAGTAACAAATACATATTGTAAATTCTTTAATATACGCGAAGAATTAATAATCGTGTAATTTCGCGTGATGCATCACTCTCGAAACAAGCTTTCTGAGAATATTGCATTAGCAATACTAGTCCCCTACTGGCAAGTGTAATCTGGTTCCTGTTAAGAATTGAAAATGCCATAATTCCGTCAAAAATCAATGAAGCGGAACGAAATGCAAACTCGATCTATAACTAATCAAGGTAAAGTCACATACCAAAAATCAGCTTAATATCTGAAAGCGTTTAGAAGAAAATTGCGGAAAACCCTTGAAAATTGAAAAGGCCGTAATTCCTTCAAAAAATCAATGAAGCGGAACGAAATGGAAACTTGATCTGTAACTCATCAAGATACATTTACATACAAAAAATCAGCTCAATATCTGCAAGCGTTTAGGGAAAAAGTGCGGAAAACCAAGTGGGACAAACAGACAGACAGACAGAGGGACAGACAGATAGACAGACAGACGGACGGACAGACTCAGAGGAAACCTATAGTCCCCTCCGGTTTCACCGGTAGGGGACTACTAAAATTACTCGCTCTTATATTTATAGTGCTTGAATATAGTAAACATGCAATAGCGAATTCATAATCTTTGATTTGGCGTAATTGAATCAATTAGCAATATTAAGTACTCGCGTAAAATAAGGAACCTACAGTAGCTGATAACTCTTATATTTATTTATCATCTTTGATTATGCTATAGCAGGCGACACATGCGTTCCTTTGAACACTCTAGTAATCTTCCTTATCACTTACACTCTTACGATATTCATTTGACTATTCAATTACTTGCTGATGTTCCAAACATTTTTAGATCTTGTTAAGGTTGAAACTTTTGGTTATAATTTTTTAGAAAATGAAAATCATCATGAGAAGAAATCTAAAATAGTTTATTGTGAACATGGAAATTAAGCAAACTTTCAAATTAAGGCAAACTCTCTTTACTCGCAAGCTTGAAGTAAGTATGTACGAGGATTGTCTACAGAGTTCGTAGACATATGCTATAATTTTCTTAATAATGACCACACTGTCAAATGTTTACGATATTATTTTGATATAGACTATGATTTGAAAGAGTATAAAATTGAAACAATACACAATACTAATCCATTCGATTTTTACAAAAATATTAAATTCAAACAACCAAAATTGAACTATTCTGATTTTGATTTTCATAACAAATATTTTTGCATACAATAAGTAAATCTAGGACCATTTAGTTTGACAAAGACGTCATTGTCCACGTAAATATGGAAAACAATCTTACATACAAATTGATAATGATCCACAAATGAATATTTTATATTCTTTTTCATTAACCATATAACCATTTTTGATTGATTCATAAAACCAATTTCCCAGGCTGAATTCATTTAATCAGTTTAATATTACTTAATTTAGGTGCTACCTTCATTATTTGGGGAAAGAAAACTTGTCCAAAAGTGAACGGAACGGAGGTTGTTTATGAAGGTAATCATTTCAATCTTAATTTTGTATATGGAAACACTGAGCCATTGAACAAACTTTCAAATTAATTATAAGCAACATTTTATTCCAATTCAATTATTAAAACGATTTCATTATAAATAAAAAGGTGATTTCGGAATTCATTTCAATGAGCTCGTAAACGTCAACCTTTCATAGGATTCTAATATGATTCCTTTAGAATAGTACAGAGCGTTGATATTCTATTCAGGGATAACTGCAGGAAAACAATACTCGGATACCGGGGATGGTGTGAACACTTTGTGCCTACCACATGATCCAGAAAACCTACCCCAGAGCTTGTCAGTTTCTGTCCCAGCCAGCGATGACTATGGTTACCTCTATGGCGCCGAGTACCAAATGACCATGCAGCGTGTGCGCATATCAGAGGATGTTCCTTGCGCCGTGTGTAGAGTCAAGATGGCGTCTTCCTCCATCATGATCCCCGGAAAACGCTCATGTCCACCATTCTGGCAGAAACAATATTCATCAGATAGGCACATTTATCAGAGCACAGAGTATCTCTGTCTTGATGATGATCCAGATTCTATAGAAGGATCCAGACGTGACGATAATGGAAGGTTGTTTTACCCCGTGAAAACCATATGTGGATCTCTCCCTTGCCCTCCATATGAGAATGGAGCTAGTGTGTCGTGTGTCGTGTGTTCGATATAATTAAATCAAAAATATTCTTTCTTTTGTTTCAATCTTTATAACTTTAAGGACATACGCAACATACTTTGAACTTTATTGTCATTTTCCCTGGGGTTGAAGAGTTCCAATACTTTAAGGAACTGTGTGCAACATTTTGATCTGTATATATATTCTGTTGTACACTTCTTCTCACATCTAGAATATATGTTTAGTAATTTTTGCATATTTTTCTTTGAATTATACAAGAATTTTCATCAATTGATATCTTGTCAAGACCCTTGGTAATGCATGCTGATATTTTGTCTACGAACATCTGATGGCACAATAATCTTAAATTAAGAATATCTTGGAAAGTTTTCAGTAGTTAAGGTACGTTATGTATGTCCTTAAGTTGCAAAAATTATTTCAAATTGAGGGTGGTAGGAGATAATTAACTCTCGATCGATCGATCGATCGAATTTTGTTCAAATATAAATTCGTGGAGAAACTGCCTCGTTCTATTTAATTATTAGTAAAAATTTGAAGTTCGTTATACCAACAGAGTATAATTTTGTGGTTAGACTCAACCATGGAAACAATGCCAAAATTGATTATTTACAGAATATGATGAAAACACAGTACAATATTATCTATCAGTATTAGTTGACTGATTGATACTGACTTTTTTAATATTGTTTTAAAAAATAGTCCGATATATAGAGATATATATGTTGTATCAAATTGGATGAGGAAAGGATCTATGTCCCTTTTTCTGGTCGTTCTTAAGATGTGTTCTGGAATTTTCTTGGCTTCTTCTATGACAGAAAGATTTTCTGGATAAAATTGTGCAAGGAGAATTTTTTTTAGTTCCGTCAATCTTTGATTTCTGGTATTTGCATCTTTTAAAATCTTACAAATTAAACTGTCTAAGGTGTAAGTGATGTTCGTTTTGGTGTTGGTAGGATGGAACGAAGTCAAATTTAGGTACTGGTGTTTATCCGTGGATTTTATATTTAAAAAAAATATCAGTGAGGATATGCGAGTCTTGTTTTATTACCATGGCATCAAGGAAAGTAATCGAAAAATCACTGTGCTTATAGTAAATTGAATATTTGGATTTATTGAATTTAGCAAATTGTAAAGTTTTGTAGATCTTCTTTTGGTTTGTTTCAAAATAAGAAACAGTCGTCTACAAATCGCTTCCAAGAATCCTTTAGATGCAATCCAATCTCTTGGCCCATTATTTCAAAAACCTTTTTATATAATGTTTCTTTCAAAAAATCCTATAAGGCCATTTTAAAAAATTGTTTGTTTGCCCTCTCCAGACCGACTGGCTTAAAATGACCAGACTGATAACTTTTTTTGAACCTCCAAGAAACGATTTTTTTTTATTCCTGAATTTTCTCATCCCATCAACATGTATGTTCACATTTTCTAGGGAAAAAATTCCAAACTATCTAATTACCCATTTTTTTTACTCTGAGTCGCGAGAGGGCAAAGAAATATTATTAACAAAAGATGGCCTAACCATAATGCTATATGCAGGAGCCATTTTAGTTCCCATGGCGGTGTCATTGATCTGCTTATTAAGATCTCCATCAAGATGAAATCTGTTGTTCTCCAGCATAAATTTAATTGAATTTATTATAAATTCAATGGAAAATCTCTTTGAATTAATTTTGGATGTTTTTCAATCCAAAACTTTTATAACCTCTAATCGGAGATCATGTGGAATATTGGCATATAGACTCTTCACATCAAAGGTTACAAGTAGTGTATTTGGCTCCACAGTTTAAGGTATTTTGTTTAAAAAATCCATGCTATCTCGTATGTAGCTCGGAACCTCCATTAAACAATACAAATTTTGGAGCAGAGCAAACACGGACCTCTAAAACATCAGAGGTGGGATCAGGTACCATGGAGGAGTGAGCATCCCCTGCCGACATGTCACACCCGCCGTGTGCTCCTTCTCATGATCGGGAAATAACGGAAAAATCAGTCGACAATTCAGTGTGTAAATAATGGCCCAACAATTACTATGAAAAATGTCAGTCAGCATTTGACTTAATGATAAATTGTATTTGCTGACAAGGTCATTGTATCGACTATAGAACTTACAAAATTATGACTTTAAACGAAATTGCTGATATTCTTGTTTCATCAACTTGTTTTTTAATAACTAGAGATATAAACCCCGTATGCAGGTGATGAAGGTATATTGCTGCATAAATAATGGAAGTTGACGATTGAAAAGATAAAGTCATCACGCTTATCATAAAGCTTTGTTGTTAGATTTTAACGTCTAGATCATTAACGTCTATTTCTAGTAAAATATCCAAATATGAAACAGATGTGTTGGATACTCTGGTATCTTTTATTTCAAGCTCACTGGGATATATCGTATCGACATAAGAATGGAAATAACCATTGTTAATTGACAATACGTCGTCGATATATCTAAATGTAGAGTTGGGAGGCCACAGCAAGTGTTTTCTTCTTTCCACGTATAAGATTTTGAACGAATTCTGCTTCATATGAATACAAAAATAGGTCTGCTAATATAATTGGTACCCATGGGAATTCTAATAGATTCTTGGAAGACCTGGTCTCCAAAAATCGCATAGATATTGTCAGTCAATGCAAGAGAATATCTATAAAATTACTCAGTATATGAGTGGGACAAGAAGGGCCAGCCACAAGTGGTCCTAGTCTCAGAGCTTTGGGTATTTTAGTAATATGTTTGGACGTCTCTATATGAGTGAAAAATTCTCGAACGGGACGTTAAACAACATACAATCAATCAATAGTATGTTTGGTTTTGTTCCTCTATGGTAGTCTTGATTTCATTGCTTTTATGTATTTTAGGTAACCCATAAAACTTGCCTGTTTTCATTTCAAAGTTTGTCAAATACTATATATAGTAGACAAATTACTCCTCTTTTTAAAAATGTTGATGCTTTTAAATAACTGTTTTAGATTCCTAATTGTTTTATCAGGATTTTCTGGAAATTTCACGTAGAAATTATCATCACATAATTGTTGAAGAACTAGGGCTTTATAGAGTGCTTTGTCCTTACATACTATGTCCTTTTTGTATAATTAATGTGTTTTTACCTTGTTTATTGAGATTGAAAACTTCAAAAATTATTGTCCAAGTCAATTTTCCGAACTTTTACGTTATACTACAGATTATGACATGGATTAATTCCTTTCCTGTAAAGACTCTCTTGACGTCATATTTAACGTAACTAAGCAGAACAATCAGTTCAAATGTATGTACAACTGAAGATTGATATATGAAAATCCAGAAAGCGCTAGTAAATGAAATTTGGAAACTGTGCATTTTCTTTTTCTTTTATGATTTATACACGGCATCTGCAAAAAAAAAAAAAAACAGAGTTGGGCTCATGTGACTACGAGGAGTACGCTTTCAACTACTGTCGACAAGTCTATATTGATCAGGTCACATCTGCAGTAAGCCTTCTGTATTGATGAGGTAAACGGAATAATCAGTAGTCAAAATGACATTTTGAGAAATAAATGGCCTAACATTTTGTGGGAAAGCTGTCTGCCAAATACGACCCGACCCAACCGTATGTTGTATTTGCAAACAAATTCATTATTACGATCAAAGAATTTGCAAAATGCTGATTAAAAAAGATAATAAAAAAACTGTAATATAAACTTATTTGTCAGTAACCCATCTCTGTTTAAAACTAGATCGTACTCAAAAAATGTATTGACATTCGAATCAGCTGGAAGACATAAATATGTGTAGATGATTGTGGAGTATTGCTACATAAATAGCAAAAGTTGACGATGAAAATGTTGAAGGCATCCATCCCGTTTGTCTCATAGATTAGTTGTTAGCTTGCCTATGTCTATGTCTATGGTCAGTAGTAAATCCAGATTTGAAGCAGATATTGCAATCTTTGTGGGGTTTTTCTTATCTCGAGTTCACAGAGATATATCATCTTGCATATGAAAGAAAATAAATATTTTGAATTGATAATTCTTCTCATGAAGACTTAATAAAGTCTGACTCATAAGATTATAAAAATAATTCGGCTAATGAAGCATCACAATTCGTGTCCATAAAAATTCCAATAGATTTTTGGAAAACCTTGTCTCCAAAGACTGCATAAATACTGTTAATGAGAAAGTCCAGCATCTTTTTTTTTTATTTATTTAAATCACCTTTAAAATACTAGAATTAAATTGATATATAACAAAGTAATTTTGTAGATGACAAATCACAAGGTATAAAACACTACGAGTTCAATTCTCTGAAATAAGAAGATAAACAGTGGCTTGTGTTTTTTGCCTAAAAATACATAGTTTTATCTTTTTATGCCTTCGCATGGAAAATATAGAATACAAATAAAAAATATACAATTCAAATGAAAAATTATACGATACAAATGAAAAATTATACAATACAAATGGAAAATTATAGAATACAAATGGAAAATTATAGAATACAAATGGTTTGTCTTGCCATAGTTAGCAGATAGATTATACATTTAATTTACATACATAATATTAAAAACTGCCTTTAACTTTGACTCATAGGTTCCATAATTTGTGCGAGTTAGTTACCGGTTCTCACTAACTCGAGTTCTTTTATCATTGTTAATCTTATCAATAGACATGAGGCTTGCCGAGTGTCTATTGAAAAAATATTACTGAACGCTAGTTGGAGAAAAAAAGGTAACTAATTATAACTAGCATAAGTTATGGAACCTTCTCTCCCTTTTTACTCTACAAAAATTCATCTTAACTACCTGTAAGAAGCAACATAAAAGAGCTCAGTTATAACTGCTCGAAGCACTCACTAACTAATATTACAAGTACGCAGCACATCTTGTGATCATTACAGGTATTTGCCAACATTAGAGAACAGAAAAGAATTAGTGTATGGGAGTGATAAACCATATTCTGGTACAAAACTTAAAACTTTTTTCACTACATTTTTATGTGAATGAATTTCTGTCACAGACTCCTTTGTTAATTACGTCTTTAAATAGAAAAAAGCTATTTTAAAAGGTACAAAGATATTGAACTATACATATACACATCAATATTATTAACAAAAAACAGATTCCCTCGTTTTATAAACTTTATCCATGGTTATCGCCATATGATTCAAGACAATAATTTATTTACATTAGGGACAAAAATAAAAATAGGATAAGTCAATGTTCAAATAATTTAAACTATAAATACATACCGGTACATGTAAATATAATCTACCATATGAAGCATTAAAAAGATTAATTAATTGTAGTTAATAAATATCTTCTTTTTTTTTTTTTTAGCATTTTTCATTCTTTAGGATTGTTGTTCGTTTTGTTTGTATTTGGATGCACATATTTTAACTTTCTTGGATGAAAAACTTGTGAATGTGAACACAATCCATGAGAAAGTACCCTCTACACAGCGCACAGTATAAACTCTGGTGTCCACTCCCGCCCTTCCAAGGGTTCAGGCTGTCACGTAAATCTATACAGCTCGGGTAATAAGAGCGACAAAAAATAAAGTTATCATCATTGCAAGGTATCAAGTAATAGTCGCCTAAAGAAGAAAAAATTTATGATAATCCACGTATCAAAAGTATAAAGATAAGCATATAAACGGAACTGACCCATAATGCAATGTCCTGTACGCCCGAGTTAATTATATAAAGAGATATATATGTATCTTTGCTGTTCAGTACAATATTCTTGTAATGGACCAATACCCTACACATGAATGAAAATTGATATATAATTAACGTGCTAAAATTCTTGAATTCAATTCAATATTAAGCATTCAAAGACTTTTGGGTTCCCTGCAGTCAACCTCTGTTAAAATATCAACAGGTCAATGTGACGGAATCTCAGAGATATGGAAATGGAATTTCACGAATTCTCGGTCTTTCATGTGACCTTGCAGTACAATCCAAAATACTTTCTATAGCTCTTCATATGAGGAAGTAAGGTAATGTGGTGTGCTGAACATTCTTAAACTTCTGTATCTACCTTCTGAGAACCCAATAAAACAAAAAAAAAATAAAGCTGCTTTCTTGTTAAAAAAAAAAATGAAAGATACAAATCTCAAGCTAAGAACTTTGCTGCGCATGTACATACATTAATTAAAATTAAAAAAAAAAAATAATCATGATTTACATTCATTACGATCTGAATGTTTATATTTTGTTGTTTAAGTGATGAGTAAACATATATATTCTAAAATTGATATATATACAGGTCAACATTCCAAATTAAAATTACTCCAAGAACGCTAGCGATAAAAAATTGATATTAATAAAATGGAAGAATTTCATTTTTCATGAGTGTTTGAAATAATGCTAGCTATATAGTTATTCAAATCGAAAGAGCTACATGTATGAATTGTGTTTTGAAATTATTCATAAACAAAAATGTTGTATACAACAAACTGGTCAGTTAGAATTTAAAATCAACACATGACATTAATTAATTAATTATCAATTAGATCATTCCTATGATTAAATCATTTAAATAGTAAGCACAGAAAGGAGAAAAATAAAATTCATGAATTATTTTATTAACAGGAATCTAACTCTGACCCACTTGGAACACATGTCCCTGACTCCACATAAAATCTTTATTATCATCGAACTTCATCAAAATTTTCCCTCCATTAAAACAAACATAGTACACTGAGCAATCTTCATGATGAGATAAAAGGATTGAGTTAGTAAAATATGAAGAACAGTATTCAATCTCGAAAGTCCATTGAAACGATGAAAATTAGAGTAGAGCAAACACGAACCTCAAAATTTAGAGGTGGGATCAGGTGCCATGGAGGAGTGAGCATCCCCTGCCGACTGGTCACACCCGCCATGTGCTCCTTGTTATGATCAGGAAACAAAAACCGGAAAAATCCGTAGACAGTTTAGTGTATAAATAATGGCCTTACAATTAGTATGAAAAACCTGTAGGTTGTACATGTATGTGCTGGCTGATAAGTTCATTGTATCGACAGAAAAACTTGCGAAAAAATGACTTCAAACGACATAATCACAGATTCAAGCCTGTTTTCTGGTGTCGAAGAATTCAAATATGGACTTTTCTTGACCTTTTCAAATAAACCATATAGAACTTTCAAAGGGAGAGAGTAAAGTTTTTTGCGAATGTAATGGAGACCTAAATGTTTATTTACATAAGGTGGTAGTTAATCAAAAGAAACATCGTGTATAATAGGTTTATTGTATGACTGATGTCCATGACTACTCTTACGTCTCTGAGTATTATTAAAAAGTCCCATCACATTCACATTGCTACACTGTGGACTTGAAAGATTCCCAATACTATCGACATTGTCATTGCTTCCATATGGAAAGGCTGTACCTAGTTTCCTAATCCAGTTTTCTTCTCCTTGTCTACGGAAAGGTGTACTCAGTGATTAACTATTAGTATGATGGTAAATCTTTTCTAGAATTCTAACTTTCATTGATAAAATAAAATGATCAGGTAAATTAAATTGCTTGTAGAGAAGCTGCTTGTCCCCGTTGTTTATTTGAAATCTATGACCCGCTATTCTTTTATGAAGTGAACCCTTGGGTTCACCAACATAAATAATTCCACAAAGGTTACATTCTATTCCGTAGACAACATTTGCAGATTTGCAGTTCAGATTTTCCCCTGTCTTGGTATAAAAGCTATGCCCTGTCAAATTGCTAGTAAAAGACAGTTTGTAATCTAAACATCACATGTTTTACAGTTTTTAGCAGAACATTTGGAAATAGATGCCATTGCTAAGTAATAATCTTCTGTTGCACATTGAATGTAAGCAAGCGATTTTAATATATTGAACGATAAAATACCGCTAAAAGTCCCTCCCTATCTTACACTAAATACTAAAAACAAATTGATATTCTAGTATGACACAAAATTAAAGTATACAGTGTATTTTAAAAAATAAAATGAAAAATCCCCTTATTATATTCTATGAGTTTCTTGATCATTTTGAGATAGTAGTGATTTCCCTTTGTATACTTATTGGGCGTGCCTACACACATCATGCTTCAAGACTTCACACCTACTTCTTGTAGCCTACCAGATTGTGGTTAAAGGTTCCTTATTTATTTTAGTGGTTTAAAGACACTTATTTAATTAAACACGAATAAAAAAGGAGTCATAAATAAAATAAAGTGTGAGCATTCTCAGCATTAAATAAATAATTTAGTTTTAATTTTCTGTACGGATAGTTTATAAATTATCACTTGCATACTAACCACAGAGATTGCTTTAAATATCGCACTTATCCATTTTTCTTGTGAATAATGTATAAATTGCAATATGTTTTATCTCTTAATCAGAAATAGGCGAACATAACAAACAATGATCGATCTCAAAAAACCTACAACCAATACAAATCAATTAACAGGGCATTAAACACCCCCTGGAAATTTCAGAGTTCGAATCAGAAGCCTAGGAAGAGTAAGCATCCCCTCTCGACCGATCAAACCCGCTGTCAGCCCTATGTATATCTATTGATCAGGTAGACGGAATAATCCGTAGTCAAATTTAGTATAAGACAATAGCATAACAATTAATATGGAATATGTCAGTCAAAATACAACCCAATGATAGGTTGTATTTGCAAACAATGTCATTATTATATTTTTTGCCCAGGTTCTAGCTGGCGCCTAAATTTAAGGTCTCTTTGAGTCGTGTTATATCCTTTTATCAAAAGAAATCTTTTTTTCCTAGTATTCGATACAACTTTAGATTATTTACTGTATGTGATCTTCATGGGTACCTCTTCTTGACGCCTTTATCGATAAAATATTTTTTGGGGTAATTAATTATCGTTCCGAAAGAAGGATTCTAAGAATAATACACAGAAATATTGATAGTGAGCTGTTTCAAGATTGTGTATTAATTCCTGATCTATGAATACTACGAAATAAGTAATTTTACCGTGCGTTTTATTTCTATTTTTTATTCAAATACTTGTACCACTTCCTTTCAAAAGGGATGTAATTTGGAAGAAGTTATAACAGATAAGAGAAAGAGAGAAGGGGTTATAACTTAAAAGATTACTGCATTTTCAGGAGATATGGAGCAGTATATTAACTTCATATATTCATCACAATGAAATACAATAATTCATCTTCCGATGGTGTATCTGTATTGTGAGAATGAACTTCTACATATATAGATTGAAATAACCTGAAAAAAAATAAAGATATAGCTCTAGCTTTTTTGTAGGAAAAAGATACAAAACTTTGAAGGATACGTTCCGGTAATCCGGACACTTAATTTAACCGGACGAATTTGGTCGGGAAGACAAGCGTCCGGATTGACAAACCTTTACTTTAAATATTTAATAGAAGTAAGTGAGAGCTTTGTACATATATTTAAAGATAAAAGACATTTGAAGTATATAAGAAAGCATGCTGAATTTATCACAACGTTTACTAATTATGAAACTATATTGTTGTTCACAAATAAACAAAAAATAAAACAATATATCACAAAGAATTGCATCAATTATTAAAATCATAAAAAGACAAGAATATCACTATGTTATAAAATATGAAAAGTACAAAAACATTAATGTATCAAATATCTTTTGTTTAATGGTTTACAAGCGTGATAAAAAAGAATTGAATGAAAATCATTCAAGCAGAATTTGCAAAAGCAAATAAAAAGAGAGTGAAGTCTAATAGTTAAATCTATAAGACACCATATGACGTATCAAAATACGAACTAATTGTAATAAATAAATATATAATTTAATTAATATATAGTATTTTTTAAAATATCAAATGTATCATTTTTCATATTTTTGTATTGCTGTTCGTTCTGTGTGTATTTGGATCGAAACATTTTAACTTTCTTGGATGAAAAATTTGTGAATGTGAACACAATCCATGAAAAAGAACTCTCTCCCTGGTGCACAATATGAAATGGGGTGTCCACTCCCGCCCCCTCCATGGGTTCAGGCCATCAGGGTAATGTACACAGCTCGGATAATGAGAGCGACACGGGGTACAGTTATCACCATTACAAGGTTTCACATCATAGTCGCCTGAAAAATAAATTTTGAATAATAATACTTTTAACAAAAGAAGGTAGATCAGTTAAACGTTTACGCATTTTGACCTACAATGCGGTGATCTGAACGTTTAGGTCATAATATATTAAGAAATAACAATGTATCTTTACTGTACAGTATACTTGTCATTGACCAAAACCAAAAGTGATGAATAATTTACATTTCAACAATTTTAGAATTCCAATCCAATGTTATTTAACAACAGAAGAATACATGGATTTTTTGGTTCCTGTCTATCTCCGCAGTCAACTTCCGTAAAATATCTACAAGCCATGGCGACGGAATCAAAGAGATATGGATATGGGCATTCTCGAATTCTGGGTCTATTACTTGACTTGGAAGAACAATCCAAATACTTGGCGCAGTTCTTCAAATGAGCAAGTAAGCCAGTGTAGTGAGGTGAGCATTCTGAATCCTCTGTGTTGTCCTTCTGAGAACCTGGTAAAACAAAACAAATCTACAGCAGGTTTTCAAGAGACAAAATTCAAGCTAAGAATTTAGTTGCACATATAAATGCATGAATTGCAATAGAAATTAATATCAAGTAAACATGTATTGATCACGATCCGGATATGCTTTTATTTTGTCATTGTATTTAAATGAATGCAAAAGATTTCAATTTATGATGCATGAATTAATTAATAAACCTGATCTGACATCTGTATAGTGTTGATGTACCAACTTCAACACCGACAATGTTAAATATTGGTTGATTAATTTACTTACAGGAATCAAATTCTGACCCTCTTTGAACACATGACCCTGACTTCACATGAAAAACTTCATTATCCTCGCACTTCATCAAAAATTTCCGTCCATTAAAACAAACGTAGTACATTGCACAATCCTTCGGATGAGATAAAAAGTATTTCCCAAGTAATGATCTGTTGCACATTGGATGAGAGGACACGATTTTAATAAATAAAAGTGAAAAATAAATTACGGCTAAAAGTCTCTCCATATCTTACACTTAAATGAAAACGAATGTAGAAATATTACACGAAAGTAAAATATTTAAAAAAAATATGTATATATTTAAAAGAATATCCCTTAGTTCTATTCTACAAGTTCCCTCATCATTTTGAGATATCAGTGCTTTCCCTGTGTGTATTTATTATACGTGGACGTGCCTACACACATCATGCTTCAAGACTTCACACCTACTAGAGGTAGTCTATCAGACTGTGGTTAAAGAAACCTAATATATTACTGTGGTTTATAATGAATTATCTAATTGTACACGTATTTAATAAAAAGTCGTGAAAAAAAATCAAGTCTGCATTCTCTGCATTAAATGAATAACTTTTCTTTTTATTTCTGTACAGATAGTTTATAAATTATCATCTGCAGACTAACCACAGGGAAGACTGCTTGAAATATCGCACTTATGTATCCATTGTCCTTGAAAATAATATATTGATTGTAAAAGGAGTTATCTTTTAATCAGACCAAAAAGAATACAGGAAATATGAGTTATTTTTGGTAACTATTTGAAGACAAAAAATAAATCGTATTTTTTCGGTTTCGGCAGAATCTAAAATTAGAAGTGATTTTCAAGATTTTTAGTTGTTTATTATTTGAAAGTCATGAACCTTTTTCAATAGTTATTCTTATTCAAATTTTCTCAGTTAAAGTGCAATGTTTGTAAAAACAATGATTTTCTGTACCAATACAAATGTTGTAGGAGGAATGATTGATGACCTGCCTTCACAAGCCGACACCTTTCTTCACCACAAAGCATGTTCAGGAAATAAAAATATAATGTCAAATGATTAATTAAATGACAATTGTTCTAATCTATCCATTTACCATTTTCTTGGATGGAATACGTATGATTATGAACGAGTACTAACAAAGACCACTTTTCGTTACAATTGCAAAAGTGCTTTACCTCATTTTGTGAAGCTCTTGTTTATTTATCGAAAACTCCCATTCAATAACAAAAAGCAAAATAAGGTTAGTCAGTTAATTGGCCAAAACATTAGTCAGTTAAGATGAAACTTCATCACAAAGGAAGTAATGATAAAGTATCTTTATGAGATACACTAAACTGACCAAAGCCGTCTTATCCATGCACAATGCGACCTTTTCTTACGTACAAGTATTTAGATGTTAACAAATGACCATTCTGTATATCATTTGAGTCATCATAATTTCGTAAGTTCTATGGTCGATACAATGACCTTGTCAGCAAATACAATTTATCATTGAGTCAAATGCTGACTGACATTTTTCATACTAATTGTTTGGCCATTATTTACACACTGAATTGTCAACGGATTTTTCCGTTATTTCCCGATCATGACAAGGAGCACAAGGCGGGTGTGACCGGTCGGCAGGGGATGCTCACTCCTCCATGGCACCTGATCCCACCTCTGATGTTTGGAGGTCCGTGTTTGCTCTGCTCCTATTTTGTATTGTTTAATGGACTTTTGAGCTTGAATACTGTTCGTTATCTCCATATATTTCATTGATAATTTTTATTGATATTTTTTTTTAATGAAGGCAATTTCTATCGATTCTTCTCGACAAGTAATAATGTAGCGGTGTGGAAGGTGTAATAATCAAAGTTCAACTTTTAAATTTTTTTCAACTTCAAAAGCAGTATGTTCATATTCCTGTTATTTTTTTCTTTTGCTTTCTTTGATAAAAATAAAATTGTGAAAATCGTTAATTAATATCGAAATATTTTATTTTTTGATTATTAAGAAGAGAATCTAGAAATAAATAGGTTCTTACAGATCGAAGCCTACGTTTACCTGTGTGTAGTGTATATTTCGTATTAAGTGTCAGTTTTCTTTCCAGACGTTTTTCTCAAATATTTGAAAATACAAAAAAAATCTGGTCACGTGTTTGTTTTGTTTTTGTTTTTTCATTTATTTTTATGTATAGAATTTTTACTAAATTGGTAGTATTAAATATCACTTTATTTTTCACTGTTTAGTTTTTTTTAGTCCTGTAAATTTTTTTATCAGCAATAAATTAATTTCAACTTAATGTTAAGTTATAAATAAAAGGTTAATATAACAATTCTCCTCAGATTCATTACTTTAGACTAAAAGGTTTCTTTTGTAGGAGTATTTTGTACATATGTTGAATTTAATTTGTTTGTCAGGAGTCGATCTACTTTTCAGTCTATTATTAGCCTTCACAATGACCAACGTTAATATCATTCTATTTTAACAGTACTTTAAAGACAATAATGTTATTATATACTTATTATTTATATAACTCTCTCACAATAGATTGATTCTGTTCTTTTAAGGATATAAATCAAGCTTCTATAAATCGTTTTCCTCCTCAGTATAATTGAAATTTAACATTTGGTGAAACTGTTTAAATGCAAAAAAAATTATGAAAAATATCTTTGAATATCTGATAAACCAATTTTATAGAAACGAGAAAGGTTTTTATAATTAACAGTGTTCAATGTCATAAAGCTTGTAGACAATACTAATAGTTAACAATGCAAAATACGTATACGAACCCCTAGAAATGTCAGAGGCGGGGTCAGGTGCATATGCAGAGTAAGCTTTCCCTGTCCACCCATCATGAGCCTCTGGTATTGATCGGCAAAATGGAGTAATCCGTAACCAAACCTAGTTTACAAACAATTGGAATGAAACATGCCAGGCAAAATAGGACTCCACGATAGGCTATTATAGCAAACACTGCCTTTATAACATAATAGAATTTTCGAAATTCTAACGTAAAACGAGATTGGTGAAAGCCCTATAACATCACTTCATTTGTCAGTTGGTTCTCTATCATCACATCCAACATTCTAGAAATAAAACTCTCTCTCTCTTCTTAAACGATTCTATGAAAAAAAAATGTGTTGTTGCTTCTCCAATATAAAATTACATAAAGTGTCATTTACAGGTTGAATAGCATCATGCAGTGCCGTAATTGATGATCGCCCAAGACCTTTTTAAAACTCTGGTTGAATTATTTGTATAAAAGAAAAGAAAAAAAAAGAAAAAAAAACCTTTAGGCCAAAATAAAAAATACCTTTGTTTCCCCTAACGCGACCGACCCAATAAAATTGCGCCGACTGAAAAGTTTTTATAATAAGATAATTCAAATATTTTTTTTTTAATGTTAATCAACTTTTAGATACAATTTCATTAAAATCCGTTTTTATCAGAACGGCAGATTTTGTTCTAAATTGTGATTTTCAAGCGTTTGTTGGAAACAAAATGGTGTCCACAACATGTGGTCACAGTTCCTGTTATTAATCAACGGCGACGTATTAACCTTATGCCTTTAGCTTATTAGAATCCCACACTCTTGAAACTATTCGGTAATAATAATTAAGATGACTAAGAGTGTTTCGGTGCTTTTTACAAACCTTTTAAAATAAAGGTACGTACGTACCAGTAAGCATCGTGAAGCCCGCCTCATGAGCATACGAGGGGCCCACCTCTGCACCTTTTGAACATATTAATCAATTTCGCTACATATTATTTAATTTGAGTTTTGATCTTATAAACAGTTCATCTATGTTCCTATGTTTATTATACTGGACCATAGGAGTTGTTGTAAATATGCCTGCATATTTCATCCTGTGAAAATAATTCAGACGTCCTTTCCAAATGCCTTTTATTCAGGGGTTAAACGTCGTGATTTTGACATTGTGTATGGCATTTTTATAAAATTTAGATATGGTTTGGTTCAATTAAGTATTGTTTACACACTCTTTCCAAATAGTTTTGAAATCATGATACAACTTTCTGAGACATGCAGTGTATTTGTTCTAATTAGGCCCTTGAAGATTGGTTGTTTCTTTGATTTTAAATCACTTTTAGAATTGTTGGAATGAAAACATTTATGATTTGAACATTTGCCCGGTGAAGGTCTCCAAATTTAGTCTTGTAATCAATACTTTTGGCCATTGAGCAGTGAGGGATCATTTTCGTGCTAGCATCTACTGCGACACTAGACCTACGTTTTACGCTCTCATTCGAAGAACCGGTCACAACGTCCCGCATTGGGATTTGAACCTGTGACTTAGAACTAGAGCTCCTTGCTTCGGAACTCCAAAACGAAATATTCTAGAACCGCTGCATAATTCGAGCCCTTGAAAAAGTACGCTGCATGTGTAAGCACTGGTTTGAAAACTGATACGTATACTCGGATGTCCGGTTTTCCGTTTCTGAAAATATTGTCTGTATTTATCAAATATTCCTAATTCGATTTCAAAGAATTTACTTTGCATGGCTCGAGATATTTCACTAGTTCAACTGAATATAGTTGTTTATTAATTTACCTGAAATTTTGGTTTTAAATGGTATTTGTATGATATTCTGTTTACAAGTCGCTTTCTTCTGTACTTTTTCTTATAAATAAAGGTATTAAGTCCATTGAATTTCAGAATTTATTTTCAAAGCTGCTCGTAGAAAAAAAAAATATTTACCTGCCTACCTACCAAACTCGAGATTTTAGGATCGGATTAGGGGAAACAAAGATATTTTTAATGATGGCCTTATTTTTTTTATTTGTTTTAGCAGGTAGTGTTATCAAGACATGAGTGCTACACAGCGCTACACAATATTTTGCGTATGCTCGCGGCTCCTCGCCAAATTTGTGTCTTTAGATTGTTTATTGGTGGCTCTCTTGGTATATCTTTTGTATTCATTATGATAAATATCATTGCTGAATCACAGATTAAAATAAAATTTTCCCCAATAAAAATTCTGATGCTAAATTGCAAAATATTGACTAATATGCAGATAAAGTGTTATGTAATGATGTGTGTAAATTTCAATTAAAGAGGAAAGAAATGCCTAACAGTGTAAATATTCACTACGTCAGTAAATTAGTTAAGGTTCTGTCACCGTCGCTTGTAGAACACGCTTTTTCTGTAATAATGAATGTTAATTGCAAAGTTTTTGACATTGCAGGAAATTTTGTAGTGCATCCTTTGTTTAACTTCCATTAGTGCATTAACCATACATATAAATAGACATACATAGATATGAATGGAAACGTTTGGCAGAATTTTGTTTCTTTCACTTTTAGCTGATTTCAAAAGAATTTTTAACCTCAGCTTGTAATGGTTAGACTTTCAAAGCTGTGATCATTATTTCGTTGACAAACCTTCGCCACCACAAATATTGTGTGCTTTCTTATGTGTCCAAAGGGAATATTGTTTCATAAAACCATGCTGACAAAAATCATCCTATGTTTATGGACAGTGTTTTTCATTTCTGTTTATTCCCGTAAACTTTGTCCAGAATTTGCAGAGAATCCAATACGGCGGAAAGACCCAGATGATTGTACAAAGTATCACCTGTGTGTGGACAAGAGAGAATTTATTATTACATGCCCGGAACATTATGTGGTCAGTGAAAGATCATTGAAGTGTGTCCAAGAAGGGTCGGTCTTCGACACTTGTAAGCATTTTAGACGTTGTATTCAGTAATGTTAAAACGTCAAATTGTTATACGATGAGAGTCAAAAGTCTTTTCGAATCAGTTAAAGTTTATACTTTACTTACATTCAGAATATTTTGAATAATGAAATATGAAGTGAATTATGAAGATAACGAAGAGTAATCAAGCTCAAAAGTCTATTGAAACAATACAAATTTGGAGCAAATCGAACACGAACGCCTAAAAACATTAGAGGTGGGATCAGGTACTATACTCGTTAGTTGGTTTTGCTTTCTCGCATATCTACTCAGAACTTTCTGGTTTTTAGTTTTCCAGTCTGATTAAAATCAAACCTTCCACTAGCTCCTTTATTTTGATGGCCGTGACCATCAAAATAAAGGTGATGGTCGCGACTGATAGTTAAATTCATGTTTTTCATTAATACACAATAAAATTTCTACATTTCTTAAGCATTATGGATAAAAGTGTACATTTTGAAAATGCAAAAAAATGTGTCTACCAAACGCGTCTTGAAATTCGTAGTTTTAATAACTCTTAGATAAAAGAAGTTTCTAAACATGCTTTTACTATATCTCGGTGTGAAATGCTCTAGCAACATGTAAGTCATGAGATTATGTAGAAAATTTAAGGAAAATGAGCTTCAAATCTGTGTCCCAGCCCCTTTAACAATATGTTAGCCAAAGATTGTATAAGCTAACAAGGTCATTTTATCGACGATAGAATTGGCAAAATTTTGACTAAACGAAACCGCTGATACCCTGAGATCATAAACTTATTTGTCAATAGCTTGCCTAGTTTTAGAAATTATTCCTAAGTAAAATATGTTTTAGCGTATCGACTCAACTGGGAGATATAAACGCCATAATACAGGTGATAATGGTATATTGCTCCATAAAAGAATAGTAAGATACCCAAGTATGAAACAGATGTGTCAGACGCCATAGTGTCCTTCGAGTTCAAAGGGATATATCGAATCAAAGTAGAAATGAAAATGAATTTCGTTATTTGATAAAACGTCGTCGATATAGTTGTCTAAATGTCTAATGGAAGGCCAAAGCATGAGTTTTTTAATCATGTAGAAGTTTTCTTATGCCCCTGGATCGAAAGATCCCGGGGGTATATTGTTTTTATCCTGTCTGTCTGTTTGTCTGTTTGTCCGTTTGTCTGTTTGTCTGTCTGTCTGTTGTCAACTTTAACCTTACCCATAACTTTTGATTGGTTGAAGCTATGACTTTCATATTTCACATGTGTATTTTTTGTGACAAGACCTTTCTTTGGATACCATCATATTTGACCTTTTGACCTTGACCTTGGAGTTTGCCCCACTTTTGCAAAATTTTATGAGGCTTTAACCTTGGTCATAACTTCTGAACAGTTGGTGTTTGGGGTTTCAAACTTCACATGTGTATTCTTTGTGACAAGGCCTTTCTTTGGATATCAACAACTTTGACCTTGACCTTGGAGTTTGACTACTTTTGAAAAACTTTAACCTTGGCCATAACTTTTGAATGGTTGGAGCTAGGGCTTTCATACTTCACATATGTAATCCTTGTGACAAGACCTTTTTAGCTCACCTGAGCCGAAGGCTCAAGTGAGTTTTTCTGATCGAAATTTGTCCGTTGTCTGTCGTCGGCGGCGTCGTCGTCGTTGGCGTCGACATTGTTGTCGTAAACTTTTCACATTTTCATCTTCTTCTCCAGAACTATTAGGCCAATTCTTACCAAACTTGGCACAGAGTATCCTTGGGTGAAGGGGATTCAATTTTGTTCAAATGAAGGGTCACGCCTCCTCCAAGGGGAGATAATTACGAAAGAGTGAAAAATTAATGGCATCATTGAAAAATCTTCTTCTCAATAACCAATGGGTCAGGAGAGATGAAACTCATGTAGAATCATTGTCAGATACTGTAGATTTAAATTTGTTCAAAACATGACCCCCGGGGGTAGGGTGGGGCCACAATGGACGATCAAATTTAACATAGGAGTATATAGGAAAAATCATTAAAATTCTTCTTCTCAAGAACAGCAAAGCATTGATTGGTCATCTTTATATGGAAGCATTTTCAGGTGGTGTAGAATCAAATTTGTTCAAATCACGACCCCCGGGGTAGGGTTGGGCCGCAATGGACGATCAAAGTTTAACATAGGAGTATATAGGAAAAATCTTTAAAATTCTTCTTCTCAAGAACTGCAAAGCCATGATTGGTCATATTTATGTGAAAGCATCCTCAGGTGGTGTAGAATCAAGTTTTTCAAATCACGACCCCCGGGGGTAGGGTGGGGCCACAATGGATGATCAAAGTTTAACATAGGAGTATATAGGAAAAATCTTTTAAAAAAATCTTCTTTTCCAGAACAGCAAAGCCATGATTGGTTATATTTATATGGAAGCATCTGCAGGAGGTGTAGATTCAAGTTTGCTCAAACAATGACCCCTGGGGGATAGGGTGGGGCCACAATTGATGATCAAAGTTTAACATAGGAGTATATAGAAAAATCTCAAAAATTCTTTTCAAGAACAGCAAAGCCATGATTGGTCATATTTATGTGAAAGCATCCTCAGGTAGTGTAGATTCAAGTTTGTTCAAATCATGACCCCCTAGGGGTAGGGTGGGGCCACATTGGACGATCAAAGTTTTACATTGAATACATAGGAAAATCTTTTCAATACTAAACAGATTTTTGCTTTTTTTCCTAGCCACCGTGCTCAGGTGAGCGATGTGGCCCCTGGGCCTCTTGTTTTTAATACCAACCACTTTGACCTTTTGACCTTGACCTAGGAGTTTGACCTACTTTTGAAAAACTTTAACCTTGGCCATAACTTTTAAATGGTTTGTGCTAAGGCTTTCATACTTCACATATGTAATTCTTGTGACATCACCTTCCTTTGGACACCAACCACTTTGACCCTTTGACCTTGACATAGGAGTTTGAACTACTCTAGAAAAATTTTAACCTTGGTCATAACTTTTGAATGGTTGATGCTAGGACTTTCATATTTCACATATGTAATTCTTGTGACAAGACCTTCCTTTGGATACCAACCACTTTGACCCTTTGACCTTGACATAGGAGTTTGACCTACTTTCGAAAATCTTTAACCTTGGTCATAACTTTTGAATGGTTGGTGCTAGAGCTTTCATACTTCACATAGTAATCCTTGTGACAAGACCTTTCTTTGGATACCAACCACTTTGACCTTGACGTTTTACTTACTTTTAAAAAACTTTAACCTTCGCCATAACTTTTGAACAGTTGCAGCTAGGTTTTTCAAATTTCATAGGTATATTCCTCGAGACAAGACCTTTCTTTGGGTACCAACATTTTTCATCTTTTGGCCTGGATTTTGACTCGCATTTGAGAAACTTTAACCTTCATCATAAGCTGCCATACGGGGGCATCAGTGTTTCACAAACACATATTGTTTCTTTTTTTAAATAAATTTTCATATGAATCAAAACAGGTCTGCTAATAACAGGCACAATTAGAACCCTTGGGAATTCCAACAGATTGTTGGAAGACCTTGCCACCAAAACCACATAGATATTGTCATAAACTCAACTATTTTTTGTATCAACTTCGGAGTATTAATGTGTAGAATCAGAATGTTTTTAAATAAAATAAGTATGTACGAGGTCGCCAATGACAAGATGTGTAGATTCACGATTTACATTCGTACTGAAAAAGAAGTTGCCTATGGTGTCAAAAAGCCTGGTCTTTAATTTATCTTGGGGAATGGTCTTACAGATTGTTAGAATTTTAGACACTACGGATTTCTTTACTTTCAGAAACTTTTGCATAACACTATGCTTCATTAAACTCTTCAATTTCAGACTGGTTATGAATTTACTTTATAAAAAACTAACATTAAAAGTCGGCAAGTTCATCGAGCATTTTATATTAAATTTGAAACACGCTGATACGTAATGTGCTTTTTATAGAATTATTCTTGTGGTTTTGTTCAAGTTACTCAGAGTACATTTAGAGGCAACCATTTATGTGAGGACATTACTTCTGAAGTTCCTCATTGATAATATCTATTAAGTCTTTGGATATTAGAGTTTTCAACAATCTGTTGGATTTGCGCTAAACACAAACTGTGCTCCTTTATTAGCCGTCCAATTCCATATACTTATGAAGCATTTTTCAAAAACTTCTACATGAGAAGAAGAAAACTTTTGCTATGACTTCAACTCGACATTTAAATTTATCAATAAACATCAGATACTTCCATTCATATATAGACTCAACATATCCCAGTGAACATCGAAATAATGTTTTAATGATTATAGACAAAAAAGGGCAACTAACAACTAATCAGTATGACAAATTGATTTCAGTTTTTCCATTGTCAGAGTTCTTTATCTTTATAGTAATATCCTATTAAAACCTGCAAATGGTGTTATGTTTCCCGATTGATTCGATACACAAGATCATGCTCTGAGTACGGCCAAGTTTTCAGCTGCATCTGCTGACAAATAAGTTGATGTTACTGGATTCGACAGGCTTGTTAAAGATAGCATTCGCAAATTTCATGGTCATTATAATGACTTTCCTTGCAAATAAAACCTATCGTTGGCTCGAATTTTTTTCAGACATGCTTCATATCGATTGTTTGGTCATTCTTTTTAAATATTTTTTTCTAAATTTGACTACAGATTACTCCGTCCACCTGATCAATACATAGTGCTCATGGCAGGTGTGACCGGTGACAGGGGATGCTTTCTCCTAAGAGGCACCTGATCCCACCTCTTGATTTTCCAGAGATCCGTGTTTTTGCCATTATCACGATTAGTATTTTAAAGGATTTGAGAGATTGATCACTTTTTGTTATCTTCTTTTTTTTACATTCCACCTTTAAATGACATCTTGTTTTATTCAACATACCCCCGTTATGCATATAAGTAGTATTATGAGTAAAAAGATAACTTTCATTATAGAAAAAAATTTATTATTGTTGTCATTAACTTTTTTCGGGGTGTGTATACCTTGTTACGATGGAATTACTTTGGATTTGTACAGTAATGTACTTACGGATTGCACTGATGGAAGTTTATCGGCCATAGGTCTGATAAAGTCTTCATTTTTATACAATAATTAATTTATTTCGTCTTTGAATAAATTATGCATTAAAAATGCGGCAAGGATATCAGGTTGCTTAAGTTACACGTTGTTTTACATTTTATATTTTAAAACGTTGACAGGTTTGGTTTCAAAAGGTTGATTTAATGCATTTGGAATTTATACCATCAGTTAATGAAGTTGTCTATCTTTTTTTGAAATTAGGTGTCTTTTTTCACTCACATTATTAAATGTACTGTCCTAATCCATGTATGGAACTTTTGAAGCACCTACTGCTAATTTCATTTTCATTTCATTCAAAATTATTTTATGCAAATTATCACAATACATGAATAACTAATTTAACGTTTTTAATTTAAATATATTGTTGATACTTTTAAGGTCCCAGAGAAGAAAAATGGAGGCGAGAATTATGTATTCGATTCCCAAATAGCACGATGGAGCATCCATATAACTGTGCAAAATACTATGTATGTGATGCCAACATGCCCAGTGGAACAATGGCGCGAATTCAAGAATGCGACTTCCCTTCCTTGTTTAGTCCTGAATCAGGACGATGTGAACATTACAGTGTTGTAAAATGTGGACGAAGATTTGAACCAAAGAGTCATTGTAAGATATTATATATAATGAATATTATATCATGATTTAAAAATAATTGATTAACTAAGAATAACATATTGTGATAATAAGCGTCCCATTACACTTTCCTGTCGAAAGAGAGAGACAAGATATAAAGTGTCCACGTAAAACGACTTGAGAGACAAAGAGTCTATAAGATCATGTCTCTTATAATACACGAAGTTATACTAGACTCTTACAAATGTACTAACCTTGAAACATCGATTTCTAGTTTGTTGATCATTATTTCATTAGAAATATTATATATTTTTTTTAATTTTAAGGATGACTGAATATGATAATTTTTTTTTCTAAACGTCGGGGCGGTAAAAATTTACTTTGATTATTACTTATTTATTTATTTTTATCTACTGTAAACCAACATTTATACGCGTGCGAGAAATATTCGCGAGTTTCGCGACCTACTTTAAATTGCGAATATTAATCGCCTCGAACCATTTATTTTGTTTTGTATTTGTAGAGAATGATCCTCAGCCGCGAAAATGAATAATCGCGGGTTGTTTTTAAACTGACGAATCGCGAATAAAAGATGACACGAATAATAGTGGTGGTTTACAGTATTTCTTCTATTATATATTATCATTTCAATTTTTATCAATATCATTTTAGGACCAAAACGTTTAGTAATATATTTATATAAATCATAATCATCCCCATCATAACCAGCATGTTCTGGATTTGCTGATCTTGTTAAATTTTTAATGTTCCAGTGTGTAAGTTAAATGACAGGGTTTGGATTCATAATTATTTTATTATTTTATTATTGCAGCCTTATGAATAAGAAGGTCTTCTGATTTGTGAATTCAAATATGGATTTAATAAAAAAAAAAAAAATTCTCGTTTGAAATTACATAAAATCAACAAATGATTTTTGATACTTTATATCATTTAGTAATACATGTACCAAGTAAGGTTTTCCTTGAAATCATTATTTAACATTCAGTAGTTGTTTAAAATGTTTCACTCGCAATGTAACAAATCAAAGTGCGAACTAAGTTAAAATTGTATCTACTCATCGAGATTCATTATGGCTAGAATTCATTTTCTTATTTTTTTCAAAATTCTTTTGCACATAAGAAAAAAATAAAAGCTTCCATGCAGATCGTGCACATGCGTGTATATATTCTGTACCACAATAACGTTAACTAAATACTTTTAACTTTTTTCAGGTGAATATGACAAATACTTATGTAAGCATGCACATTGCCCTCCATGTTTTCTTCGGCATCCGAGTTGTTATGGACTTAAGGAAGGGCTAAATCCCTGGCCAGGAAAAGAGGGAACCCCTTATTTTCTTGTCTGCAGAGACGGACGAGTTCGTTTCAGTGGAGCTTGTCCGGATACGTCAAAGTCTCATCAAATATTTGATTCCTTTAGAAATATCTGTGTAGAAAAACATTTCCCGGACTATAATGATTAAATAAAACGTTTTTTTTCTATATATTATGGCCTCTGTCCCTAAAATATCTAATAATTTAAATATCAAGCCTTTGTTTTTGTAGATTGTTCTGCGTTATTTATGTTTGATGTTTTTAAGAAATCCTTGAAAATGCAGTAAAATTTGTAATATTCCACCTTCGTTCTTTTTAGGAATTTCTAAACTCCCATTGAATTTTTGAGAGAGGAAAAAAATTCGATGTATTAAAATTCATGATATTTCTACAGTTAAATACTGATTGATATTTTGTTTTTTCTCATAAATGTGCTTTCTATGCTACAAAATCCTTCAGAGTATACATGAAAAAGGTGAAGATAACGAACAGTGATCGATTTTAAAAAAAATCTGTAAACAATACAAATCTGTTAAGAGAGCATTAAACACGAACGCCTGAAAATTTCAGAGGTGGGATCAGGTGCCTAGGAAGAGTAAGCATCCCCTGTTGACCAGTCACACCCACCGTGTGTCCCATGGATTTTGATCGGGTAGAGGGAACATTCCGTAGTCAAATTCAGTATAAAAACAAAAGCTTAACAATTGTATGAAACACATCAGGGTGAATTAAAGAATGACCGCCAAATTGAAATCTCTTGAAAAAATTCAAATAACCATAATATGTTTTTCACTTATATCATCATACTGTATATATGCATTCTAGTTAAAATTCCTGAAGTGGTAATATAATAGACAATTGCATAAAAAATAGTTTCAGAATTTTTTTAAGAAAACTTTATTTGAAAAAAGAAAATATTACAACATCTTAAAAGACTTCCTAAAATACATAATTAAAACAAATTATAGATTTTTATGCTTTAAAATGGTTTCAGGGATATAAATGTTTAGGTGTTAATCTTATACGGTACCAATTTTGATGCACCAGATGCGCATTTCGACAAACTATGTCTCTTCAGTGATGTGCATACCGAAATGTTGGAAATCCGAAATATTTGAATTAAAAAAAGACTTTTGGAGAGCTGAAAAGGGGCTGGGGTTACAAAAGACTGGAGCCAAATACGTCGAAGGATCAGAGCAATGCATGAGGGAGATAATCCTTAATTTTGAATAAATTTCAAAATTTTACCCCAACAATTAAATATATATCCCTATTTTCAAGCTAGTACCGAAGTACTTAGCTACTGGGCTGTAGAGACCCTCGGGGACTAACAGTCAACCAGCAGAGGCCTTATATGTTTAGTGATAAAAACTATTCTGTGAATTGACTGTAAAATGTCCAAACAATATCTGTACATGTAATTTGTTGATGGACATAATGATTTGAACTACAAATAGTATCGAACATTTTCTGCTATTTATTTTTTAGTAAAGATGGACGAAGTTCATTGATAGTCATAAAACAGTTTTGTTGCACTTCTGCCTGTAGTTTAAAATTTAAAATTAAAACCATAGAACACTAAAAAGTGTTGGCAATACCAAGTGCAATATTTATAGTCCAATACTTCATGGGTAAAACACAAAAAAATATTTAAACATGGTTTTACATCTTGCATTTTTCCCTTTTTATGTCAAAAAACTAGCTAAAAATATATTTAAAAGATAAAAGTATATTTTATAGTATATTTTCCTTCACGGGAGAAACACTGTTAGCAACTAGGTCCACCAGAAACATTCTACTCATCGATTTTTTCATTATATTTATTGATATTTTGATCAGCAATAATTCTAGCATAATTGTTGCACTCCTGACCAAAAGCATGTGAGTCTTTAAAGTAGAATTGTGAAGCATAAATTACATTAGAATGTGTTCTGTTGTTTCATTGAAGTTAAAGAGGAATTACTTGAATTTTATAGCAATTTTTTAAGTGTGTTTTTATTACATTCATATATGAACAAATTTTAAAAAAAAAGTTAAAAACACATCTGGATTGATAAAAATGAAAAAAGACGGATTTTAGTAATAAAAATGTCAATAGTTTAGTACTAAATTATTTAAATAGAATATTGATTAAAGAATATTAATAAGTGTGAATAGAAGTCTTTTCATCATATAACTTGCATTGGATCTTTAAAAAATGTGTTGCACTCCTGACAATAAAAATATAGATCTGAAACACAGACAGATCCTGTAATTGATAAATCTATTTGTTAAAAATGTTCCTTGTGTCTTTATTTTCCAATATAGAAATCAAAGAATCATATACTGATGAAAGTTTTTTCGTGCTGGGGAGCAAAACATCAAATGTTGCACTCCTGACATAATTGGTAGGCGCAGCAGATACTCGACTCTCATTAATGCTGCTTGTGATTTATAAAATATTTTTTAAGATTTTAAAAGGTACATTAGTTATTGTTTTACACTTTGAAAATTCTTTTTTGACTTAATTGTTATGCAGATTTTTAAAATTAACGATTTTTCGGCAACCGACAACAATACATTTTTTCTCTTGAACTCCTGACTTGGCATTTTTTTCAGCATCAACCATGACCAGAACTCAAACAAAAGTTGCTATGTAAAGGACAGTCTATATTTAAAGCTCAATACTTTGAATACTATCAGGAAAGGCTTTATTTCCAACAAAAACCATTATTATTTATTTCACAGATCTTCAAAAAAAATATTGAATTTTCAAAATATCGCAAAAAGGTGTTGCACTCTTGACATTTTAGTATCATTTTTGGACATAACCTTTTTATGACTTGATATATCAATAAGATATTCGGCAGGTATTTAGACAATGCCAAAAGACATATGCTGAGATGTAGAAAATTATTCTCATTGCCTGTATTTTTAGTGCAGGTTGATAAATATGTGCCTGTCATTTTTTTTTATCCACCTTATACAAAGATTTTTGATATGGTACAAAAGGGACTTTCATACTTTAATTTTAATGGTCAGCAGGTTCACTTGTAAATAATAGATAAATAAATAATGAGATTAAAATACCTTATCTTTTCGCAATAAATATTCTTCAAAGAGGCCTATGTGAAAGGTATTGGTTGTGAGTACTCAAGCACTATATTGTTTTTGGCTTATCTGCGTGGTAATGAATTCACGTTGTCTGTATATTTATAGTGCAGGTTGATAAATATATGTCTGGTCATCTATTTTAATTCACCCACAAGTCAAAATACGACCCAGTGATCGCTTATATTTGAAAACAGGGTCATTATAATGACCATAGAATTTATGACATGCTGACTTTAAACGAGGTTCTTGAAATTCCTTTAACATCAACTTATCTGTCAGTAGCCTGTCTCGGTTCAAAAAATTGATCTAACTCGGGGCATCGAATAAGTTGGGAGATATTAACACAGATGATATCGGGATATTACTACATAAATAAAGTTGACGACGGAAAAGCTGAAATCATCTCCTTTGTCATACAATTTAGTTGTTAGTCGTCTATAGTCAGTACAACGTCTAAATATGAAGCAGATGTGGCAGACTCTGTGGTGCCCCCCCCCCCTCCTCCCAAGTTCACTGAGATATATCGAAATATGAATGGAAGTAACAACATGTATTGTTAATTGAAATTATTTCATTGATATATCTTTTTGTCAAATTAAAGGCCACTTCTTCTATGTAGGTTTTTGAATAAATTTTGCTTCATAGGAATATAAAAACAGGTCAGATAATAAAGAACCACAATTAGTGCCCATCAAAACTCCAACAGTTTGTCGGAAGACCTCCGAAGACCACCTAAATGTTGTCAATTAGGAACTCCAGCATTCTTTTAATATCAACTTCAGAGTTATTGTGTATAGAATCAGAGTGATTTTTAACAAAGTAATGTTATTGATGACCAATCAAAAGATGCCAAAACTTCTGACTTCCATTTTTATTGAAGAAGCAATTGATGATATATCAAAAAGCCTAGTTTTTAATTTATTATGAGGAATGGTTGTAAAAAGTGAATCAAAGACACCATGTGAATCAAAGACACCGTGTATATTTGGTCTATGGTATGATCGATGTCCATGACTACGTCTTAATCTACATGTTTCATTTAAAGGTCCCATCACATTCACATTTGCACACTGTGGGCTTCAGGAATTCACTACATTATTTTTGTGGTCCTTGCAACCATACGGAAAGGCCATGTCTAGTTTCCTGATCCAGAATTCTTCTCGTTGTCTATGCAATGGAGTACTCAAAGTAGGACTATTAGTTAGAGGACATATGTTGCGCAAATTAATATGTCAACAGCCTACCATAATTTAAGATTACACTTATGGACATCTTGCAATATTACATATTTATCATTTCATAAAAAGCTCTGATATGACTTGATATTTCAAAAAATTTTAATTACATATAGAATCATTTCAACTTCAATTTAGAAGAATTATATTATACCTTTGTCAACATGAATCAGGGGTCATGATTTAGAGAAAAAAATTGTACTTTGTACAGATCATTGGAGGGGAATGAAAAGTGGCCCTTGTGGCAAGTTGCCGCTAAGAAAGTTTAAAATTTATATTACACACACAAATATGTATACAAATCCATGTATGCATTATATGTAAATACATGTACTTCATTTCCCTCATTGCTTTACATAAGTACATATTCAGTGTGTTAACTATGAACACTTTTGTTTGACTTTTAAAAATCATTATTTAAACTGAAAAAAAATAGAGTGTAACACAGACATGATACTTTTATTTGTATACATTATATCCCAACAACAATAAGAATAAAATGACAAATATATTTTCTATTAATTCAATCTCAAATGTTTCTTATATTTTTTCATATTATAATAAACATTTCCAAAAATTTTATGAGTTATTGTTTTTAAGCACACACAATTAACCAATGGCTGTAGCTAGGACTTCTGAAGCATCAGGATCAGTTGATCTGACAGTTAACTGCATGGTGACCCCGTTATTTGATAGGGCCAGCTTGGCCCGTACAAGCGCATCATGTCCCCCTCTATATACCCCTGCCAGGTACAGGGTGTGGGAACTCTTACCCTCTGGAATCTTATCAGATCGCTCACATGGCTGCATACCCATAAACTGTATTATCTGCTTCACAGCATCTGTCATGTAAAAGAGCAAGACATCAATAAACACAGCTCAATGACTTTTTTGTTCAGCTGTACACAAATATTTGAACAAAATCTTTATTCATCCTTTTGTGGATAAAATCCTGAAAGGTTCTGAACATCAGCATCTTCTTACCTTCCAAAGTCTTAACTGTAGACAAGGCGTATGTATCCTCCAATTCATTTTCTGGGCCAACTTCCTCCCAGGAGGCGCTAAAGTTTGGTTTAATAACTCGCTGTACATGGTCAGCCACAGTGACCTCTACATCCTCAAGGACATATTCGTCCTCGTATCCCTCATCATCTGGTTCTCCTGTATTTGGGTCACAGTCCTTTACTATAAACTTCAGGACACAGCTAAATGTTCCAGTTACTGTAACAGAATATACATATTTTATTTGTTTGTTACCTCCAAACTCATAAGCTGAGAACACATAATAACTAACCACACAATTCATGTATAAAATCAAACATGGTACTTTTTCTTCTTTTGAATTATAAGAAGGTAGGAAATGAATATATAATGACTTATCATAAGGACAAAATATACATGTATTTCTCAGTGAAAATTTGCATTTTAACAGTTAAAATGTAATGAAAAAGAAAGTTGATGAATGAAATATCATGATAATTGCAGCATCAACCATTAATTAAATGTCTGACAGGAAATAATCTGTACCTAGCTGAGCATCCTCGGGTAGTCTGACCATTGTGTAGGTGGTCCCTGGTTTATTGTATGGCAGGGAGGGGCAAGGAATCATCTTCAGAACCTCAAAGCCCTCAGCTGGCTCCATCTGGACAGTTACACGCTCCAGGACTTGGTCATTCAGAGTGTTAGTACAGTCAAACTACAAACACACATTTACTTTATCACTGTCCATTTTGTATAACGAAGTAGATATCAAAAAGTACACATCTACTGCTAATGTCGTGATTTTTTTCATCCCACGAAAACTAATATTCTGCATCAATATATTGAAAGAGAAACATATTTCATTTTTCATCATAAATTCCATCTTACATATTATTACTTACATACTATAAATGTAATAAGTAAATTCCATACTCAATCATTTTCAAAGTGGTAGAAATGGATCTTTATTTAAAGGTATGAATATATGAAACTTTCTATTTCCACTAAAATCAAAACTTTTGATTCAAAAGGAAGTACATGTATTATAAAAACAAGAATGTTAAATACTTATAAAAAGATAGTACCTGGAATACAATGTATCGCCCAAAGGTGTGTTTGATACACTGTACCACATACTCTGTTTCTGACTCCGTCAGCTCCACAGGTAAAGAAGAGGACTTGAACAAGTTTCCCAAATTAGCAAACTCTGGTATGGCTCTCAATTGTTCTGTAATTACACATAACAAACACTGGTTTCATAACCGAATATCTAACTTATAAAAGTTAACAGACTAAAGTATTTAAGACAAATTTTACCCTCTTCTTATTGGTATTTTCAGCTGTAATTTTTATTCATGATCACACATTAATGGGGCAGAATATGACGATTTCTGTATATTTACAGATTGACCTCCCCTTACCAGCATAAACATCTTGTCTGGAAGCTGCCACTTTTTCTGCTTTAGGTGCTGCAGTGTCACCTGGTTCTCTCACTGTCAAATACAATGACATTTAAAACATATTCATCCACAGAAAATGAAGCAATTCAATGATTCTCAATATAAAAAAAAAAAAATTATAAAAGAACTCTTTATATTAAGTTTTACAAATTGTATTTTTTTTTTCATGAACAACTGTTCATTAATCATACTTACCAGCTTTCTGTTCTGTGATGGGTTGGGTCTCCAGTGGTACAGACTTCATGTCGAATGGTTGTTCCGAGGGTTCCAATGTATAGTGGTGGAGTGCCCTCTCTAGTCCAACAACAGACACCTGTAAACCTGGAACAAAACAAAACCCCAGGCTAACACATCAAATCATCAAGTAAATCATGAAGATTTATTTTAGTGCAATTTGTAATTAATAACCCCTGCAAATTGAAAACATAGTTAAAGTTTGTCAACAAAAAGAGAAATGATAGAGTGGCCGCAAACTTGTATTAGTGGGATTTATAAGTGTATTTTGGTGCCTTTGCTTTTAGTACATCAACTACTGCCAAAATAGAATTTCATATACAATGATACACCGAAAAATTTATTAAACAGTCAAAAAAAAAAGTTCATCTGACAGCAAACAAATTTTAATCAGGTGAGCTTAAAACTAAGCAATTATTTCTTAAATAATTCATAAGATGTTTACCATTAAGTATGTAGGCAGAGTTGAGAGCTTTCTGTTTTTGATGGAGGACGTGGACATAAAAGGTGGCTCTGTCTCTAACCTCATCATCTGTATCCAACAGGCACCTGTAAAGAGAAGGAGTTAAACTTATCTAAAAACTTCCTAACTCAAATATCACCTTGATATATAATAAGTAATAATAAATACAAGTCCACAGAACACAACACAAAGATGATAATCATAGGATGACCCTAATAAGTAAGAGAGGAATATGCCTACCTCTCTAAGAGTACAATACAGCTAGGTAACAGTTCCTCACAGTGAGCTCCAAACTTAGCCAGAGCCGACACTGCAGCTGGAAAAGATTTTAGAAAATGTTTTTCATACAAAGCTCAGTCTGTTTTATCATTTTCAAATGAAAAGTTTTCAATCTCTATCTTTTTATCGTTCTTTAAGATACACAAACCAGTGATACATTTTTACTGACCTGATTAACCCTTATAATATTTTACTAATCATTCTTTAACATAACTTAGAATTCTACTTTTTTATTCCCTTCCAAAATGATATGCATCTATACTTAATATTTTCTTTCTTACCTGCTCTGACTGGGGCATGCTCCAGGATGACCCTGTTGTAGATGAAGCGGATGTACTTGGAGGGGGTGGGAGTTCTGGGTCCTTCCCTCCCAAGCAGGTGTAAGATTCTGGTTGCCAGGACAGTATGTTCACAGTCCTCAATGAATTCACACAAGTGAGCCAAACCTGTACACAAACAGAACCATATGAAGCTCTAGAATTTCTACACGAATATATTGAAAAGAAACTAAAAGACACAACTTTCCATAAATACATGTAGAAATTTGCACTTTATAGTAAAATGTCATACCTGCTTCTTTGGCATCAGCATTTTCCTCGATGATTGTGATGATGCTGTCACAGATGGCTTTCTTGTATTCAAAACCTCCCTATAAACAAAATTAAATTTAGACCTCATAATTCAGTAAATTCCAATTCTATATTTTAACACAATATCAAGAATTTTTGAAGATATTACAATCTCTCTTTTTTTTTTTTAAATTCTGAACTTGCACCGTCATTATGATGATGAAAATTCTGTTAAAGAATTCATCTTACCTCGTCTCTAAGCATAGAAGACAGGAAGTTCATCAACACATTGTGCTTTCTTGGGAACTTCAAACACAGTGATCTAGAATTATAAGATTTAAATGAATCTTTTGTACTCCTATGTAAGTGAAAAACATTGTTGCAGAAATCACACAATAACTTACATGCACTTTGACAATATATACAGCTAGTCTAGGTACTAGCATGTTAATTTTTGAAGAGTTTGACATACATTGACTGCCAGAAACAAGAATGGTTTGTGATGATTGCTGTAGTACTTACTGAATGGCCTGTACAACAACTATCTTGAATTCATCAGAGATTTCATTCATAAAACTTGAGATTTGTTTCATCAGCCTGTCCACACTGCTCTCATTCCCAGTCTAAAAACAGACCTCAAATTATCTTATCCTGAATTAAACATACATAAACATGTTGGGCTAATAATGAGAAGTAATTCTGCAAGTATTACATAAAATTAACCAGGGAGATTAATGTGAAAGATCAATTAGTCAAATTTATCATTTGATAAGTTTCCGTTAAGTCTGAACACAGAAGCTCCTTCTATGCTTCTTCGAATTTTTTGTTTTTTTTTTTTTTTTTTTTGTTTTTTTGCATTCCATCTTATCTTACCATTCTTGGTTAAGAGTGCACACAGAAATAAGAAAGACAAACTGTGACATGTAAAGTAATACTGATAGATGTAAGAGTTACCTACCTTGAGTAATGTTGTAATGGCCAGTGTGGCTATGCTTCTGTTGGAGTCTGTGATCAAATTCTCCAGTTCCATATTACAGGCTGTCACTGCAGCTGGGTGCTTCATTGCAACCTTCAACAGACATATACAATCAGTAACATGTTCATATTCTAATTAAAACCTCACATCAACTTTTTCATCTCTGTACCATGTAAATGTACAATACACCCTCGTACAAAAAAAATTTAAATTTCATCAACTCTTAGAAAACATTTCATATGAAAGGGGTTTTTTCTAATTTATTTTCCTTTTTTATGCTTGTAACAAACTTAATAAATGTCATTCAGAGCATATTTAGTACCAATCTTTTTTTTTGGCTACATGTACATATAAAATTATACTTTTTGTATTTAGCTACATGTGTATACTGTATACATGTTTATTATCTATCATTGTAAACTCCTTACCTTGTTAAGAGTTCTAATGGCAGCAAACCTCAGTGTAGGCTTTGGTGAGCTACAGAACAACTGAAGAACTGGGATAGCAGAAGCCAGCTCCTTAGCCGAGGTGTTCTTCAAATTCACAATAGCATGAGCAGCTTCATAGATGACAATCTCACTCTTGTGTCGAAGGCAGTTCTCAATAAAGTCAAACATTGGACTTTCTGTCCTGTAAAATAGATATTTACAGATAACAATTGTGAGCAACTGATATAAAAAAATATTAGCATACCTTTAACTTTAATTAAGTCAATATTCTCATGATTTTAGAATAAACCAGCTGCAAATCATAATGTCTAAGCAGTAAGAGAGGTAACAAATAAATTTTTAAATGTTGTAAAAGCAATCGAGGAAAATGACTGTCTCACCCTGCACCTTCCTCTTCCATCAGTTTACTGGCAATACGTATCTGTGAAGGGAAAACATCAATAAAACATCTATATAAACAGTTTACTGGCAATACGTATCTGTGAAGGGAAAACATCAATAAGACATCTATATAAACAGTTAACTGGCAATATGAATCTGGGAAGGGAAAACATCAATAAGACATCTATATAAACAGTTTACTGGCAATACGAATCTGTGAAGGGAAAACATCAGTAAGATATCTACATGTATATAAACAGTTTACTGGCAATACGAATCTGTGAAGGGAAAACATTAATAAGACATCTATATAAACAGGTACAGTAACATACATTACAAGTTTTCCATTAGGAAAAAATACTACATATTAACTTTTGGGAAATATACATGTATATTTTTTTTTTACTTCCAGTTGTAAATGAGTTATTTTTAGAACTTCACATGAAGGTACATTAGGCCATTAAAAAAAGCATACGGTACGTACCAGTAGACAGTAGGCATATGGTGACTTAAGAGAGTGCTTGCTGAACTTGCTGACTAATTTGGTGACAGCAAGACGATCATATTTTCTAATGTGGTAAAGAAGACCCAAAGCATGGTACTGAAATAACAATGACGATTTCAATATCAGCTAACATAAAGATTATTCTACAATCAGAAATCTGGGTTTAAAATAAACAGAAAATTATAATATAAAGGGATACATTAAAAGAACAAGCTAATATGAAACTTTTCATGTAAAAAGGAAACTAATTTATCAATTACAGATAAATAAACAGTTCATATTAACTGTGAATTCTGTTAGTTTATCGTGAGGATAGAAATTTTACATACACAAATATTCCTATTATCTATGTATAATACAGACAACTGTGACAGAAATATATTACCTGATTCATTATGTTATCACTGGACACTGCCTCTTGTGCCTCGTTCACCCATCGCTTGACCACCTCAGAGCTTCCTTTACTCAGGTGCTATAATTTTAATATTAATCATTACTTTCTCTGGTTTTGTTTTTCTTTCAAATTTCATAAATTTGCTTCCTTTTCTTTATTTCATATAAATAAATATTTTTTGGATTTCAAGCAGAAATTAAATCTGAGGTCATTAACTTTTAGCAGAGAAATCATACCATATGACTTTTTTAATTCCAAAATTTTATCCTTCATTAACTTACTTGAATGGTAATTTCAAAAAAGAAAAGATTCTGCTTATGAATATAATTACCAAAGAGGAGACAAGAGCTGCACTAGATACAGCATGGTTCTTGTCCACTATGGCCTGCTTCATATACCTCTCAATACTCTGTAGCATAGTGTTCTAAAAAAATCACAAAATCTTAAATTACTTGAGTCATTTTCCATTAAACAAATCAAGAACATGCACTTAATTTGTTGTTAATACATGTAAAGCAAGAGTGACCATGTTTAACATTGCCCTTTGATGTTCATTCCTTAATCTATAATTGTTCTAACAGACTAATTACTAGTAATTTTGGGAAGGGGGGAGGGGGGATAAAATGATTTTAGAAATAAACAAGAAGTCTGTGAGCCAATGCTCACTAATAATACCCCCTCTCTGATGTGAATACACAAGTTCAGTTATGGACAAAAACAGTGATAATCAGGAAATTGACATCGGATTTGTAAAAACTGAATCCCAACATATGGCATGCCTAAACAAAGAAAAAATTTCAAGCATCTGCGATGAGTAGTTGCTGAGAAAACTACGACCAAAATTTATTATGTATGGTACGGACAGACACATGGATAAACAGGAAGTTGACATCGGATTTGTTCCAAAAATGAATCCTATTATATGGCATGCCTAAACAAAGATTGTGCTAAAATTTCAAGCATCTGCAATGAGTAGTTGCTGAGAAAACTACGACTAAAATTTGTTATGTATGGTACGGACAGATGCATGGATAAACAGGAAGTTGATATCGGATTCGTACAAAAATGAATCCCACCATATGGCATGCCTAAACAAAGAGTGTGTTAAAATTTCAAGCACCTATGATGAGTAGTTGCTGAGAAAACTGCGACCAAAGTTTGTTATGTGTGGTACGGACAGACGCACAGATAAACAGGAAGTTGACATCGGATTAGTACAAAAATGTATCCCACCATATGGCATGCCTAAACAAAGAGTGTGTTAAAATTTCAAGCACCTGTGATGAGTAGTTGCTGAGAAAACTGCAACCAAAGTTTGTTATGTGTGATACGGACAGACGCACGGATAAACAGGAAGTTGACATCGGATTCGTACAAAAATGAATCCCACCATATGGCATGCCTAAACAAAGATTGTGCTGAAATTTCAAGCATCTGCGATGAGTAGTTGCTGAGAAAACTACGACCAAATTTTTTTATGTATGGTACGGACAAACGCAGGGATAAACAGGAAGTTGACATCGAATTCATACAAAAATGAATCCCACCATATGGCATGCCTAAACAAAGAGTGTGTTAAAATTTCAAGCACCTCTGATGAGTAGTTGCTGAGAAAACTGCGACCAAAGTTTGTTACAGACAGACAGACAGACAGACAGACAGACAGACACACAAGGGTAAAACAGTATACCCCCCTCTCCTTCGGAGCGGGGGTATAAAAACAAATACTTACATCAGTGATTGAACAGAGAGCTCTGATGGCTGGTCCCCTAAACTGGTCATCTTTTCCTGTCATGTCCTTCATTAAACTACAATACAGAGTTATTAAAACCATGATTGAAAACAGGCCAAATCTGATCTATTCAAAATGCTAAAAAGAGCTCATTCAGGTCAAGCTATATTTTTTGTATTTACAGGAGTCAAAATACAATGATTGTCTTCTCATATTTATGTAAATAGCAATACATGTACTATGTATACAGTACCTGCTAGTAACAATGATCACATCTTGAGCAATCTTGGACATTTCTTTTATTCCAAGGTACATCAGTCTTCGCAAAATGGGCTAAAATGTTAACAGAACCATATCATTTCTCTTTCAAAATATAGCATAGATATTTCAATCTTAAACCTCTCTCTTCATTAATTTTCAAATACAGGTTCTAGGATTAAGTGAACTTGAAATTACATATTTTGCACCTGTTTTCATGAATAATTTTGACACAAAACATATCATCAAAAATATATCATGTTAATTAATATAAGTCAATTACATGTATCCAAACACTTTTGAAGAGTGTTATAACTTATTACGTACATCCTTGGCTTGAAAAAGCTTTGTCATAGCAAAGAAAGTCTCAGTAGCTTCTGTTGATCCGATCTGTTCTCCCTGTAATTTTAATAAATTTTTAATAAATTTATTAAATTTCAAAATAAACATATCAGTAAATTAGTCTCATTTGATTTCAAGAGACATGATGGTCCCTTATTTTACATATTTTTGAATTTATGATAAATCTATATTAAAAAAAAACTTCCTACAGAAAATATCATCAATTTTCACAGATACTGTAGAATTTTTATATTTAGGGGAGTAAAGTACCTGATTAATCAAGTAGAGAACTTTAGTCAGAATATGGCTGCACTTTCTGGCATTGATTGGAGTCTCATTAAATGTCCTGGCCTGAAAAAAGTCATTTAATATATATAACATATCATCTATTTTGATAAATAGATAAAATTTATTTGATTCAAAGGATAGCAAATTAATACTTGACAAATTAACTGACCTCCTGGAGCACTGCTGTTTTCTCCAAGTTGTGGAATGGATTTCCACCACCTACAAAGCAAAATAAACATGACAGATTATAAAATATTAATCCAAATGACAATTCATTAGTTAGTGTAAACAATGTCAGGGATTTATCAGTACCTTCTCAGGTGCCAAAATTCGGCCCCATTCCCAATTGAAAATAAGTTCAATTTTTCCCAATTTGGCAGTATTTTTTCCCAATTGGTGAACAATGCTTTTCTATTTAATTATCTTCAAAAAACAGAAAGTGAAATTGTCAGATTGTCTCTAATTTTCCCCTGTTTAACTCATTTAGCAAAGCTTCAGTCATAACACGTTTTAAAAACACTGTAAAACATCGCCAACTTTAATCCAAATTTCCTCCGTTTTTCTGAAAATGATGATATTGTGTGATAATGTAGATTTATTAAGAAAAGATTAAGATTATTATCTATGAAATAACTAAGACATCATGTGATAATTTAGTGTTCATCTACATACCCGGTATTATTAAAGAAAGCAATAAAATGTATACATTGAAGGTGACGTGCATTTGTATTATATATATAATTTCTCTTTTCTGGTCTCAATGACATGAATCTGTTACTAGTATCTGGTAAATCACATACTTTCACCAGACCTAGGGTCCTGTAAAGAGAGGATCCTAAATTCTTGGGGGTCAATTTCACAAAACAAATAAAACCACCTTGAGGCACTGGATATTATAGCGAGTGCAGTGAGTGACGTGAAGCGCCGCTTGCAATGCGAGCTCTAACGACAATGCCTGGGCGAAGAGAAAATTCGGCATTAAACATTGATAAAAAACAATTTTTTTCTGCAGTAACTTCTGGATCCACAATGCATCGCTTGTTTAAGCTGCGTTCTCACGGGAATAACAACAAAAGTTTAACAAAAAATAAACTCGCCTGATTATCATCCCAATTGGGATATATATGCCATTTGGGCAATTCGTCCCAACCTGACAAAAGTAATATGACACAAGCAGGTCCAGCACAATCTCTTGATTAAGCTATATAGTTTGAAATAGCTATATAGCTTTATTAAGCTATTCAAAATAGCTTGATAAAGCAATTCATATGCAGGTTTTCACAAAAATGTTATTTGTACAAAATAGACAAAAAGTCGCAAGTATTTGACTATTCATATACGTAATATGGGTTATCAAATCAACAACCCAAATCAAAGATAGTTCTAACATTGCAGCATTTGAATACTTTTAAGCAAAAGATGAATTTCCATTGTTTGAGTAACTGTACACTACCCTGTGTGCGTTGAGGCATGGAAAAGTATGATTGCTTCTCATTGTACTGAATTATTACCAATCAATTATCTTGTTGACCATAATTGGCCTCCTTTATAAATTCATTGAAGAAGTAACTGTATCAATTGCTTTATATAGCCCCAAAACTTTAAGAACTTTGAGTACAAAGTCTCTTAAGGAGACGCAATTTGATTAGTGATTTTTACATGCATTATTTTCATAAGAGTTCAAGTTTGAATATCATCACTGCACCAAGGTGCGATTTTGGTGCATACTTGGAAAATAACACATCTGAGATAAAAGTGTGATAAAATAGCTAAATCAAGCTATTCTGAATAGCTTAATAAAGCTATATAGCTAAATCAAGCTATATAGCTTAATCAAGAGATTGTGCCGGACCTGACAAGTTCATGACAAGAACTACACGGCTTGTAACTGTGCATCTGTTTGCATTAACATAGACTGGTGTATTTTCCACATATAAGGAACATGGTAATGTAAACTATGAAAGATATTTGAATTTTCTGTTTAGCCGCAACGTATGGTAACGGGATGTTTCGCACCTAAGCATGGTTCGCGCTGCGATGTTTCGCACCGATTCCGTTTCGCGCTGAGATGGTTCGCCCCACATTGTTGTACAAATATGTGCTAGCCTACTGAAGTTCGTTTAACAAAATTTTAGATTTTAAACATGTTATATGGTGTAAATTTTGATATTTTTTGAAACATTTATCAAAGATATATTGTAACATGATTTAGGCCTGACTGTTTCCATATTCCACAAACGGCTTTTCGCCCATTTGAGATGTCAATTGCTCTGGAATCGATTGAAACTGATTACACAAAAATAGTCACCTTCCTCCTCCTCCTTCTTGTCTCTCCTCATGATGTGCATTTTTGATCTTCGGAGTTCAGTGATGATGTGGAACCGGCGATCAACAGGAAGTTTTAGAAATTAGGTGTAGAACGCATGCGCACATTTAATTTCCGGTTTAAAATATAGTTGCAAAAACGCATGTATGAAAATTGAAAGTGTGCGCAAAATTAGGAAAAGGAATTTTTTTTTTTAACAAAGCATTTTCTTTTATTTGTATTAAATATGCAAGTATGATAAAAAAAAAAAAAAATTGAAAGAAACACATTAAGGTAAGTCATTAAGATCCATTCTTTGTAAGGATTTGCTTATATATGGGGTGTTTCACGCATGATCACATATTTACTAAAAAAAACTTGGCAGGCACGGAGTATTGTTTTTGAAAGTGATGGGGGATTTTATTCATATATTTACGGAAGCGTATTAGGGCCGCAGCAGTATCTTTTATTAATTTGTTATAACAAATTAGTAATTTGTTATAACAAATTAGTAATTTGTTATAAAAAATACTAATTTGTTATAACAAATTAGTAATTTGTTATAACAAATTATTAATTTGTTACAACAAATTATTAATTTGTTACAACAAATTATTAATTTGTTACAACAAATTATTAATTTGTTACAACAAATTATAAATTTGTTATAACAAATTATTAATTTGTTATAACAAATTGGTAATTTGTTATAAATACCAAATTACTATTTTTGATAAAGTGAAAGTATATACAGATCTGTGGAAGCCAGATGAGATCAGAAATCTTTTTATAAGTTGGATTTGTGAAAATAATAAATGTACAAGCTCTGCAGCTACAGGATTTGATCAATATGTTAATCTGGATTTACATCTTTTAGCACTTAGAATTTTCACTGTCAAGCATTTTTATAAAGATACAATGCATCAAATTCTTTGGTTCCTAATTACTTATTCTTAGGAGCTCTATTTGAATTTTGTCCTCCTCCCCCACCAGGGCTCCGTCCTTGACTCCCATCTACCAGGTCATTGCATCCCCGTTCGTATGCTAGGAAAAAAATATCTTATCTAGGACATGTTATTTTGAGAGGGAATTTTTCCCACCCTGAATCAACATGTTCATTATAATATGTTTTCTTTTTCAATATGTCTTCTTTTTTATTTTGTTTCTTTTTAACTCCTCCCCCCCTCTCTCTCTCTCTCGATTCATTCTATACATGTACCAAATGATGATCTACTTTACGTACTGCTTTTCAAGTTTTAAATGTACCATTAATTTTATGCATGTATGTACTTAGACAAATGGAGAGAGTATTATAGGCATTTATGCCTACTGTTCAATCCAGTTTATGTATAATGAAGAAAATATATTTTAAACTAAACCACCGTTCCTAATGCATAAACCTGAATCTGCTCCTCTGATGAACCTCCTTGGCCCAAATTTATGCTGGGGGCAATAAAGGCAACATTGACAAAAATGAATTTGTAGATTTATCATAGAAAAATTGATCATAAACACTCTGTAATAACCTTCTCTGAAAACGAAAATAAACAATATTCTTGAGTGGGTAGTACTTCGTAAAATTTGAATTTAGATACCTTGTGAATTTTTTTCATGTATGTATGTAATTTGTATAATCAGAATACGTGCCTTTTGGAAAAGCCCTCAAAGTCCCACTAAAGCCTTCATTACTTATTATTGGCTGAAAACTTTGACAGTTGTTTCTTCGAATTCATTTGTAATTTGTATCCTGGTTGTCTCATATAGGACTTCTCATATATTTTACAAGAAATCGTTAAGCAATATAATTTGTTATAACAATACACACAAAATATTACACATGTGTAAAGAAGGAAAAATTAGGTCTTCTCCCCTTTTGACCCCTGTGTTGACATTGAAAAAAGTGTTGATTTGAATGGACGACGTTGAAATCATATTCAATTGTCCGGAACTTCGAATTTTTCTCGAAGAATCCAACATTCTGTATTTCTTCTACATAATCCCTGGGATGCAGCTATTCTTTTAATTGTCTAACAGAGACATCTATTCCAAGGAACTGACTCAAAAAAAAAAGAAAGAAAGAAAGAAAAGAAAAACAACAACAACAAAACAAAACAAAAATTTAAAAAAAAAAAAACCCTGCAATTAAGCCAAAATTAAAGTGCTTTAATCTAAGTTGCTAATTCATCTAAATCCATATTAACATATTGATCAAAAGCTCTCCAAAGCTTATGTTTTACGTTTTCATAAAACCGATTTAAAATAAGATTTCTGATCTGATCTGATCTGGCTTCCGTAGATCTGTATTCACCTTCATATTTTGTCAAAAATAATAATTTTTTAAATCAAATTACTAATTGTTATAACAAATTAATAATTTGTTATATCAAATTAATAATTTGTTATATCAAATTATTAATTTGTTATAACAAATTATTAATTTGTTATATCAAATTGATAATTTGTTATATCAAATTAGTAATTTGTTATAACAAATTAGTAATCTGTTATAACAAATTAGTAATTTGTTTTAACAAATTGATGATTTGTTATAACAAATTACTAATCTGTTATAACAAATTACTGATCTGTTATAACAAATTAGTAATTTGTTTTAACAAATTGATAATTTGTTATTTTGTTAATTATTGATAATTTGTTATAATTTGTGATAGACAATGGGTACAATTCGAGACGGACGTCCGAGAAAACATTGGATTGAAATTCTAGTTTGAAATTCATTTTCAATCCATGCACCTCAGCTACTCTAGAACGCACAGTGTTACTGATTGACCCAGAAGACAAAAAAATTCAATTTTGGAATTGTTTGAAATTTATATAAATCAGAATTTTCTGTCCAGTGCTTTAAACAAATATAAATGGACAAATATTTGATTTCTGTTTGGTATCTGTATGTGTGTGCTGGGAAGGGGGGGGGGGTGAACGATCTCGGAAATAAATAAGAAAGTTTCTTTTAGTTTGGACAACCCTCTCTGTTTTTGTTTGTCAAACATTTTTCAGTGAAGACAATACTTGAAAAAAAGCTCATGTCATCCTAAAAATAAATATTTTCTGTCATGTGAAAGAATGATCTGACTTCAACAATTTTTTAACCCCCCCCCCCCCAGAATCAAATGGCCGTACCCTGAAAAAATAATCTCTGCCTTCTATTTCTTTTACGTGTCCTTAGAATTATTGGATGAAAAACTCAAATAAAATAATAAATATTAATTTCAAACAGCATGTATTTGGGAATTGAAATTATTTGTCTTTTGGATCATACATTCACACCTTAGGTTTGAAAACAGCTCAGGTGGATTGAAAATGAATTTCAAACTAGAATTTCAATCCGATGTTTTCTCAGACGTCTGTGTAGAATTGTACCCGCCCATTTCATTGTCTATCATTAATTAAACATTTTGACTGTAACAGATGGAAATGACGTAAGCTTCATATTTCCAATTTTGCCAGTTAATGTTCCGCGGTCTTAAAATACCATGCCTTGGGAAAGGGGAGGCAGCCACCCTCCTGATACTACATGTATGACATTAAGGCTTTGCACAAGAAATCTGAGATAACATGGATGAATGGTAGCCATGACAATGGGTTTCAAAGTATAAAAATGCACAATTTTGAAATCCAACTGCATATTAGTGCGGCCTAGTGGAACTATATAATTTATAAATTATCTCTTTTACTTCCAGATTACCATGGAAACCAAGTTATATTCGTTATAACTTCAATGATATATTCAATTTTAAGATAAAATCTAGTAATTGGACATAGTTTATGTACAATTTACACAATAATCGTAGAAGAAATTTCTTAGGCCATTCCAAGTTTTTACTATGTTTAGCGTCCGCGTGCGCCTTGGTTTTTGACACCCAATATCAGAAAAAACAAACAAAATATTGAGGCCTGGAATTGATTATTCTGGTCGAAATCTATGAAGTCTGGCATTTTTTCTAATGACCTGTCTACTATATGTCATAACAGATATATTTTAAGCATTTAATACCTTAATTTTGCTAAAGAATATATTTCTGAGACTATGAGAAATATATATTGAATAATCAATCCTTTGAATGGTGTCGTTTTTGTGACTTTAAAGTCTGTGTTTTATTTATTTTTCACTTGTGTGTTTTTTGCGAATAGGTAGGTAGGTTTTTGAAAGATAGATGGACGCTAAACAGAGAAAAAAATTTGGAATGGCCTTAAAGAAAAACCCACGGTCCGTTGTCAGGCCCGTAGGAAGCAATTTCAGTTTGGGGGGGGGGGGGGCACAGCCATACATTTTCAGTTGGAGGGGCACTATCAACTACCAAAAATTCTTGACAAGCAAAAAAAAAAAAAAAAAAAAAAAAGGTCATCAGACGTTTTTATTGAGGGGGCACTAGCATATGGTAACTATGTTTTCTATAGTAATCTATATATCGGCAAAATTATTGGGAGAGGGGGGCACGCCCCCCCCCCCGGTTCCTAAGGCCATGGAACTTGTGTAAAAGAACTTACGACTTAGACCAGAATTTAAATCTGCTTTTAACTTTTTAATTCACATTATATTGAAAATGTTTTTAATCCTTTTAAAAGGAATATAGTAAAATATTTTTACTCTAGCAATTTTAAACAAATCATTAATTTATTTTGTAAAAATTTTACAATCAATTTAAGTTTTCGGTCTTACATTTAGTCATAGGTTCTTTTGTAAAACGGGCCCCTGTATGATTCCTCTGAATCACTGAAATATTACCTCTATGGCAACACCAACGAAACAATCTCTAATTATGTCAAGTTACATCAAATATATTCAGAAAAACTTAAAATCTAAGTTATGATTCATATAATTCAGTGCAAAAACATGACGTAAAGCCCTCTTCCTCGACGGCATCTTTATATATTTTTTTTCTGTCTTTTGATTTGTTTGCTTCCTAAAATAACAGCACAAGACTAAAAACGAGTTATTTTTTTTTTTTAATAATTTCAAGATTTCGTTCAAATGTAACCATGCATATAGTTACGCCCTATTTCATGTGGAATCCCATTAGTTTCTTTACCAGCTTAGTAAAAAGTCAACATTCCTACAGGTGTGATTATTGACATTCCAGGTCCCTCCAGAATGAGGATTTATAATGTTTTTTTTGTTTTTGTTTTGTTTTGTTTTTTGTTTTTTGTTGTTTTTTTTTTTTTTTTTTTTGAATTTTAGACCCATTGCAAAAATCCATAGCAACCGACTTATCATTTGTTTAAGCTTCAAGGATAAAAATTCTTGATCATGCGTGCCAAAAAAAAAAAAAATAATAATTGCTTAGTACCGTAATATATAAAAAAATGTCTCTTAATGAATGCAAACGTACAGGGTCAGAAAAATCAAATATGGGTGGCTCGATTATTCTTCTTCAAATGTGATTAATAATACATAACTGGTGTTCTTATTCATTATTTATTGTCCATAACCTAAACGTGTTGGCATTTATTTTTCATTATTTCCCATTTTTGGGAAACATAATTTTATTAAGATAAGGTCAACCAAAAATTATGATAAAGAGATTTTATCAGACTTTTAACTGAGGCAGACTGAGAAATATGTTTTTATGCTGGCAATGTCAATGATATGTGGTGTGCTTTAAGAGAAATTTTTATGAATAAAAGTTGCTCCAATAAAAGAGGTTAGAATAAAACAAAAAATTGAGCCATGGATGACAAGTGACATCTTGGAAAGTATACAATTAAGGAATCAACAGCTTTTGAATTTTAGAAAATCTGAAAATCAAGATGATTATAAAAGTTATTGTAAAACTAGAAATTTGGTTCAAAGACTTTGTGATAAGGCCAAAACAGAATATTTTAATGATAAGATAGAAGATAATACAGACAACCCAAAGATAATTTGGTCCTGTTTAAAGAATCTGGGATATCAACAAAATAATAAAAAAACAAACAAACAAAACAAACGGCAATATCACATTATCTAGTGATGAAGAAATTAATTGTTATGATAATATATACATTTGTGGTATCTCTCTATTATATAAACATGCAGAGAGCAAATATCTTCATACCTGTATGAAGTTTTTCGAAGGTCATAGGTCATTACGTGACCTAATCACACAGCGCAGTAATATCTACATAAAAACACACTCCACTAAGCAATATAGCATGTTTTTCATGCATAAAAATGTACAAAATACGCAAGTAAAATAATAATCATTTTATTTACAATGTAAACGAGTATTTAATACAGTTCTTGATCGATTTTACATAGAGAATAGAAAACTACGTGTTATAAGTTTCATGTCTGAGCTGCATAGTCTCAACGTTTACCCTTATTTTTCTCGCAGACCTCTGAATGCTATAATTTTTTTTCCATTAAACTTTACTCACAATAAATTTGAAAATCTGTTGAAAAATATCAATGTAATGCAATCACGCCACAAACAGCTGACAAACACTGCACTTTGGAAGTTCGGTAGGCACACCTCCATCATCGAGATCTTTGTGACGCTGTCTTAACAATGTAAGCTGTCGCCAGTGTCTCCATGTCAACATCATAAATTAATAAATATGCCTTACTGAAATCGTAGGTTTTATGTTTTTGATCAAATTTTTTACTTGATTTCAAGTTATCTGGTCAGGACAAGTGTCTCCATCCATCCCTTTCCGACCGAAATTCCTCCAACTTTTTATTATCAAACATCGGACGTGTTTCTTATGTTTTTTAACATCGAATATGGGTTCTCATGAATACAAAAATTCCCACACACCAATATGCTCACTATAATTGATCACAAGTAGCCTTTCACAGAATATACCCTTCAAAACAGAATCCTTTGCCAGATGAATTTGAAGCGTAACCGCTTTTCAAGCCGATTTACACCTAGCGTAATTTGTCAAAATCTACGACGCACAGTTGGTGCAATATTTATATTCGATTACACTAGATTGTCCGTCTCAAATGTATATATAAGTAATAAATAACAAGTTTAAAAACTTCAATGGGAATTGAAGTGGGTCGGTACGTGATCAAATCTTCTGAGAAGGCCTTCGGCCTTCACAGGATTTGATCACGTGACCGACCCACTTCAATTCCCATTGAAGTTTTTAAACTTGTTATTTATTTCTTAAATGAAAAAATCGCAAACTGCTTTAATTCTTATTTCACTACAATAGCAGCTAAACTACTCAGTCAACTACCTACCCCCAAGGGTGTATATAATTCTGTATCAACAGCTGTCAAAAATTTTTATGAAAAGAGGAAAAGTTTTTGTGTTAAAATATGTATCTGAGAGTTTTGTTTTCAAAGAGCTATGTCAAATTAAAACCTCAAAGAGCACAGGACTTGATGGTATCCCTGCCAGATTTTTGAAAGATGCTGCCCCTATTATAAAAATACTTATTACATACTTAATCAATATATCAGAAGAAACTGTGCCTGATGATCTGTGACGGTACATATTGTCGTTTTGTACATATTGTCGTCGGCGACAATATGTACCTACCCTCACTGCACATATTGTCGTCCATCGGTACATATTGTCGCCGGCGACAATATGAACAGGACGACAAAATGTACCGTCACAGTCACGCTGCATGGAATAGCATACGGGACACGTCAGTGTGATTCACACACACCAATTACATTCACAAAACCACAGAAATCTTAAAGCAACAATATCTGTGGGGCGACAATATGTACAGTAAGGGTGAGGCACATAATGTCGCTAGTGACAATATGTACAAGTTTAACTTTTCAGCCGGCGACAATATGTACCGATAGACGACAATATGTGCAGTGAGAGTAGGTACATATTGTCGCCGACGACAATATGTACAAAACGACAATATGTACCGTCACATGATCTGAAACAGCTATTCTTTTTTCACATACCAATCCAGAAGTCATTAGTAAAAAAAACTATCTGAGATGTTAGAGGAATGTAAGCACTGGTTAGTTGATAATAAACTTTCTCTACATTTGGGAAAGAGAGTATTTTATTTGGACCTCCTAGAAAATTGAAGTCATATGATATGAACACCTTTTCAGTAGTATGTGGTGGAATCAAAATTAAATCTAAAAATTGTGTTAAATAATTAGGAGTTTTTTTTTTTTTTTTTTTTTTTTTTTTTATTTTGTTTTGTTTTGTTTTTTTTTTTTGACAACTTACTATCTGGTGAGAAAATTGTAGAAACTATTATTAGTAAAACAAACCAACGACTTAAATTTTTATATTGGCAAAATTCATGTTTGTCAATGCAATCAAGAAGTTTTATTTCAATGTCACATCGATTATGCTATCACCTGTTGGTATGAAGGACTATCTGGAAAAAAAAAATAGACTTCAGGTTGCACAGAACAAGATTATTAGATTTATTCTTGATGTTTCACCTAGATCAAGAGTCAGTGTTAATGAATTTGAAAAATTGGGTTTTTTGAATATCAGAAGTAGAGTTTGTCAATTACGCCTCAACTTTGTCTACAATATATTTCATAATAAAGGTCCAAATTATATGTACAGCAATTTTAAGCGAAATGTTTCTTCAAATTGTACAAGGTCAAGTAAATCTAATTTTTTTTTTTTTTTTTTTTTTTTTTTTGTGCCAAAGGGTTCAAAAAATGGAAAGTGAAACTTTTTTTTACAATGGAATTAAAGATTAGAATTCCCTACCTGATCAGATTAAAACAATTACCAATAAATCAAAATTAAAAAAAAAGGTCAAAAACATTTTTGGAAAAACTTAAGAAAATGTCTAAGGAAGACTTTTAATACTATTATATTTATAACCCAACTTTTCTTTCTTCTTATACAATTAAGAACTTGTATTTTAGATGCTTCTGCATATTAAGTATGACTGAAATTTTAAGCCATTTTGATTATATTAAGTATATTATGTATTGTTTATATTAAGTATATTATATATGTCATATGCCAGTAATTTTGTTACATGTAAAAGGACCCCATTGGAAATAAGCCATACTGGTTTTCATGGGCTATCCTTGGGTTTAGGCATATATACGACATAATATATTTATTTGGTTTATATGCAAAATAAGATTTATTAGTTAATTCGTTTTAAATTCATCTCTTAAATCATGTCTATTTGATTAAGTTTTATATGTATATAATACTCACACCTCAATGTCCTTGTACATTGCAGAATGCCTATTTCAGAATAAAGATTATTATTATTGTTATTACTTTATTTATTTTTAGGAATTACAAAAAAGTTTTTACAAAATGCTATACGCTTTAAAAATCTGTAGCAGTAACTGAAAGTATATATCATGCAATATATCGTTTAATTTAATCAATTTGCACATGTAATGATACATTAAGAATAATACATGTCAAAATCTGTATCACATCCCATATCAACCCGAGAATCCCATATCAACCCGAGAATCCAGCATCAGCTCGAGGCCGAAGGGAACCTGCATATCACGGTTAAATCGATTTTATTGTATTTCTTACGATACTCATTTACACATTTACATTCATTTATTCAGGAAGCATGAAAGGCTAATACTTTGATTTAAACAATGTGAAATCCCCCCTTCCCACCTCCACCCACCCCAAATAGAATCATACACTAACACACAAACGAAATGGTAGTTTGGCATTTAACTTTGGAAATTTTTCTTTTCTAAAAAATGCTGGCATGCACTGTCATGAGTTACAATACAATGCCATTAACAACAACTTCCTCTAAAACTAGAGCATTTTTCCCGCCTCTAGCTGCCCGATCGTCTGTTATATAGTTCGGTTTGACAATTTTCACTGTGACGCATTTTCCATACAGGAGTGTCCCGCATTCAATGATGTGAACATCTCCAGTTTTACTGGGTCCGATGAATGTTCCACAAGTTGACATCTGGGGCCAGTTCGAGGAGTTGCCTACCCTGGCTTCAACATCATGCAGCCATCTACCTAAAGTAGGGATATGGAGAGAGTTAATGAATTTCTAATCACTAGAGGAATTTATTTCTCAAATTTGAGAAATCTGTAGGTTCCTTTCATTTACTAGATTTTCACCTTAGTATTAATTTTCTATAAATGCAATAAAAAAAAAGTCTTCTTTTTTTGTATCAAGCAATGCAACATTTCACAACTACAACAATCGTTTGATTTTATGATCCAGTGGCAAAATTTTAAATATCATATAAATGGTTTTTTTTATGTTAGGCTTACGCAGGTTATGCATTTTTCTGCAACAGCTGCAACATTAGTTCCCACACTTACAACCAAAGACAGCATTTTATTGTTTAAATTAATTGGGTTTTTTTTTATTATACGTGCACAACTGATTTGGTAACCTACCGTGATTGTCGATCCTGTTAAATAAAATAATACTTTTGACGACACATAATTCAGTTCCTAGATTAATGGATAGCCAAGGGAAGATTTCATAACCTGTATGGAATAACAGATTAAAATTCATCACATGTGTGCGTCCATCAACAGCATTTTCCCATCTTTTATTATTTGCAGGAAATAAACTAGAACTAGCCGAAACAGTCTTTTCGAGCGCCAGATTTGTTACTATAGAAAAAAGGAAAATTTCTCTGTGAATCAAAAATCTCAGTACACGTAACTTTTATTTCTTAAGAAGGTTGGGTGATCATGGGCATTTTTCGTCTATTCAAACCTCCTGTAAAGAAGAAATCCGTTTAAAAATATGGGAAATTGCATTAAATATTGTAGCTGAAACACTTTTTTTAATATAAATAATATATAGTTTGTGAATAGAAAACAAAAATGCCTATTTGAATTTTTTTTAGGTGGAATTGTTCGGTAATATATTGACCACCCAGCCTCCTTAAAACATCTTTATGAAATGTTAATTATAAGTAATTTCTGTTAACAAAAATTGTACATATCTCGTTGTCCAGTTATGAACTGAGACATATTTCTAACCTTTGTGGCAGACGTCTTTGTAGTTTAGGTATGTTTCGTTACACGAGCAGATTCCCTCCTCACAAACAGCACCAAATGGACAGGAATCAGTCGAGGAACAGGGACCAGAGAGTATAGACTCTAAAACAGTAACTCAATGTAGTACTTACTAATACAGATAGTGTAGACTCTAAAACAGTAACTCAATGTAGTACTTACTAGTACAGATAGTGTAGACTCTAAAACAGTAACTCAATGTAGTACTTACTAGTACAGATAGTGTAGACTCTAAAACAGTAACTAAATATAGTACTTACTAGTACAGATAGTGTAGACTCTAAAACAGTAACTCAATGTAGTACTTACTAATACAGATAGTGTAGACTCTAAAACAGTAACTCAATGTAGTACTTACTAGTACAGATAGTGTAGACTCTAAAACAGTAACTAAATATAGTACTTACTAGTACAGATAGTGTAGACTCTAAAACAGTAACTAAATATAGTACTTACTGGTACAGATAGTGCAGACTCTAAAACAGTAACTAAATATAGTACTTACTAGTACAGATAGTGTAGACTCTAAAACAGTAACTCAATGTAGTACTTACTAGTACAGATAGTGTAGACTCTAAAACAGTAACTCAATATAGTACTTACTAGTACAGATAGTGTAGACTCTAAAACAGTAACTCAATGTAGTACTTACTAATACAGATAGTGTAGACTCTAAAACAGTAACTCAATGTAGTACTTACTAGTACAGATAGTGTAGACTCTAAAACAGTAACTACATATAGTACTTACTAGTACAGATAGTGTAGACTCTAAAACAGTAACTCAATATAGTACTTACTTATACAAATAGTATAGACTCTAAAACAGTAACTCAATGTAGTACTTACTAGTACAGATAGTGTAGACTCTAAAACAGTAACTCAATATAGTACTTACTAGTACAGATAGTGTAGACTCTAAAACAGTAACTCAATATAGTACTTACTAGTACAGATAGTGTAGACTCTAAAACAGTAACTCAATATAGAACTTACTAGTACAGATAGTGTAGACTCTAAAACAGTAATTCAATGTAGTACTTACTAGTACAGATAGTGTAGACTCTAAAACAGTAACTCAATATAGTACTTACTAGTACAGATAGTGTAGACTCTAAAACAGTAACTCAATATAGTACTTACTAGTACAGATAGTGTAGACTCTAAAACAGTAACTCAATATAGAACTTACTAGTACAGATAGTGTAGACTCTAAAACAGTAACTCAATGTAGTACTTACTAATACAGATAGTATAGACTCTAAAACAGTAACTCAATATAGTACTTACTAGTACAGATAGTGTAGACTCTAAAACAGTAACTCAATATAGAACTTACTAGTACAGATAGTGTAGACTCTAAAACAGTAACTCAATGTAGTACTTACTAATACAGATAGTGTAGACTCTAAAACAGTAACTCAATGTAGAACTTACTTGTACAGATAGTGTAGACTCTAAAACAGTAACTCAATATAGTACTTACTAGTACAAATAGTATAGACTCTAAAACAGTAACTCAATGTAGTACTTACTAATACAGATAGTATAGACTCTAAAACAGTAACTACATATAGTACTTACTAGTACAGATAGTATAGACCCTAAAACAGTAACTCAATATAGAACTTAGTAGTACAGATAGTGTAGACTCTAAAACAGTAACTCAATGTAGTACTTACTAATACAGATAGTGTAGACTCTAAAACAGTAACTCAATGTAGTACTTATTAATACAGATAGTGTAGACTCTAGTACTTACTAGTACAGATAGTGTAGACTCTAAAACAGTAACTACATATAGTACTTACTAATACAGATAGTGTAGACTCTAAAACAGTAACTCAATGTAGTACTTACTAATACAGATAGTGTAGACTCTAGTACTTACTAGTACAGATAGTGTAGACTCTAAAACAGTAACTCAATATAGTACTTACTAATACAGATAGTGTAGACTCTAAAACAGTAACTCAATGTAGTACTTACTAGTACAGATAGTATAGACTCTAAAGCAGTAACTCAATGTAGAACTTACTTGTACAGATAGTGTAGACTCTAAAACAGTAAATACATATAGTACTTATTAGTACAGATAGTATAGACCCTAAAACAGTAACTACATATAGAACTTAGTAGTACAGATAGTGTAGACTCTAAAACAGTAACTCAATGTAGTACTTACTAATACAGATAGTGTAGACTCTAAAACAGTAACTCAATGTAGTACTTACTAATACAGATAGTGTAGACTCTAAAACAGTAACTCAATGTAGTACTTACTAATACAGATAGTGTAGACTCTAGTACTTACTAGTACAGATAGTGTAGACTCTAAAACAGTAACTACATATAGTACTTGCTAGTACAGATAGTGTAGACTCTAAAACAGTAACTCAATGTAGTACTTACTAGTACAGATAGTGTAGACTCTAAAACAGTAACTACATATAGTACTTACTAAGACTCTAAAACAGTAACTAAATATAGTACTTACTAGTACAGATAGTGTAGACTCTAAAACAGTAACTCAATGTAGTACTTACTAGTACAGATAGTGTAGACTCTAAAACAGTAACTCAATATAGTACTTACTAGTACAGATAGTGTAGACTCTAAAACAGTAACTCAATGTAGTACTTACTAATACAGATAGTGTAGACTCTAAAACAGTAACTCAATGTAGTACTTACTAGTACAGATAGTGTAGACTCTAAAACAGTAACTACATATAGTACTTACTAGTACAGATAGTGTAGACTCTAAAACAGTAACTCAATATAGTACTTACTTATACAAATAGTATAGACTCTAAAACAGTAACTCAATGTAGTACTTACTAGTACAGATAGTGTAGACTCTAAAACAGTAACTCAATATAGTACTTACTAGTACAGATAGTGTAGACTCTAAAACAGTAACTCAATATAGTACTTACTAGTACAGATAGTGTAGACTCTAAAACAGTAACTCAATATAGAACTTACTAGTACAGATAGTGTAGACTCTAAAACAGTAATTCAATGTAGTACTTACTAGTACAGATAGTGTAGACTCTAAAACAGTAACTCAATATAGTACTTACTAGTACAGATAGTGTAGACTCTAAAACAGTAACTCAATATAGTACTTACTAGTACAGATAGTGTAGACTCTAAAACAGTAACTCAATATAGAACTTACTAGTACAGATAGTGTAGACTCTAAAACAGTAACTCAATGTAGTACTTACTAATACAGATAGTATAGACTCTAAAACAGTAACTCAATATAGTACTTACTAGTACAGATAGTGTAGACTCTAAAACAGTAACTCAATATAGAACTTACTAGTACAGATAGTGTAGACTCTAAAACAGTAACTCAATGTAGTACTTACTAATACAGATAGTGTAGACTCTAAAACAGTAACTCAATGTAGAACTTACTTGTACAGATAGTGTAGACTCTAAAACAGTAACTCAATATAGTACTTACTAGTACAAATAGTATAGACTCTAAAACAGTAACTCAATGTAGTACTTACTAATACAGATAGTATAGACTCTAAAACAGTAACTACATATAGTACTTACTAGTACAGATAGTATAGACCCTAAAACAGTAACTCAATATAGAACTTAGTAGTACAGATAGTGTAGACTCTAAAACAGTAACTCAATGTAGTACTTATTAATACAGATAGTGTAGACTCTAGTACTTACTAGTACAGATAGTGTAGACTCTAAAACAGTAACTACATATAGTACTTACTAATACAGATAGTGTAGACTCTAAAACAGTAACTCAATGTAGTACTTACTAATACAGATAGTGTAGACTCTAGTACTTACTAGTACAGATAGTGTAGACTCTAAAACAGTAACTCAATATAGTACTTACTAATACAGATAGTGTAGACTCTAAAACAGTAACTCAATGTAGTACTTACTAGTACAGATAGTATAGACTCTAAAGCAGTAACTCAATGTAGAACTTACTTGTACAGATAGTGTAGACTCTAAAACAGTAAATACATATAGAACTTAGTAGTACAGATAGTGTAGACTCTAAAACAGTAACTCAATGTAGTACTTACTAATACAGATAGTGTAGACTCTAAAACAGTAACTCAATGTAGTACTTACTAATACAGATAGTGTAGACTCTAAAACAGTAACTCAATGTAGTACTTACTAATACAGATAGTGTAGACTCTAGTACTTACTAGTACAGATAGTGTAGACTCTAAAACAGTAACTACATATAGTACTTGCTAGTACAGATAGTGTAGACTCTAAAACAGTAACTCAATGTAGTACTTACTAGTACAGATAGTGTAGACTCTAAAACAGTAACTACATATAGTACTTACTAGTACAGATAGTGTAGACTCTAAAACAGTAACTACATATAGTACTTACTAGTACAGATAGTGTAGACTCTAAAACAGTAAATACATATAGTACTTACTGGTACAGATAGTGTAGACTCTAAAACAGTAACTCAATGTAGTACTTACTAGTACAGATAGTGTAGACTCTAAAACAGTAACTCAATGTAGAACTTACTTGTACAGATAGTGTAGACTCTAAAACAGTAAATACATATAGTACTTACTAATACAGATAGTATAGACCCTAAAACAGTAACTACATATAGAACTTAGTAGTACAGATAGTGTAGACTCTAAAACAGTAACTCAATGTAGTACTTACTAGTACAGATAGTGTAGACTCTAAAACAGTAACTCAATGTAGTACTTACTAATACAGATAGTGTAGACTCTAAAACAGTAACTACATATAGAACTTACTAGTACAGATAGTATAGACCCTAAAACAGTAACTCAATGTAGTACTTACTAGTACAGATAGTGTAGACTCTAAAACAGTAACTCAATGTAGTACTTACTAATACAGATAGTGTAGACTCTAAAACAGTAACTCAATGTAGTACTTACTAGTACAGATAGTATAGACCCTAAAACAGTAACTCAATGTAGTACTTACTAATACAGATAGTGTAGACTCTAAAACAGTAACTACATATAGAACTTACTAGTACAGATAGTGTAGACTCTAAAACAGTAACTACATATAGAACTTAGTAGTACAGATAGTGTAGACTCTAAAACAGTAACTCAATGTAGTACTTACTAGTACAGATAGTGTAGACTCTAAAACAGTAACTCAATGTAGTACTTACTAGTACAGATAGTGTAGACTCTAAAACAGTAACTCAATGTAGTACTTACTAATACAGATAGTATAGACCCTAAAACAGTAACTACATATAGAACTTAGTAGTACAGATAGTGTAGACCCTAAAACAGTAACTCAATGTAGTACTTACTAATACAGATAGTGTAGACTCTAAAACAGTAACTACATATAGAACTTACTAGTACAGATAGTGTAGACTCTAAAACAGTAACTACATATAGAACTTAGTAGTACAGATAGTGTAGACTCTAAAACAGTAACTCAATATAGTACTTACTAGTACAAATTGTATAGACTCTAAAACAGTAACTCAATATAGTACTTACTAGTACAGATAGTATAGACCCTAAAACAGTAACTCAATATAGAACTTAGTAGTACAGATAGTGTAGACTCTAAAACAGTAACTCAATGTAGTACTTACTAATACAGATAGTGTAGACTCTAAAACAGTAACTCAATGTAGTACTTACTAATACAGATAGTGTAGACTCTAGTACTTACTAGTACAGATAGTGTAGACTCTAAAACAGTAACTACATATAGTACTTACTAATACAGATAGTGTAGACTCTAAAACAGTAACTCAATGTAGTACTTACTAATACAGATAGTGTAGACTCTAGTACTTACTAGTACAGATAGTGTAGACTCTAAAACAGTAACTCAATATAGTACTTACTAATACAGATAGTGTAGACTCTAAAACAGTAACTCAATGTAGTACTTACTAGTACAGATAGTATAGACTCTAAAGCAGTAACTCAATGTAGAACTTACTTGTACAGATAGTGTAGACTCTAAAACAGTAAATACATATAGTACTTACTAGTACAGATAGTATAGACCCTAAAACAGTAACTACATATAGAACTTAGTAGTACAGATAGTGTAGACTCTAAAACAGTAACTCAATGTAGTACTTACTAATACAGATAGTGTAGACTCTAAAACAGTAACTCAATGTAGTACTTACTAATACAGATAGTGTAGACTCTAAAACAGTAACTCAATGTAGTACTTACTAGTACAGATAGTGTAGACTCTAAAACAGTAACTCAATATAGTACTTACTAGTACAGATAGTGTAGACCCTAAAACAGTAACTCAATGTAGTACTTACTAATACAGATAGTGTAGACTCTAAAACAGTAACTCAATGTAGTACTTACTAATACAGATAGTGTAGACTCTAAAACAGTAACTCAATGTAGTACTTACTAATACAGATAGTGTAGACTCTAGTACTTACTAGTACAGATAGTGTAGACTCTAAAACAGTAACTACATATAGTACTTACTAATACAGATAGTGTAGACTCTAAAACAGTAACTCAATGTAGTACTTACTAATACAGATAGTGTAGACTCTAGTACTTACTAGTACAGATAGTGTAGACTCTAAAACAGTAACTCAATATAGTACTTACTAATACAGATAGTGTAGACTCTAAAACAGTAACTCAATGTAGTACTTACTAGTACAGATAGTATAGACTCTAAAGCAGTAACTCAATGTAGAACTTACTTGTACAGATAGTGTAGACTCTAAAACAGTAAATACATATAGTACTTATTAGTACAGATAGTATAGACCCTAAAACAGTAACTCAATATAGAACTTACTTGTACAGATAGTGTAGACTCTAAAACAGTAACTCAATGTAGTACTTACTAATACAGATAGTGTAGACTCTAAAACAGTAACTCAATGTAGTACTTACTAATACAGATAGTGTAGACTCTAAAACAGTAACTCAATGTAGTACTTACTAATACAGATAGTGTAGACTCTAAAACAGTAACTCAATGTAGTACTTACTAATACAGATAGTGTAGACTCTAAAACAGTAACTCAATGTAGTACTTACTAATACAGATAGTATAGACTCTAAAACAGTAACTACATATAGTACTTACTAGTACAGATAGTGTAGACTCTAAAACAGTAACTCAATATAGAACTTAGTAGTACAGATAGTGTAGACTCTAAAACAGTAACTCAATGTAGTACTTACTAATACAGATAGTATAGACTCTAAAACAGTAACTACATATAGTACTTACTAGTACAGATAGTATAGACCCTAAAACAGTAACTCAATATAGAACTTAGTAGTACAGATAGTGTAGACTCTAAAACAGTAACTCAATGTAGTACTTACTAATACAGATAGTGTAGACTCTAAAACAGTAACTCAATGTAGTACTTACTAATACAGATAGTGTAGACTCTAGTACTTACTAGTACAGATAGTGTAGACTCTAAAACAGTAACTACATATAGTACTTACTAATACAGATAGTGTAGACTCTAAAACAGTAACTCAATGTAGTACTTACTAATACAGATAGTGTAGACTCTAGTACTTACTAGTACAGATAGTGTAGACTCTAAAACAGTAACTCAATATAGTACTTACTAATACAGATAGTGTAGACTCTAAAACAGTAACTCAATGTAGTACTTACTAGTACAGATAGTATAGACTCTAAAGCAGTAACTCAATGTAGAACTTACTTGTACAGATAGTGTAGACTCTAAAACAGTAAATACATATAGTACTTATTAGTACAGATAGTATAGACCCTAAAACAGTAACTACATATAGAACTTAGTAGTACAGATAGTGTAGACTCTAAAACAGTAACTCAATGTAGTACTTACTAATACAGATAGTGTAGACTCTAAAACAGTAACTCAATGTAGTACTTACTAATACAGATAGTGTAGACTCTAAAACAGTAACTCAATGTAGTACTTACTAATACAGATAGTGTAGACTCTAAAACAGTAACTCAATGTAGTACTTACTAGTACAGATAGTATAGACCCTAAAACAGTAACTCAATGTAGTACTTACTAATACAGATAGTGTAGACTCTAAAACAGTAACTACATATAGAACTTACTAGTACAGATAGTGTAGACTCTAAAACAGTAACTCAATGTAGTACTTACTAATACAGATAGTGTAGACTCTAAAACAGTAACTCAATGTAGTACTTACTAGTACAGATAGTGTAGACTCTAAAACAGTAACTCAATGTAGTACTTACTAATACAGATAGTGTAGACTCTAAAACAGTAACTCAATGTAGTACTTACTAATACAGATAGTGTAGACTCTAGTACTTACTAGTACAGATAGTGTAGACTCTAAAACAGTAACTACATATAGTACTTGCTAGTACAGATAGTGTAGACTCTAAAACAGTAACTCAATGTAGTACTTACTAGTACAGATAGTGTAGACTCTAAAACAGTAACTACATATAGTACTTACTAAGACTCTAAAACAGTAACTAAATATAGTACTTACTAGTACAGATAGTGTAGACTCTAAAACAGTAACTCAATGTAGTACTTACTAGTACAGATAGTGTAGACTCTAAAACAGTAACTCAATATAGTACTTACTAGTACAGATAGTGTAGACTCTAAAACAGTAACTCAATGTAGTACTTACTAATACAGATAGTGTAGACTCTAAAACAGTAACTCAATGTAGTACTTACTAGTACAGATAGTGTAGACTCTAAAACAGTAACTACATATAGTACTTACTAGTACAGATAGTGTAGACTCTAAAACAGTAACTCAATATAGTACTTACTTATACAAATAGTATAGACTCTAAAACAGTAACTCAATGTAGTACTTACTAGTACAGATAGTGTAGACTCTAAAACAGTAACTCAATATAGTACTTACTAGTACAGATAGTGTAGACTCTAAAACAGTAACTCAATATAGTACTTACTAGTACAGATAGTGTAGACTCTAAAACAGTAACTCAATATAGAACTTACTAGTACAGATAGTGTAGACTCTAAAACAGTAATTCAATGTAGTACTTACTAGTACAGATAGTGTAGACTCTAAAACAGTAACTCAATATAGTACTTACTAGTACAGATAGTGTAGACTCTAAAACAGTAACTCAATATAGTACTTACTAGTACAGATAGTGTAGACTCTAAAACAGTAACTCAATATAGAACTTACTAGTACAGATAGTGTAGACTCTAAAACAGTAACTCAATGTAGTACTTACTAATACAGATAGTATAGACTCTAAAACAGTAACTCAATATAGTACTTACTAGTACAGATAGTGTAGACTCTAAAACAGTAACTCAATATAGAACTTACTAGTACAGATAGTGTAGACTCTAAAACAGTAACTCAATGTAGTACTTACTAATACAGATAGTGTAGACTCTAAAACAGTAACTCAATGTAGAACTTACTTGTACAGATAGTGTAGACTCTAAAACAGTAACTCAATATAGTACTTACTAGTACAAATAGTATAGACTCTAAAACAGTAACTCAATGTAGTACTTACTAATACAGATAGTATAGACTCTAAAACAGTAACTACATATAGTACTTACTAGTACAGATAGTATAGACCCTAAAACAGTAACTCAATATAGAACTTAGTAGTACAGATAGTGTAGACTCTAAAACAGTAACTCAATGTAGTACTTATTAATACAGATAGTGTAGACTCTAGTACTTACTAGTACAGATAGTGTAGACTCTAAAACAGTAACTACATATAGTACTTACTAATACAGATAGTGTAGACTCTAAAACAGTAACTCAATGTAGTACTTACTAATACAGATAGTGTAGACTCTAGTACTTACTAGTACAGATAGTGTAGACTCTAAAACAGTAACTCAATATAGTACTTACTAATACAGATAGTGTAGACTCTAAAACAGTAACTCAATGTAGTACTTACTAGTACAGATAGTATAGACTCTAAAGCAGTAACTCAATGTAGAACTTACTTGTACAGATAGTGTAGACTCTAAAACAGTAAATACATATAGAACTTAGTAGTACAGATAGTGTAGACTCTAAAACAGTAACTCAATGTAGTACTTACTAATACAGATAGTGTAGACTCTAAAACAGTAACTCAATGTAGTACTTACTAATACAGATAGTGTAGACTCTAAAACAGTAACTCAATGTAGTACTTACTAATACAGATAGTGTAGACTCTAGTACTTACTAGTACAGATAGTGTAGACTCTAAAACAGTAACTACATATAGTACTTGCTAGTACAGATAGTGTAGACTCTAAAACAGTAACTCAATGTAGTACTTACTAGTACAGATAGTGTAGACTCTAAAACAGTAACTACATATAGTACTTACTAGTACAGATAGTGTAGACTCTAAAACAGTAACTACATATAGTACTTACTAGTACAGATAGTGTAGACTCTAAAACAGTAAATACATATAGTACTTACTGGTACAGATAGTGTAGACTCTAAAACAGTAACTCAATGTAGTACTTACTAGTACAGATAGTGTAGACTCTAAAACAGTAACTCAATGTAGAACTTACTTGTACAGATAGTGTAGACTCTAAAACAGTAAATACATATAGTACTTACTAATACAGATAGTATAGACCCTAAAACAGTAACTACATATAGAACTTAGTAGTACAGATAGTGTAGACTCTAAAACAGTAACTCAATGTAGTACTTACTAGTACAGATAGTGTAGACTCTAAAACAGTAACTCAATGTAGTACTTACTAATACAGATAGTGTAGACTCTAAAACAGTAACTACATATAGAACTTACTAGTACAGATAGTATAGACCCTAAAACAGTAACTCAATGTAGTACTTACTAGTACAGATAGTGTAGACTCTAAAACAGTAACTCAATGTAGTACTTACTAATACAGATAGTGTAGACTCTAAAACAGTAACTCAATGTAGTACTTACTAGTACAGATAGTATAGACCCTAAAACAGTAACTCAATGTAGTACTTACTAATACAGATAGTGTAGACTCTAAAACAGTAACTACATATAGAACTTACTAGTACAGATAGTGTAGACTCTAAAACAGTAACTACATATAGAACTTAGTAGTACAGATAGTGTAGACTCTAAAACAGTAACTCAATGTAGTACTTACTAGTACAGATAGTGTAGACTCTAAAACAGTAACTCAATGTAGTACTTACTAGTACAGATAGTGTAGACTCTAAAACAGTAACTCAATGTAGTACTTACTAATACAGATAGTATAGACCCTAAAACAGTAACTACATATAGAACTTAGTAGTACAGATAGTGTAGACCCTAAAACAGTAACTCAATGTAGTACTTACTAATACAGATAGTGTAGACTCTAAAACAGTAACTACATATAGAACTTACTAGTACAGATAGTGTAGACTCTAAAACAGTAACTACATATAGAACTTAGTAGTACAGATAGTGTAGACTCTAAAACAGTAACTCAATATAGTACTTACTAGTACAAATTGTATAGACTCTAAAACAGTAACTCAATATAGTACTTACTAGTACAGATAGTATAGACCCTAAAACAGTAACTCAATATAGAACTTAGTAGTACAGATAGTGTAGACTCTAAAACAGTAACTCAATGTAGTACTTACTAATACAGATAGTGTAGACTCAAAAACAGTAACTCAATGTAGTACTTACTAATACAGATAGTGTAGACTCTAGTACTTACTAGTACAGATAGTGTAGACTCTAAAACAGTAACTACATATAGTACTTACTAATACAGATAGTGTAGACTCTAAAACAGTAACTCAATGTAGTACTTACTAATACAGATAGTGTAGACTCTAGTACTTACTAGTACAGATAGTGTAGACTCTAAAACAGTAACTCAATATAGTACTTACTAATACAGATAGTGTAGACTCTAAAACAGTAACTCAATGTAGTACTTACTAGTACAGATAGTATAGACTCTAAAGCAGTAACTCAATGTAGAACTTACTTGTACAGATAGTGTAGACTCTAAAACAGTAAATACATATAGTACTTACTAGTACAGATAGTATAGACCCTAAAACAGTAACTACATATAGAACTTAGTAGTACAGATAGTGTAGACTCTAAAACAGTAACTCAATGTAGTACTTACTAATACAGATAGTGTAGACTCTAAAACAGTAACTCAATGTAGTACTTACTAATACAGATAGTGTAGACTCTAAAACAGTAACTCAATGTAGTACTTACTAGTACAGATAGTGTAGACTCTAAAACAGTAACTCAATATAGTACTTACTAGTACAGATAGTGTAGACCCTAAAACAGTAACTCAATGTAGTACTTACTAATACAGATAGTGTAGACTCTAAAACAGTAACTCAATGTAGTACTTACTAATACAGATAGTGTAGACTCTAAAACAGTAACTCAATGTAGTACTTACTAATACAGATAGTGTAGACTCTAGTACTTACTAGTACAGATAGTGTAGACTCTAAAACAGTAACTACATATAGTACTTACTAATACAGATAGTGTAGACTCTAAAACAGTAACTCAATGTAGTACTTACTAATACAGATAGTGTAGACTCTAGTACTTACTAGTACAGATAGTGTAGACTCTAAAACAGTAACTCAATATAGTACTTACTAATACAGATAGTGTAGACTCTAAAACAGTAACTCAATGTAGTACTTACTAGTACAGATAGTATAGACTCTAAAGCAGTAACTCAATGTAGAACTTACTTGTACAGATAGTGTAGACTCTAAAACAGTAAATACATATAGTACTTATTAGTACAGATAGTATAGACCCTAAAACAGTAACTCAATATAGAACTTACTTGTACAGATAGTGTAGACTCTAAAACAGTAACTCAATGTAGTACTTACTAATACAGATAGTGTAGACTCTAAAACAGTAACTCAATGTAGTACTTACTAATACAGATAGTGTAGACTCTAAAACAGTAACTCAATGTAGTACTTACTAATACAGATAGTGTAGACTCTAAAACAGTAACTCAATGTAGTACTTACTAATACAGATAGTGTAGACTCTAAAACAGTAACTCAATGTAGTACTTACTAATACAGATAGTATAGACTCTAAAACAGTAACTACATATAGTACTTACTAGTACAGATAGTGTAGACTCTAAAACAGTAACTCAATATAGAACTTAGTAGTACAGATAGTGTAGACTCTAAAACAGTAACTCAATGTAGTACTTACTAATACAGATAGTATAGACTCTAAAACAGTAACTACATATAGTACTTACTAGTACAGATAGTATAGACCCTAAAACAGTAACTCAATATAGAACTTAGTAGTACAGATAGTGTAGACTCTAAAACAGTAACTCAATGTAGTACTTACTAATACAGATAGTGTAGACTCTAAAACAGTAACTCAATGTAGTACTTACTAATACAGATAGTGTAGACTCTAGTACTTACTAGTACAGATAGTGTAGACTCTAAAACAGTAACTACATATAGTACTTACTAATACAGATAGTGTAGACTCTAAAACAGTAACTCAATGTAGTACTTACTAATACAGATAGTGTAGACTCTAGTACTTACTAGTACAGATAGTGTAGACTCTAAAACAGTAACTCAATATAGTACTTACTAATACAGATAGTGTAGACTCTAAAACAGTAACTCAATGTAGTACTTACTAGTACAGATAGTATAGACTCTAAAGCAGTAACTCAATGTAGAACTTACTTGTACAGATAGTGTAGACTCTAAAACAGTAAATACATATAGTACTTATTAGTACAGATAGTATAGACCCTAAAACAGTAACTACATATAGAACTTAGTAGTACAGATAGTGTAGACTCTAAAACAGTAACTCAATGTAGTACTTACTAATACAGATAGTGTAGACTCTAAAACAGTAACTCAATGTAGTACTTACTAATACAGATAGTGTAGACTCTAAAACAGTAACTCAATGTAGTACTTACTAATACAGATAGTGTAGACTCTAAAACAGTAACTCAATGTAGTACTTACTAGTACAGATAGTATAGACCCTAAAACAGTAACTCAATGTAGTACTTACTAATACAGATAGTGTAGACTCTAAAACAGTAACTACATATAGAACTTACTAGTACAGATAGTGTAGACTCTAAAACAGTAACTCAATGTAGTACTTACTAATACAGATAGTGTAGACTCTAAAACAGTAACTCAATGTAGTACTTACTAGTACAGATAGTGTAGACTCTAAAACAGTAACTCAATGTAGTACTTACTAATACAGATAGTGTAGACTCTAAAACAGTAACTACATATAGTACTTACTAGTACAGATAGTATAGACCCTAAAACAGTAACTCAATATAGAACTTAGTAGTACAGATAGTGTAGACTCTAAAACAGTAACTCAATGTAGTACTTATTAATACAGATAGTGTAGACTCTAGTACTTACTAGTACAGATAGTGTAGACTCTAAAACAGTAACTCAATGTAGTACTTACTAATACAGATAGTGTAGACTCTAAAACAGTAACTCAATGTAGTACTTACTAATACAGATAGTGTAGACTCTAGTACTTACTAGTACAGATAGTGTAGACTCTAAAACAGTAACTACATATAGTACTTACTAGTACAGATAGTGTAGACTCTAAAACAGTAACTCAATGTAGTACTTACTAGTACAGATAGTGTAGACTCTAAAACAGTAACTACATATAGTACTTACTAGTACAGATAGTGTAGACTCTAAAACAGTAACTACATATAGTACTTACTAGTACAGATAGTGTAGACTCTAAAACAGTATATACATATAGTACTTACTGGTACAGATAGTGTAGACTCTAAAACAGTAACTCAATGTAGTACTTACTAGTACAGATAGTGTAGACTCTAAAACAGTAACTCAATGTAGAACTTACTTGTACAGATAGTGTAGACTCTAAAACAGTAAATACATATAGTACTTACTAGTACAGATAGTATAGACCCTAAAACAGTAACTACATATAGAACTTAGTAGTACAGATAGTGTAGACTCTAAAACAGTAACTCAATGTAGTACTTACTAATACAGATAGTGTAGACTCTAAAACAGTAACTCAATGTAGTACTTACTAATACAGATAGTGTAGACTCTAAAACAGTAACTCAATGTAGTACTTACTAGTACAGATAGTGTAGACCCTAAAACAGTAACTCAATGTAGTACTTACTAATACAGATAGTGTAGACTCTAAAACAGTAACTAAATATTGTACTTACTAGTACAGATAGTGCAGACTCTAAAACAGTAACTAAATATAGTACTTACTAATACAGATAGTGTAGACTCTAAAACAGTAACTACATATAGAACTTACTAGTACAGATAGTATAGACCCTAAAACAGTAACTCAATGTAGTACTTACTAGTACAGATAGTGTAGACTCTAAAACAGTAACTCAATGTAGTACTTACTGGTACAGATAGTGTAGACTCTAAAACAGTAACTAAATATAGTACTTACTAATACAGATAGTGTAGACTCTAAAACAGTAACTCAATGTAGTACTTACTAGTACAGATAGTATAGACCCTAAAACAGTAACTCAATGTAGTACTTACTAATACAGATAGTGTAGACTCTAAAACAGTAACTACATATAGAACTTACTAGTACAGATAGTGTAGACTCTAAAACAGTAACTACATATAGAACTTAGTAGTACAGATAGTGTAGACTCTAAAACAGTAACTCAATGTAGTACTTACTAGTACAGATAGTGTAGACTCTAAAACAGTAACTAAATATAGTACTTACTAGTACAGATAGTGTAGACTCTAAAACAGTAACTCAATGTAGTACTTACTAGTACAGATAGTGTAGACTCTAAAACAGTAACTACATATAGTACTTACTGGTACAGATAGTATAGACTCTAAAACAGTAACTAAATATAGTACTTACTAGTACAGATAGTATAGACTCTAAATCAGTAACTCAATATAGTACTTACTAATACAGATAGTATAGACTCTAAAACAGTAACTACATATAGTACTTACTAGTACAGATAGTGTAGACTCTAAATCAGTTACTATATATAGTACTTACTGGTACAGATAGTGTAGACTCTAAATCAGTTACTACATATAGTACTTACTGGTACAGATAGTGTAGACTCTAAATCAGTAACTACATATAGTACTTACTGGTACAGATAGTGTAGAATCTAAAACAGTAACTCAATATAGTACTTACTAGTACAGATAGTGTAGACTCTAAATCAGTTACTACATATAGTACTTACTGGTACAAATAGTATAGACTCTAAAACAGTAACTACATATAGTACTTACTCTAAAACAGTAACTAAATATAATACTTACTAGTACAGATAGTATAAACTACAAAATAATGTAGAAAGGTTGGAGTGGGGATATCTCAGGAAGCAGGAGTGTCTATATAATAGCATTTATGAAAATAATTCATCATTTGTACATGTGAAACCATTTATAATAGTTAAATTATATTTCTCATACAGCTAATGAATAAAATGAAATGGTGTTATTTGTAAGTAAATAAGTATGAGACCAGCAAAAATTATTTAAAAACCTCATGTGTGAAGAACATACTCATTCTCTCAGTCACCATGACCTGCGATGTTAGGGCTTCTGGAACGGACTCCTTCGGTATTTCCGGAGACGAATTATCACAGTCTTTGTCATATTTGTGAAGATAAGAAACAGATGATATAAGAATTCCTAGTCCCAAAACTACAAGAAATCCAGTTATTGAAATAAAAACCCAGTGTTTGGTATTCAATTGACAGGGTTTCCTTCTCCTTAGGTCCTCAAAACAGCCCATGTTGTTTTTGATTTGTAATGCACGGCTTTAAAGCGTACAAGAAGGGCTTTCTCTTTAAAAGAGGCACTTATAAACACACTCTTGCGTAGGTACTTGTAAGAACAACTAATTAATATGATTCTCAGAAGTAAGATGTCGGGCAAATCTAGTATTTTCATCTAATTGACGCCAAGATGCCCTTTAGATTTTGTCAAATATAAGATACAAATATTTTTGTTTACCTTCATCGATTACTTGTTTTTTTTTCTTTATTAATTGCAAACAAACAATAATATACATAACATGTAAACAGTATATAATATGACAATTTTGACTAAAGATTACAGTTGAAGAAAAAAAAAACATGTATTTTAATGATTTAAACAATAAGAAAATATCAATAACTTCTACAAACTTTTTTAAACACTTTTTGAATTTGTACTTTATCATAAGAAAATTCTGAAATATATTGATATGTATTTAATGCAGATTTAACAAAATTATACAAAGAATCTCTGGTACAGTGTGAATTCGTAAGTCTACACTTCATCTTGTATTTGAAAATTTTCAGTGCAAAGAAAGAAAGTAATATTTTCATGCCCATAACAAATCTGAGTTTTCATAAAAGCCTAGTATTACAACATGTTTCCAACTAATCTTAAACCCGACAATTAAACTTAACTTAATCCATATACAATTTGAGTCGTTACAGTTATATAAAAGATGCATAATTTTTTTTATTTCTCCACAATTATCACAAAATTTTTGTACATTAGGATTCCATTTGCTCACACTCAAATTATTGTTTAATAAATTATGCAATAACTTAAAGTTGAATTCTGCTATGTGTTTATCAGACATTCTTGAAATTTTCATACAGTAGATAGAAGCCCATAAATATTTGGGAATACTAAACAATTCACTCCAATAATTTTCTGTTAATGGTCGTAAGAATTTTTTCTCAATGAATATGTTATAGAAGACAGATGATTTTACATTACTTACAAGAACATATCTATTTCCTTTTAAGAGTATATACATGTTATTTCTTATATTGATATATGGCGCTTTTCACATATATACATGTATATTTGAAAGTTTGTTAAATATTGTCTTCAGGATAAAGTATTCACATAAGATTTTGTTTTTGTATAAAACCTTATCACAGAAGTGTCTTATATCATAGAATGAGCCATTTACATCATACAAGTCTTTTGTGTACAGAATTCCCGCTTTAATCCAATTTTCAAAATAAATAGGTTTATTTTTATACGTGAAGAGTTTATTTTTTCATGCTGGCAAAGATAAAAACTCGTCAGAGGATATATTTGGTAAATCTTTTGTAATTTTACATGCATTGAATGCACAAATTGATTCTTTGTAGAATTAAGGGAGATATTTTAGTTCTTTATAGTCATCTACATGTGTTAGATTAGTTTTTAAAATGTATTCTAGTGATAATGCCTCATTATAAAATATATGATTTAAAAAAGATGCAAGACTAGATTTTGTATTTAGTAATTTTGAAATCCAAGATGCTTTGGATGCCTGAAATTTAGATTCAACATAAATAATGTCAATTCCGCCTTTTTTTCCTTTCCTATAAGTATGTTTCTTTTTATACGGTCTTTACTTCCAAACAAAGTTAAAAATTAATCTACTTATTTGTTTAATTTTTTTTTTCAGGTGGATTAGGCAGAATAGTTGCATTATATTGTAGTTTTTAAATACATAATGTGCTAACTATTTCTTTTTTCCCAAAAATTGTCAACTTTCTCTTTTCCCATGAATCTAATGTTTTAGAAATTTTATCAATTTTATCTTGCCAATTTTTTTCTAAACATATTTCTTTGTTGTGTCCTATGTATATACCTAAAGTTTTTACTGGTTCACCGGTTACCTTTATATTCTCTAATCGTTATATGATTTTTTTAAGGGCCCTAGTAACATACATTCCGATTAATCTATGTTCAGATTTGGCCCAGCTACTTTTGAAAATTTATTTATTACTTGAACAACATGTTTTACAGATTCCATGTCTTGAAGTGGATTCGTTGAATCGTCTGCATGTTGTAACATTTTGATCTCATTGTTATTGCTAATTTTGAAACCGTCAGGCGTGTATATCTTCCGAGGACTAAATACGTATAGCTAGTATTTCAACTGTTATTATAAATACATGTAATAAAGCGGATATTGGACAGCCTTGTCGTATACCTCTAGTCATGTTACATGTTCTGGATATAAAACCGTTATTTTTAACTCTGAATTTTGGATTGTTATACAGTGTTTTAATCCATTTGATAAAATTTGGTCCAAAATTTAGAGCTTTCAATGTCTCAAACATAAAGGACCATTCTACAGTATCAAACGCCTTTTAAAAGTCCAGAAATAGAAGAATTCCATTTTCGTTTTGGTCTTCACAATAATCAAAAATATCCTGAATCAATCTGGCATTACATCCAATATATCTACCTTTTATATATGCGGATTTGTCGTTGTTAATAACTTTTGAAATAATTTTTTGTGGTCGTTTGGCTAAAACAAATGCTAAAATTTTGTAGTCGCAATTAGTGAGACTAATAGGTCTGTAGTTTTTAACATTAGATTTATCGCGTTTATTGTGTTAATTGGAAGCTACAGATTAACACGTCCAAATCAAAAATTATAGTATTTAATTCTAATGGTAAAACTTTTTAAAACCATTTTACTATAAATGGTATCTGTATTGAAACTGTTGACAAATATTGCTATCTTGGTATAAATCTTAAATGTAATGGCAAATTTAACCTTGCTGCAGCTCAGTTGGTAGATAAAGCCAGAAAAGCATTATTCAAGATAAAGAAAACCCTTGGAATACATAATTCCTGTCGATTACTTGAAAAATTGTTTGATACCATGGTAATTCCCATTTTGCTATACGGAAGCGAAGTTTGGGGTATTGAGTCGGTCATAAAAAATTCAGGCTCGGCATCTTATGAAAAGTTTCATATTAAATTTTTGAAAGAAATTTTAGGAGTTCATTGCAAAACTTCAAATAATGTTTGCTATTCTGAACTCGGAAGACTCCCAGTCAGATCAAAAATTATTATGTTTGCTATCAAATACCTTGATCATTTTATTTCATTTGAACATACATTGGCACATGATATTTTTTTTCAAAACTAAAGAAAATAACACATGGTCTATGTGTTTAAGGACTTGTCTTAATAACTTAGGGTTTTCTTATTTAACAAATTTTAATATGTCATTGAAACCAGTGCTTAGCATTGTTAAGCAACGTATTCATGATCAAATATTACAAGAACAAAATGCAAGTATTATGAACTCCTCAAAACTATCATTCTATCGAAACTTCTGTTTTAATAATAAACGTGCACATTATGTTGATAAACTAGAGTCACTGCATGATAGATCATTTTTAGCAAAAATTAGGTTAAGTGCACATAAGTCAAATATCCGATATTAGAAAAAATGTTCTAGCTATAAATGAGTAACTACATTGTTATGAATCACCTAGTATCTGATGAGTACACTACATTATTTGCTACACCAATTGTTTGTATTCTAGTTGTGTTCTACTGTATTATTATACTTATTAATGTGTTCTGTATGGGCCTTTACCAATTACTGTAATTGTGTTTGTGCCAATAAAATATTTGTATTTATTTATTTGTGTATAAGACTAATTATTGACAACTTTTGTGTCGCTGTTAGCTCTTCAGCTTCAAATGACTTTAGTAATGCATCATAGAAGTACGTTTTTATGTCGTTCCAGAAGAGTTTATAAAACTCCACAGGTATCCCGTCTAACCCCAGGGATTTATTATTTTTCATATTTTTGATAGCTTCTTCACATTCCTTCATTGTGTGTATATTATCACAATAATTTTTTTCATAATCTTTTAATTTTGAGGAAACTTCAGTTTCGGAAATATAGCTTTTAAAATAGTAATTACTATTATACACAGAATTTTCACTTTCAGTTATTTTTTCTATAATATTATTTTGCTGGCGTTTTCGTTCTAAATTCAAGAAGTACGATGTGCTTTTTTCTCCATATTTATCCAGTTCGCTTTCGATCTGATATATGCACCTTTTGATTTTTTCTCATAAATTTCGTTTAATTCCATTTCAAGCTTCTGTTTTTCTTTGTTATTTATTTCATGAGAAGGTCTATTTTCAATGTCTTTTTTTTTTTCTAAAGTTTTAACTTTGCATTTCAGGCAGCTGCTTTTTTTGTTTAGAAAAATCTATTGAGAATTCTTTTGTTCATTTTCCAATATCCTGACCTCCTTTTATCTATATTTAAAATGAAATCTAATGTTAGTCCAAGATGATCATTCATTCTATTTTGTTATACTTGTGGACAATTTGTGAGAGTCATTGAATCAATTGAGAGAAGAAAGTTATCTGAAATTAAAATATAATCTATTCGACTTCTACATGTAGGCACATTTTGTGCATTGCACCATATGGATCCTGGTTTATTTTCATTTAGATTTCTCCATGTGTCAATCAAGTGTAATTGTTTAATTAAAGAGGAAAGTTTATTTATACTCGTGTCAAAACATTGCTTTTTTCCATCTAGTTTACAATTGAAATCTCCGCCAATAAATAAATTATCCGTATTGAGAGCAAATTTCCTTACCCACGATTTTTTTGTTATATAGAATCTCTTTCTATCTAGCACTCTATTTTGGGCATAAAGATTCACAAAACAATATAATTCGTCATTAATTCTAATATTAAGTGTAATCTTGCGACCATCAGCTGATTTATGACAATTAATAAATTCAAATGGAAAACTATTTCTAATGAGAATATATAGAAACTCCTCGACTAGAAGAAGAATTTAAAAAACAATGAAAACTATGCCCACGCCTTCTAGCAATATAAACATATTCTTTTGATTCAACAAAATGAGTTTCTTGAAGTAGATTTTTAACAATATCAATATCAACATCTTGGAGCCAATCATATAAAATTGTACGTTTATAGTAGTCATTTAAACCCCTTACAATATAAGGGAAAATACTCTCAGTAAGTCAGAGCTCATTTATCAGTTTTTTTGTTACAGTGTACAAAGAGATACCTTACTCACTGTCAGGATGCTGGCTGTCATCATCCGCACATAAGCTGTCTCGTGAGCGTTTTGTAGGCCCATCTTTCAGCTGACTGACAAAAATGGTAATCTTTTGTTGTGTATTTTTGGAAGCTTTTCGCGCAGGTTGACTTGGTACCGAGAAGCTCCGATTGGGGCGAGTTTTCTGGCGGTGTTTCTGTGTCACAGAGCTAATTAATTGTCCCAATTGCTTATTTGTTTGTTTTTTATTCAACGTCTCCCTCGAGGATTTTTCTCTCATATGGAGACGCCAAGACTTGCCGGTGGAGAGCTGCAAATTTTGACCTATACTTGGCACTCAAGGCCATTGAGCAGTGAGGGATCCTTTTCGTGCCAGCATCTACTGCGACACGAGACATCGGTTTATACATTTATACAGTCTCATCAGAAGGACCGGTCTCCACTTCCCACAGTGGGATTTGAAACAGTGACGTAGGGATCAACACCTTACTCCGCGACTATAGAGCAGGCGCTCTACCACAGCGCCACGCGGGTGACTACTTCATCAATTGAAAGAAGGGACAAAAGCTAACATCTGATTGATACTTATTGGAGGTGTTTTCAGGCTTCGGTTGTAAAGTTCTTTTCATTGTTGACTTAACTTCTTATTAGATGCATTTAAGTGAGAAAACTTGGAATTAAATGTTTTCCATATATATTTCAAAAATCAAATTAAAAAATAAATTAGTAAAATAATCGAGGTAATCGCTCATATTGTACTTTCCCTGTTTTGATATTAGGTAGAATATTCACTTAATTATGTTTTTAATACAATTTGTTAGATCTTAATTTTTATATTGATTTGTCAGATTATTCCGATTACCAGATCAAGACAAAGGGCTCACGGCTTATGTGACCGGTCAACAGGGGATGCTTTCTCCTATATGGCACCTGATCCCACCTTTGAAGTTTCCAGGGGGTTTTAGTTTGTTCTGCTCTCATTTGTAAATTTTTATTGGATTTTGAGCTTGATTACATTGCATTTTTCTTACAATGATAAAGATTATAAATATAGAATTAATTTAACTAATATCGTGAAAAGTCTTAATTTCATTATACATGAATTCAATGAACTAGTCATAATATACATGTATAAGAGTAAAACGGTTGAGGAGTTTCGATATATCTGAAAGATCTTCAAATGGTGAGAGGACTACGTAAGGAAAGTCGAGATTTAGTAATTAAAATGCATTTATACATGTACCAGTCATTTTGGCGCTAGATCCATTATGACTCTATATCAATGAATTATGTAGAAAATAAAGCATTTTCATGGAATTCAAATTGAAATCATGTCAAAAGTAATTTCGATACCTATATTCAATTTACTATTATTATGAAAAAAAAGGTAAAGAACATATAGCGGTCGCTCCGTGATCGGAAGGTCGAGTGTTCGAATCACGGCCGCGACTGACCTAAGTCGATAAAAAAAAAAATAGGTAGCAACGGTTCCTTCGCCCAGTGCTTGGCACTTTGAATTGAAACTTTTGGGTCCTTCGGGTGAGATCTTACAAACCGAGGCCCCGTGTCACGGTAGGCGTTAGCACGATAAAGAACCCTCACTGCTCAATGGCCCTGAGTGCCGAGTAAAGGTCTAAATTTGAAGCCCTTCACCGGTATATAGTGATGTCTCTATATGAGTGAAAATTTCTCGAACGGGACGTATTTTAACAACATTCAATCAATCAATCAATCAATCAAGAACATAGAATTACTGTTTGCTATAAGCAATCTGGATACATGTACGTTGTCGGATATAGAAAAAAAAACCTCCCATATATATGACTGTGACCCTTTTCACAAAAAATCTTACGCCTAAGACGAAAATTTTCCCCTTCTGCAGAAAGTATCTAAGATGTAGTAGGACATAAAAAAGTCTTATATCTTTATTACATTAGATTACATTGTAAAAATATTTAAGAAAAAAAACCCAATATATTTATTAAGCAAAAAAAAATTGTCAAATTTTTATCTTAGTCGTAAGATGTTTTGTGAAAAGGGCCACAGTGGAATTTGAAATGTGTGGGAATTTTTTTGGTTAATTGTGTTTTTCTAAATTATTGTCCTGATACACCTTAATTTATCAATTTATAGTTATAAAGCATCATCAAAGGATTCATTTTTTCAAATTTGAGAAATCTGTATGCACCTTTCATTTACTAGACATGTACTTTTACTTACTTGTGTCTAATCCAAATAATTTTTTTTAGTTGTAATTTTACAGTTCAACACACATAATTAAGTTGCAGTTGGAATAACCTTGAATATCGGCATAATTAATTTACATTTTTGAGGAAGATGTCACTTATTGGCACAATTTATTCTTTACAAACTTAGGGGAATACTGTCTGACAAAGACGTTTTTTTTTCTACAGTAGGAAACCTTTTCAAAAATTGTAATGATTAATCCATGTAACTATTGTGCCACACAGGAAGGCTCATTTAAACTTTGTATTGATTGTATTATTACGTCACAAGGAGAATTGTTCATTTATGCAATGAAGCTAATGGTGAATACAAAATTTGAACCTATATATATACAAATTGCACCAAAGCAGGTAAGACTTTTGATGATTTTATAATCTCATAAATTACCTGCGACTTTCATGATCACATCTTAATGACCTACGACGTTTAATATCATCACTGAATGACCTACGACTTTTATAATCTTTTCTGAAAGACCACGACTTTTATAATCTTATCTGACTGACCCATGACTTTTATGAACTTCTCTGAATGACACACGATTTTTATTGTCTTTTCTGAATGACCTACGACTTTTATAATCTTTTCTGAATGACCCATGACTTACTTTTATAATCTTTTCTGAATGCCCCATGACTTTTTTTAATCTTATCTGAATGACTTACGACTGTTTTGATGAATAATGAAGTTTCGAAAGAATGAGAAAAATTAAAATTAGATATTTGAATGAAAAGGAAATTGTCTTATTTACAAATTTCCTAATACCGGTTGTCTGAATAAAAACCTTATTTGTGTTCTGATAACTACGTTGCTTCATGTCACTATAAACATATTTCAGACAAATAGTAATCCACAATATACTTGGAGAATGCTTGCATAAATCAATTTAAGTTCTTAAGTTGATTTAATAATTTCGAAGGAATGTAGAAAATGTATTTTTTTAATAGTAAATACAGATGAAAAGAGGTAATGATAAGTGAACAGTGATCGATCTCAAAAACATCTAAAAACAATTAATACAAATCTGTGAACAGGGCATAATTAAACACAACCCTCCGGAAATTTTTATTGCTTTATTCTGCCCTCGAAAGTATTGGTATATTTATTTGCATAATGCTTCTGTAATAATTATAACTCTATTAATCTTCAGGTTACTGATTCTTCAGCGAAAGTTTTAAGTTTTCTACTTTTAGACTAATTCGATAAAGCTATAGCCCTTTCTAGCATCATAGATATGCTGATCTGAACAGGGTTCTGCATGGTGATGAGTGATTTTAAATAAGGATTGTTTTGCATGTCGATACATAATGATGCTAGTGATTTTAAAATTCCAAATGATGATTGTTTCTGAGATTAGTGTACTTTACTTGATGTTTAGTGCAATTTTTTTTATAGACGATTACTAATAAAATACCTAGAACTCGTTTATAGTTAAGAAAAAAAACATTATCATGATTATTGCAGAGCACAACACCCTACAATTTTTATCACACTAACTGTGGAATCATCGCATGACCTAAAATGATAATTTTATTTAATACAAAAAAGCGAGGATAACGAAAAGTGAACAACCTCACAAATCCTGTAAACAATACAAATCTTGAACAGGTCAAGGCACAGACCTCTAGAAACACCAGAGATGGGATCAGATGCCTAGGAGAAGTAAGCATCCCTCATCAGCGGGCCACACAGCCCTATGTATTAATCAGGTAGACAGAATACTCCGTCGACAAAATTAGTATAAAAACAATGACCTAAAATTATGTGAAACTTGTCAGCCAAAATACGACCCAACGGTAGGTTGATTTACGAACAAAGTCATTATAACGTACGACCGTAGAATTTGCGAAAGGCTGACTTTAAACAGGATTGTTGAATTCTTTGTAACATCAACTTATTTTTCAGTAGCTTGCATTGGTTTAAAATTTGATCGTATTCAGAGCATATCGAATCAGTTCGGAGACATAAACATCATATACAGGTGATGTTGGAATATTACTTATTAAATAAGGGAAATTGACGATGGAAAAGCGGAAGTCATTCCGTTTGTCATACAGTGTAGTTATTAGTTAATAATTTGTCGACCGGTCACACCTGCCGCGTGCTCCTTGTCGGGTATACGGTAAAATCCGTAGACAATTCAGTGTGAATTTGCAAAATGCTGATTTTAAACGTGATTGTTGACATCCTTGTATCATCAATTTATTTGACAGTAGGCTGACTCGCTTTAGAAATTGTTCGTTTGTAAAACACGCTCTTATGTATTGAATCAACTGGGGAATATAAATTCCATATGCAGGTGATAATGATATAATGCTGCATAAATATGGGAAGTTGAGGATAGAAAAGTTGAAGTCATCACGTTTATCATAAAATTTAGATTTGATAGCGTGTCATCAATTGCTCTCTATAGTAAAATATCCAAATATGAAACAAATAAATCAGACTTTGTGGTGTCTTTTATTTTAAATGTATCTAAATGTCGAATTGATGGTTGTACAGCAAAAGACTTCTTCTTTTCCTCTAGAATATTATAAATAAATTCTACATATGAATACAAAAAAGATCTGCTAATAACAGGGCATAATTAGTAATTTAGTATTCATGGGAAATGCAACAGATTATTTGAAGATCTAGTCTCCAAAGACTTCAGGGATCTTGTCAATTCAAGCATCTTTTTAATATCAACCTCGGAGTACTTGTGTCTAGTTTCAGAATTATTTTTAACAAAATAATTTTGCAGATGACCAATGACAAGGTAAGTAAATTTAGAAGTTCCATTTCTATTGAAGAAGCAGTTGTCGATGATGTAAAAAAGACTGGTCTTTACTTTATCGTGGAGAATTGTTGAATGAAGTTTTGAAAAGTATAGATTTTCGTAAATATTGTGATTTCAAATTTTTTAAGTGGGATATATCGGGTTAACAAATTGATAATTAAATGAAAACAACTACCGTTTATTGGTAAAACTGTGTCTCTATAAGTTTTCCTTCTTCTCAAGCAGGAATGAATTCTCCTTCAAAAGAATATAAAAACAGATCTGCTAATAAAGGAGTACAATTAGTGCCCATCGAAATTCCAACAGATTAATGGAAGACCTGGTCCTTGAATTGAAATTGAATTGAGTATTTTAGTGCGCAGAATCAGACACTTTTTTGACAAAGTAATTATATGGATAACCAATCACAAGGTATGAAAAATTCTGAGTTCCATTTGTATTACAGATTTGAAGAATCAAGTCTTTGGACCGATCGATACAGTTGGATTGGAATATCCCCTAAGCTATGCATAAAAGTACATAGTGAGCCTTTGATTTCATTGTGATAATTACGTCAAAGTAAACGATTTGAAGGTCAAATCTTGAATCTTGCAAAACAAAGAGAAAGTTTGAACTGTATGAATAGTTCTGCCTAGAGGTGCGTCATATAAATAAGAATTGAATTTTTAAAATAGATCATACATATCATACTTGCGATTTTGTTGCAAAAAAAAAAAAAAAAAAAAAAAAAAAAAAACTTCAATAAAAATGTTTGTTTTTAAACAACATTTGTTTGCCTTGAATTCCAGCAATAAAGCGCATGTACCTATACTTGACCCCTGGTTTGTCGGTGATTTTCTCTGATATATCTAATTATTGGGGTGTTGACGGGGGTCGCAGTGATTTTATCGGGTAATTATAACATATTGATACAACGGAACTAGTTTTCCATGGGGCTACACCAACACATAGTTCGTTTACAGGGTTATGTATGCAATAAAATGGTCGTATTTGTATATAGGATCTTTATGCTTAAAACTTTTTCTGGATAAATAAGATTTGTGTGGAAGGAAAAAAATCGCTCGAGAATATATATATATTCAAACTATACTTCAGGTATCCATAACACATGATTAAAAAAAATAATAAAAATGTTTTCTACTCAATTTCACAATACAAAAAATTTGGAAATTTTTTGGCCTTGATGAATAAGTAAACATGTGGGTACAATGTCAATACATGAAACCTCAACGACAGGGGACAGTTGACTCAATACTTCAGCAGGACACAAGCAAAGGGTAAACTATTTTTGTGATTATCTGCTATATTCGACTAAAAAAATCTTTTTTTTTTAAGATTAATTGTACTAAATCACTTTTTTATGGTGCTATATTTTTAAAACGGGGAAATAAAATAAAACTATAAAAATGATAACTCTTTCCTTTAATCCTACGGTAAATTCATCTATAGTTTCTCAATGGACATTCTTTATTACTGAAATATAATATGAATGGACTGGTATTTTACTACCTCATATCAAATTAATTTTTTTCTTTATTTTATAAGAATCCATCTTAACTTATTAAAAAAAATTGTCGTTTGTTAGAGGGTGAACACATTTCTGAAGGCAGGGATAAATATTTGTCCGCAAACTAAGACAAGGGCGGATTGTTTAACATGTAAAATATGAAGATAACGAACAGTGATTAAACTATAATTGTTGAAATAATGAGTTTCAGTTGTAAATGTACGTTTTACGTTGGTTACAATTAAGCAAAAACAATTTGATGAACATGAAGTTTAGTCTAATATGTTACAGGTGAGTATCGGTAATATTTCTACTGTTTCAGAACTCCACTATCAGTTATCCAGTAGGAAGAATAAGAAACAAAGAGGTTAAGCTTGCCACATCTTTGTACCTTATTTAGCTATTATATCTGTCAGTATTTTAACAAATGTTGAAGTTGATAAGATGATTAAGTCTCAGTTATACTCATGAAGTTTGGGAATCGATCGGTTCACTAGCAAAACTGATGGTCCTGAAGAGTACAGTAGTCGATTTCTTAAAATATCAAGTTTTGTATTATTTTCACAGTTTTCACGAAAACTTCTCTCTCTCTCTCTCTCTCTCTCTCTCTCTCTCTCTCTCAAAAATACTAGTATTATGTTCATTTCATTGATAGCGGTATTTAACCAAATCATGCGAGAGACTGCGCATTAATGCATATGATTTGAAGTTTTATAGCAACAGAGAATTCTTATGTGCTATTAAAAAAAAGAATACTGCATATATAAAGGAGATTAAGAATTCCGGTCATTGTTGTAAGAATTAATAATTTTAGCCGAGCGGTTATACATAATAAATGTAGCAAATCTTCCTAATCTCATTCATCAGGATGGGCTCAAGTATATGGGATTTGCAAGGAAAAAATTGTCATCTTTTGTCATATGCTTAGTAGGTGTATCACTTTTGATCAAAAAAAATATTGTCAAAAGAAAGCAAAATTTCTAGTTTAGTATATGTTAATTCATCTGACATACATTGATTAAAGTCTAGTTGTTGTACTCCTTATGGTGTGGACAGGAGAATGAAATTGTCTGAACTTCATTATTTGCCACTAATGTATGTTCATCTACCCCTTGGGAGAGGGGGGGGGGGGTTACCATAGTCTGAAAAAGGGAAATTGAACTCCAAAATCATTTCATATGCAATGTATAAATTTATTCTATTCGTCTTTTCTGAGACTCTAAAATATGATCACTAAAATCAAATACAAATCATTTTAAAAAATAAAAAATAATAATTAAAACAGCTAGCAAAAAGGAAACAAACAAAAGCTTTTTAAAAAGTGTATAAAAATCGAAACAGATGAAGAAAAATCTATATCTTTTGCAAAACATGAAATTTAATATAGAATAATTCTCAATGGAGTTGTGTAGCGTAGTAAAGCCTTACTCTTAGGGCAAGTCGAAGTTGAAAAAGTTTACATATCACACATGGAATTTACACATGAAATATACTCTTAATTAAATCTTATATTACAGGTCTTACTAATTTTAATCTCTTCTAATACTCTCAGGTGGGTTCCGAGCGCCCTATAATCATGATGTGATAAAATAGACTGGGTCATTACTCGGCTCTTACAATACTTAATCAATTTCACATAAGCACTGATTAGCGACAGACAGGTGAATAATGAGGGGGGAGAAATCACAAAACAGTCTGCTGTACCAGGAGTCATTTCTACAAAAACATCTAATTTTATAAACAGGAAGTGCTGACCAACAAATTCAATACTTTATAGAGTTTATTTGATAGGAATATGTATATGGTGGTCAATCCTTAAGGGAGTTTCTAATACTACAAAAGAGTAAGTATTATGCAACCCGGATAAAATGTAATGTGCTTCAATATCCCTGTATTATAAAATGAAAAATGCACCTCCGTTCGAGAATTTTATTCAGTAGTGAAAATATTTTTGGCGAAGAGCTGTTTACTTAACCCTGAGAGGATTCAGTGTTTGGTGGGTGGGTGGGGGATAGGGGTAGGCTTGAAAGGGTAGAGTACCCGGTTCTAGAGGCAGCCTTGAACCCGTCTCCCACTCTTTTTACAATGACTGACCTATAATAGCTAGTGGATTCCTTTGTCCTTCCAACAATTTTCAAGAATACTTTTTTTAAGACATAGATGCATAAGTATTATACGATATATAATGTACAACTGCATTTTGCTGTTGATTTTCCACTTATTTCAGGGTTATTTTTGTATGATTTCATTTTTGTAACTTATAACATAGTATTACATTAAGCTTGATTGTTTGCTGTTTTTGTGCAATGAGGTGTCTTTGCTGTGCACGTTAACACTTCCGTTAACTGACCTCAGATACTCCAAAATACAGGTAACTCGGTCCCAAATATCTTTTCTGTGCTGAATCGGATTAAAAGTCACCTTTTTCGGTATATTCCTATAAACATTATTTTTTAGAAGAGAAATGTTCTATATTCGATTTTAGGAGCGAGTATGTCATCTGAAGCTGAAACAAATAACTCCTCTGCTGGAAAGCAGGACGAGGAATGTAAAGACGAGAAAGTAAAAGATGAAGTATCCAAGGAAGCCACGGGTACTGACAAATCAGATGATAAGACACTGACAGAAAAAGAAGAAACAGGAATTGACGCAAAAACGGAAGCTGGTGATGTCAAGGAAGTAAAGCAAGAAGATTCAAAGGACGAAAGCCAAGTAAACAGCAAAGAAGGAGTAGAGGAAAAAACAGACGAGGCAAGCAAAGAAAATCAGGGTGAAGAGAAAGAAAATGAAAATACTGAGGAGGAAGTGAAGAAAGATGAAGAAGAAAAAGAAAAATCGGAGAAGGAGGAGGAGAAATCCCCTAAAGAGAACCAGGAAGGAAGTGACGAGACGGACAAGAAGAGTACTTCACCTGACCAATCAGCCGTCCCCACCAAAACGGAACCAGAGCCATTAACAGAGGGTAACATTTTTACGATTTTTTAAGGTTCGATGCTAGTCATGTTAGGTGACAATCCTGTTGAATGTCGAAATGAAATTTTAAGAATTTTCTTAAAGGATTAAAAGGTCAAACTTTGTTAAGCTCTCCACATTTTAATCAATTAAACAAGAAACCTGTCAAAGAACAAGAACAGAATCATCGATGTTGGCATTATGTCAAATCAAACCTTAAATAGGCTGTTGCAAATAGAACCGCTACCTTGTATGTAGTCAGTATCTATCTTACTTCGTGTATATGTTATCATTCATCAAACCTCTCCTTGTATCACTTCATTCATTCTATACATTACACATCGAAGGTAAATACAGGACGAAGGGCGAAGCAGGAATTTTTCCTGGAAAGGGGGGTTCCAGACCCCAAACCCTAAACCCCTAATCCCCCCAGACATACAAAAACAAAAATATCTCTGACTCACAATTTCTCACAAGACAAAAAAAGACAAAAAAGACAAAAAGACAAAACCCCAAATGCCCAAACATGGAAGCTTAAACCTAGTTCAGAGGTTGGGAGGGATTGACAAGTCGTTTTCCTATGCTCAAGACTTCCTACTAGGTTGTGAGAGGTCTGTGTTTTCCGGGGGCTGCGGTCCAAAGTCCTTTTTGTTTACTTTACAGTATAGATTTGATAATTCTATAATCCTAAGAGGGTTCCGGACGGGGGTGCTGGCTCCGCCTGTCCTGGGTTGGCATTTGAGACTGAAAATCAATAGAGAATGAATGTTGCTAATATTGTAAGGTGAAAGGTCTTCTAGAAAATGTACCTCACCCTCTTGGAAATGTATTTTCTTAATAATACGGTTATGTTTTGGCAGTTACATGTAGTAATTGCTACATGTACGTTGTAAACCTCCTAAAGTCTCAATAAGATTTAGTAACGACCGGAGCGAGTAAAAGGTTAACACCATTTTAAAGCTGTCATGATTTTGAACAATTTTTGTTCAACAACTAATCAAAAATTCTTTTTCGTTTCCGAGATAGTCATAATTAATGGTTTAAAACAGATATCAAATCCTTCCTGGTTCCATAATATGTTTTAACTAAATTTTAACATCTACTTAGTTGATAAAAATAGTTAATTCAAATCTTATTGAAAGGTACAATTTCCAGTTTCCAGAAGGGGGGGGGGTCATTTTTTACGCTTCCGTAAACAATGAATTTTGGCAGATATTTCATTGCATAAATTTGATTTCTTCTTTCAATATGGATAGAGTATTTTTTTAAAGAGTAAGGCAGAAAATTCTTTAACATAAAAAAAAATTAGACAGGCAGAAAAATCTTTAAAAATTTAAAAATAAACAAGAGGAAAATTCTAAGAAATTCTAAGAAAAAAAGAGAAAAAGTTAGACAGGCAGAATTTTTTCTTTTTTCTTTTACAAAGACTTTTTTCCAAATACCCTCCACAAGTTGTAGACTAAATCTTCTGATCTGCCAGTCAGATGACAATAAATAGAAGTCAGTTGTTTGCACACTTAGTAAATGTTTATGTGAATGAGAGGAAGGGCTTGACGATTTTCATGACTCTCTCTGACTTGTTTCCTCAGACATGGTAGCGATGTTAAAGAATATATTTCTGACACAATTACACAGAATTATATAACTTAGCTAAGATTATGGAAATATTTGTGCAACTTTAAATCCCAATTCTCCTCCAGGATTACAGCTAGTGCTGGGTTTGCCTTATCATTGTTTTATTCTCCAGTTAGATGCAGAAGTGCAGCCATCATTGATTTTTTTTCCTTTCATTGTCATTCACAATCTTAAATAATAAACGCATTGACTTTAGTGCTATTAAGCATGGAAGCTTCATTTGGATTTGGTGTGGTCAAAATCGAGGTATTAATCAAGTAAAGCGCCGAAGTACTATATAGTTTCAAGAGATGTATGAATTTGTGACTAAAGAAAATATTAATAAAACCAATCTTCTTAGAGTACTATAATATGTAAAATATTCTGACCAATATTGAACAGGTATACGACTTCATTATATTGTCAATATACCGGGGTAATACACACACACACACACACACACATATATATATATATATATATATATATATATATATATATATATATATATATATATATATATATATATAAATACATGAACAGGTATACAATTATAACTACATATGTAAAAAGGATAATGGATCGGCCTATCGGTTGCACACTCCTTCATACTCATTTTAATAGATATTTATAAATCAATTTAAAAACTGTTTTCGTCAATATTTTTTAATTTTTTGGGCAAAATGTACGGAATTTAGGATATACTTAGTCTCTCCCGTCTTTATCTACTCTCCATTAAAGCCTTATTTACATGTATATATCCTGTATATTTCTTTATTGATCCATAATAAATAACTCAAATCACAGGAATGTAGATCGTCACACATAAAATTTAACTCTGTGTGTCCACTTCAGTGGCACAATGAAAATTTCAGAGGTCATAAAAGGGAAAGTTCATTGATAAATCTTTATATAAAGGATGAAAATTATAATATGCTTTATATGGGGCGATGGTTTTCTTTTTAGTAAATGGGGGAGAGGGTGTTAATTGCATTTTCAAAAACGATCAGGTTTACAAAATTTTAATGAGGAAAATTATAATGAAGTAACACAGACATTGATCGCAAACATTCAAAGCAATAATTTAATAAAGGATGGGGTGTCTCAAACTTTTTAAATTTTTTAAACTAATTCACATGAAAAAAAAAAAAACCTGCCATACTTTTGACCAAAGACACCCCCCCCCCCCAGGAAGTACCCACTTTTTTCAAATTTTGCTATGGGCTAGACCTTTATGTCCCTCTATCAGTTTTACTGACAAACACGGGTTATCTTTTTGGGGGATCGTAATACTCTGGTAGGTACACCCATCTTTATGAGTATGCCATGTTGGAAGTGAATAACAAGATAATATTCAAAGTTCTAGAGGGATATGAGATTTTTGATATAGATATAATAAATGGTAAGTATAACTCGGAGATTATTTACCCTAATATTTGAAGGAAGGGGATCTGCTCCTTCTAATGTGTAGTCTTAGATTGATATAATTATATTGTTCTTTATATGCATCACAAAAACAATCTAAAAGATGAAACATCCCCCTTTTAAAACTTTTCCTTGTATTGACATTTTGTTCCTGATTTTCAGCTATACATTCCCAGCCCCCCCCCCCCCCCCTCAAATTTAGGCCTATTAATTATGGATTCTGAATAATCAAAGTGGTACAGAGTTTTAAAATACAAAAAAAAAAAATTAAAAAGTGTAACAAAGCTTTGTACACTACCCCCCCCCCCCCCAGTATGCATTACCCACAGATGCATCTACAAAAACAAAAGACTTCACCTATCTGTACATCAGTAGGACTGGGGTGATCTTAAGGGTATTACATGTATATATACTCCTGCAGTTACATGTATTAATATCTAACAGTTGCCAATATATTTCTTGGAATGAAAAAAAATTAAAACAAATATAATGTTTTGTCTTTTCGAGATACCAATGCTTTGAGAGAGAGAGAGGGGGGGCATGCATTTAAGACACTAATAATCTATTATTTCATTTCTTTATTCTTTAGATGGTGAAAAAGATGAACAACCAACAGAAACAACCAAAGGTGAAATAAAAAAAAAAACACATATTCATAAATGTAACATATTAATGTAGTTTGATATATATATATATATATATATATATATATATATATATATATATATATATATATATATATATATATATATATATATATATATATATATATATGAATTTAAAAGGACACCAATAATAGCCATATTTTCTGTACATTGATTTTGTCACTAGTTACTGTTCCATCAGATTTGCCTCATTTTCTCTTCCCAAGATGTTGTGGAGGAGCCAATAGAGAACCAGGTTAATGAGGAGTCACTGGAGGACCAGATTAAGGACATCCTAGAGGCCACTGAAGACACACAAACAGGTAGACAATTGTACAAATTACTGTACATGTACACAGACAGGTAGACAATTGTACAAATTACTGTACATATTCACATACAGTTAGACAATTGTACAAATTAGGGTTATGTACACAGACAGGTAAACAATTGTACAAATTAGTGTACATGTACACAGACAGGTAGACAATCATACATACTACTGTACATGAACACAGACAGGTAGACAATCGTACCTACTACTGTACATGTAAACAGACAGGTAGGTATTATTATATATAACTGTACATGTAAACAAACAGATAGTCAATTGTACAGATTACTGTACATGTACACAGACAGGTAGAAAGTTGTACACACTACTATACATGTACACAGACAGGCAAACATTATTACACATTACTGTACATATACATGTACACAGACAGGAAGACAATCATACATACTTCTGTACATGACCACAGACAAGTAGACAATTGTACACACTACTGTACATGTACACTGACAGGTAGACATTATTATAGATTACTGTACATGTAAACAAACAGATAGTCAATTGTACAAATTACTGTACATGTACACAGACAGGTAGACAATTGTTCAAATTACTGTACATGTACACATAGAGGTAGACAATTGTACAAATTACTGTACATGTACATAAAGAGGTAGACAATTGTACAAATTACTGTACATGTACAAAAAAGGTAGACAATTGTACAAATTACTTTAAATGTACACAAAGAGGTAGACAATTGTACAAACTACTGTACATGTAAACAGACAGGTAGACAATTGTACACATTACTGTTCATGTTCAGACAGGTAGATGAGTGTACACATTACTGTAAATGTAAACAGAAAGGTAGACTTCATTATTGTACGAGGGGTGATCAAAAAGTTCGCGAACTATCTCTATATTTACAAAACCACAATTCAGATCAGAATGAAATTTGGCACACATGTAGTCATACACATTTTCTATAAATAACATATGTTAAATAATGTTTTGCTCCTTGTTTTTGACGTCACAATGTGAAAATGACGTCAATATGTAGGTCACTTGTGACAAAAAATGGTTGACTCAGTCGTACTCAAGCAACGAACGGCTGTAAAGTTTAACGTATATCTTGGAAATTCCTTTGCAGTAGAATATGATAATTTGTATAAGGTTTATGAAGACAAAAGACTTACCAGAAGTTCAATCATTAAATGGATTGATTGTTTAAGTAAAGACAGGGAGACGGTTAAAAATGATGTTTGTTCTGTTGCCCATCGAAAGCAAGCCGGGGAAGAGATGTGTCCTTAGTTGAGCAATTTGTTATGAAACATCGTCAAGTAACAATTAGAAAAATGGTTGTATATCTTAACAATAATATAATTATTAAATCTCTAAAATATTGTTTACTTTAGACTTTAAACATATGAGATATGATAAAAAGAAGGCGCCCATACTTTATCCACATTGGGTCTACGACTCTCCCGAGACAGAGGACTCGGGTTTTGATGGGTCACCATACTAATTGTGGGAAGGGATATCCTTATCCACCCATCCTATTGCCGAGATTTGGCCATTTCTGACAGATGGACTGTTTTTGTTATAAAAAATAACTTCCATGGTAAGAAATATAAGACTCGGAAAAATCTTTTAGCTTCTCTGAACAGACTGCTTCGGAGCATGTCACATGAGTGCCTGGATCATGTGATTCGCGCATGGGCAGAACAATGGCAGATGTGCATTAAAATCGGAGAGGACTACTTTAAAAAATAATAAACACTGAAACTGCATTTTATTTCTTTTAAGGAAGTAATTCAGTTAGTTCGCGAATTTTTTGATCACCCCTCGTACAGCTAGACAGACAGAGACATTATAATACATTACTGTACATGACAGGTAGAGAATTGTAAAAATTACTGAACATATAAACAGACAGGTAGACAAAAAATTGTACAAATTACTGTACATGTACACAGACAGGTAGACAATTGTACACATTACTGTACATGTACAAAACAGTAGACATTTATTACACATTACTGTACATGTACACAGAAGGTAGACATTATTATGCACTACTTTATATGTACACAGATAGGTAGACATTTCTACAAATTACTGTACATGTAATGTACTGTAATGTGTGCACACATTAATGAACATTAATGTGTGTGCACATTACTGAACATGTGACAATTATCACATTGAGAGGTAATGTACACAAACAGGTAGACAATTGTACAAATTACTTTACATTTATAGAGACGGGTAAACATTTCTATACATTACTGTACATCTACATGTACACAGACAAAAAGACTTTATGACACATTAATGTACATGTAAACAGACAGGTAGGCATTTGTACAATACATATAAGTGTAATGTACTCAGACAGGTAGACATTTGTACACATTACTGTCTAGGGGACACTCATTTAGCACGAACAAAGATATAGAAAATTTACAGATATAGCAAAATTTTTTGAAATACTTGGCAAAATTCCTAACAATTCCTAGTAAAATTTTACAGATCAAAAAAATTTGAATTAGCAAATTTACGGTTACAGCCAACTAATTTTGTGTTCCCTAGACATTAAAAATAACTTAATTTACATCTTTTATGACAATATTCAAAGATTTCAATTTTAAAATATTGAATTGGCATACATTTTGTAAGTGTTTTTATTTGAAACTCAATTTGTACAAAAACTTTTGAACTCCAAGGTAAATTTTGTATTTTATACTTCCCTAAATACATTTGGTAGTCATGCATACTTGAAGGAAAAAATCTTGATCATAAATTCATTATGTATAATTTAACAAATTCATTATATGGATATAATGAATTACAGATATAGCAAAGTACATTCACAGGTCCCCAGAACTTCTCTATAGCTGAGTTTTACTGTACTGTTTGTACTGTTATCCTTTAACTTCCTTTCTTTCTGGACTGTGGTATATTTCCTGTTCTCACCCCAGGTCCTTCAGTTCCAAATCATTTCTGTAAAAAGACTAGATTTTAATCATTACAAAAGGAGACTCTGGGTGGCTAATGAATTCCATTTTTATGATTATCGTGAACAATGTGCTTACATGAATATTTTATGTGTATACTTTTAAATCTGACATAACAAAGAGGATTATCCACTATATACACACATTCATGTAATATAAGACTGGCATCACAAACAAGGTCATAATAAATCTGGTTTGCAGGTAAAATATTAAATACTGTGTTACTGGAAAAAATCAATATGGACTGTACTAAAATACCACAGAACTCTGTCTGCAAGACTACAAAAAAAAAAAAAAAAAAAAAAACCCTTGCTGCATTCTTTCCCAGTTCTACTACATAGACATTACTGGTAATCATCAAAACACACATATATAAAATCCTCCAGTCACATTTAATAGTCTGATGCACTGTGTCGAAGGGAGATAATTTGTAGATTTGACAGGACTTGTCAATGGAATTTTTACAACACCCTATTCTCTTCAGTGACCAGGTATATACCACGGTGATTGCTGTTTATACAGTTAAGGTTTAATTTAAATCCTATAAAATTACCTGCAGTCTTTTAATTCTTTGTCAACAGTCTAAGGGCTGGTATAATCAGAACATGTTTAAAGTTCAATACTTTTAATCTTTGTCTTTTGAATTAACATCTTAAAAGATAGATTTGGAATTTTGAAATCATGCAGTTACAATTTCTTTAGAAAACCAATTTCTTGTCTTATATATAGATACAAAAAAGTAGAACCAATACATGCTGGGTTTAACAGCTAGGATATTAAATGGACTGACTTATTTATACCGGTATATACATGGGTATCTTAAAATTTGGATTATGAGTGTATATTGATGAGACTTAGGTATTACAGCAGTGACGTGAAAGCCTTTCATCTCTATAACTGATACAGTTACCCACATCTTAAATTGGACTCTCGACTGCTTCATATTTAACTATTTTCAGTCTGTGATCGACACTGTTACAATATTGATCCAGAGAATTTTTTCCCTCTAATTTGTGATAACTTTTCAACCTACACAGATTTCTCTGGTATTCACAAGATAGGGGGTAGTGAATACTCCACTGTGACCTTATATAGAAAGGTGTTTCATTACCAACGAGTTTGTTGGACAAAGAGGAAATGATTTATGTTACTAATGAGATGAGGGATTTTATAAAGCAATGTAAAGTCCTTTTAAATGACAGGAATACATAGTAAAGCTGGGTTTCTTTAGTTCAATTGAGTCTAGAAATATCAAGGTAGGTGTTTTTATAGTACATATGTAAATCTTTATTTTGTTAATAAGTTGGCATTAAGCCACTCTATGTACACTTAACAAAACTTCTAAGTGTTCACTCTAATAAAAGTATTTATTTAAAAACTACAAGATAGAATGGTATGATATTTTCAAATTATTATAACCAACGAGTCTTCTCAACAATTGTTGAAAGAAAATCAATTATCACCGATGAAAACCAATGTACCGTGACGAAGCGTAAAAACAATAAATCTGTACTTTACGGCAAGTATTTTGTGTGATCAGCATCTTTTTGTGACCATTTTCAATTTTTGAAAATTGGTTTAACTAAAAAACAAAAAACATTGGCAAAATAACCATTGAGAAATGAGGGAGAGCCATTGGAATGTTGTTATCCAGGATCATCCTTGCACCATGTTTTACTCACTTTGATTTTAGTGTTTATTTGTCCTTGATTTTACTTTTAAAAATTAACAACAAGTATAAAAACCCATTTAAACACATTTTTCTATAGGTTCTGCGTCATTTTCATCGCCAACTTGTCACAATTTGAAAGTTTTGGACAAAATTTCATCAAACCGGAAGTGATCTGGATCTTCATCTGAGGCCAACATTTCGCATCACAACTAGGTTAAAAGTTTGTTACGTTGTCCTGAAACAATTTTAGAAACATTAAAACAAACAACTTAAATGGTAAGAAAATGATAAGAAATTGGTGCTGGTGGCAGTCTAATATCATCTCGAACAGTCTGAATCATCCTTAAAGAGGTACACTTACATGCGAAACGCCCAAGAATATTGACCAAAAGGTATCTGTGATGATGCACTGTCAAATTCCCGGATCTGAATCCTATTGAATACATTTGGGATTTTTGTAAGGAATGTCAAAGCACCCCCCCCCCTCCACACAATTTCAACGGTTTAGAAAGATCCATGCAGTAGGTGTGGCAGCAGATGGGTCAATATCCTATTCAGGGGTACATGGTATCCATGAGAAAAGAATATGCTTTGCAGTAATTTAAGCGAGTGGTGGTCTTATTCCTTAGAGATTATTTTATGTGAATTTTCATTTTGAGGGTACATCATGTCCTTGACACTTTGCTTAAAATTCTGACGAGATACTTACATGAAATTTACGCAACATCGAACTGAAATATTCATCATTAACCATGAATTAAAGAAATTATTTATTGTATGCATTTGTTTTTTAAAAATTAAAAAATGTTAGGTGAACACTTAGAAGTTTGGTTCAATGTATACAGTGGTATAGATGCATTGTAAACCCAAATGACTATTTAATATTTACACCTAATGCTTACATGTGTAATTCTTTTTTTTTTTTACTACTAATAAAGAAAATTAAGATAAATATTATAATGCAACCTCATGCTTGTAAAGAATTGCCAAATATTTAAACACCTGAAATTTGTCAAATCTTTCAAGTAAAGAGTGTGTTAAAGGGGAACAACTCCTAATTCAACAATCTTGTATTTTCACAAATTGTCTGTGTAAACAATATTTGTTTATCCATATTCTATTTTATTTGTACACTAATTTGAACGAAAAGTAAATTTTTTAAGATGATGAATACCTTAATTAGTTGCATATCTGAAAATCATAGGTTCACTGAAATGTTTAGGTTCGGTAGATAAAAAGAAAATTGCCATTATAGTAAATAATCTTAATAAACAATCCCTTTTATTTCATACCATCTTTGGGATTTATTAGCTTATAAAAAATATGAAGTTAAATTTTTGAAATAATTTTTAGGACCTGTATATGCATGTATAAAATATACATGTACTTCTATGAACATCAGATTTAAAATTAGCTTATCACAATTTTTTCATTGAATATTTAGTGCAAAAAAAGGAGAAAATTAATCAATTAATTTGAACATTTTTTTATATCATTCTTGCTGTGTCTGTTAAACTTTATAATCCCCATTCCTAGTCAGTAATGTGTCTCTAACCTACAATATCTCTACACTTGATAGTTATTTTGCTATCATTTGTTGAATGAGGAAACAAAATTGGCAACACATTTGTGTATTAGGAATGGAACAGGATAATCTCTTTATTCCTAAAAAGCAATGCTTGCTCCCTATTTGGTCTTCGCTGACCATCACTAAGGAATATACAGAGGTATTTGGACATAATCCCTAACTCATACTTGATCATGCTGCATACTTTATCCTCTCAATTGTAAGATGAAACTGTTGGCAACTGTTCCATGAAAAATTTAATCCTGTAACAGTGATGGGGGAGAGCATAAAGGCTAATGATTTCACATTAAAATATAGATGTAATCAATTTAATTTATAAAATCCATGAGGCGGGGTGGGTAAGGTTGGGGGATAAAATTTATTGGCTAAATCTGTCACCAGCTGCTTGCAGTGGTTAGAGCATTTGCTCTACAGTCATGGAGTAAGGATTTATACCTTATGTTTTGGGTTTGAATCCCCTGTGGAACTTGGAGACTGGTCCTTCAGATGAGACCGTTAAACCAAGGTCCTGAGTTACAGTAAGTGCTCAGGCACGAAAAAAAAACCATCACTGCTTAAAGACATTAAGTGTCAAGAAAAGGTCTAAATTTGTTGCCCTCCACCGGCAAGTGGTGGCATCTCAATATGAATGAAAATACTAATCTCAATAAAGCTTTAACTTGAAGCCCTTCTTAAGATTACTGACCTTAAACAAAAATAAAGATCTGGAGAGAAATGGTTAAACTCTTATCAATGCAATATTGAGGACTCAGCTCTTAAGATTCCAATATAATATAAAGCATTAAAACAAATCATCACACATTCATGAAAAAAAAAACACATGAAATAAATGACTTGTGCTCAGTCTGAATCTTTTTGTGGTTAATATTGAATTTAGATGTTTCTTGTATAGTTTTCTTGTGCAACTTTAAGAATATTCCAAAACCTTAGTGCACATCTACAAGGTCAGGCTAATCTTACACAGACAGAGTGACAATAAATTATAATATCTGAACTGACACTTTAGAAAACATTGAACACCCCCCCTCCCCCCCCCCCCCCCCAAAAAAAAAACTTTCTAAACATAATTTAGCTACGGTTGTAGAATTTTATATTTTCAATATTGATCGGTATTAATTATTTACAAAATTTTAGAATAGGATAGAAGATCAAGTATTTTGTGATCGTCATTTTATTGAGTAACTGCCAAAATCCTAAATATTAAAAATAATCATAAGTTACACACATCCCTAAGTCATTTTATTGAAATATTTCTAAACAAGCCAATATGTTTTAGTCAGTTACATTACAAATTGATTACAAGTCGGAGAATTTGTGAAGAATCAGATTGTTGCTATGCAGAACTCTGTAGCCATAATAGAGACAGTAAGAGCACAGAGAGAGAGAGGGGGATATCTAAATATGGATGTTTGTTCTCTGATATTAACAGGAGACCAGATGGAATTTATCTTATGCAGGAAAAAATTAATTGTTGCAAATCATTGCATTGGCTCTGAGTCAGATTACAATTTTAGGGCTTGAGTAAATGAAAACTTCCGGGTGATCCTTCTTTTATAATAAAATAACATTCTCTCTGTGTCTCTCACAATACTTCTAGTTACTCAAAAACTAAATTACTGGACTAAAAACTGTTCATCAAAACAGTTTGATTTTATTTTTATCAAGATTCAAGCAAAATATTGCCACTGTAGACTATAATGAGACAAATAAGTGCATGTGTACTGTATATACTTGTAAGACAAGATTTCAAACAAGTATTTTATACTGACATATATTAAAAAATATGAATCTGAAGATGATTTATTAATATATTCTTTAAGGTAGACCTCTTTTAATAAAAATTGATCTCAATACTTATAAAAACTGTTTATCTTTGAGATTAGCGGAGTTTAATGATGCTGTCTTGTACATATGTAGTAGAATGACTTCATTTGACTTTACTGTCGGAACACTTCAATCAAGGATCATTGACATTGGTCTGTAAACTTTAAAATAAGTGGTGCATGTGTACCTTCTTCATCTCTGTCATCAATATCACTGATATACTGATTTCTCAAGGGTTTATATATTATTAAGTGTTTACTAAACATGGCTTGAGTGACGTGCCATTAAAATCAATTGTGAGTGAAGGTGTGTTGTTTACCTGGTAGGCAACACTTTGCATAGACCAGTCTAATCCTATTGAATTTCATCTTTACAGAGGAAAAATTAGAACCTAAAAGTCCAACAAAGGAGGATAAGGAATTACAGCCGGATTCTCCCGAGGAGGATAAAACTAAATCTGAAGAAACCGATGATGTAAAGGATACTGAAGGAGTGACTGAAACTGAAAACCAAGACAATTCAAATAGTGCTGAAGAAAACTCTGAAACAAAAGAGGCCGAAAATCCAACTGAAAGTGAAAACACTCCAGAGAGCAATATAGAAAATACTGAAAAACTGAACTCTTCTGGAATGGAAGGTGAGAAAGAAGCAGTTGCTGTTGCCACAGAAGGTGAGCAGGCTGTGGCTGAAGTAAAGGAGGAGAAAAGTGAGGAAAAGAAAGAGGAGAAAGGGGGGACTGATGAGGTAAGGGAGGAGACAAAAACATCAGAAGAAACAAACCTAGAGGAAGAAAATAAGCAAAAGGAGGAGAAAGAAAGAAAGAAAACAGAAGAAGAGGAGGAGAAGAAGAGAAAGGAAGAAGAGGAGGAAAGGAAACAGAAGGAAGCTGAGGAAGAAGAGAGGAAGAAACTGGAGGAAGAACAAAAATTAAAGGAAGAAGAAGAAAGAAAGAAAGAGGAAGGAGAGAAGAAGAAAATGGAGGAAGAACAAAGATTAAAAGAAGAAGAAGAGAGGAAGCAGAAAGAGGAGGAGGAGAGGAGGCAGAGAGAGGCTGAGGAAGAGGAAAGAAAGAAAAAGGAATTAGAGGTAAATTTTAGAACTGGAAAGGTCAAGGACATTGTGACTCTGATTTCAATCAGGGTTATTTGTTAGTTTTCTTTTACTATAACTACATCAAAATTAAGGCTGTATGATATTTATCAGTTTAATATAATTCAAACACACCATGGAAAGCATTAGCGATTTTTTTTTGCATATATGTGAGTGCTTCCCCACTGTCTTTCTACATTGTTAAAGTTTATTATAATTTCATTGGACTTCATGTCTAGGTAGAAAGTACATGGCAAGTTAAATACTTTTTTTGTCTGATACTTTCTAGAAATAAGACAGGGATGTTAAAAACATTAAACAGAAAACCAAATCAGAAAAAAAATGTCTATGGGTGGGTAGGTAGGTTAATAAAATGAAATTAAAGACAAATATTTAGGTCAGAATTTATGATAAACCTCTTCCTTCCATACCCCAAAAATTATTTTTTTATTTATATATCCCTCTTTCAACAGTGAAAATGATTAAAAACTAATTTAAACCTAGAATCCAATTTTTTGGATTTTCAAAATTTGCATACATGTACCAGTTATGTTTTGGTAGCCAAGTGGGGAATCCCACACCTTGAACATCCATTAACAAATATTGGATATATCAATATCTAATGAACCAAAATTATCAAATTTAAATTTTTTAAGAAATTGCGAAACATCTTTTTTGGGATGAAGTTGAAAAAAAAAGATTCAAAGTGAAACATTTTATTTTGTTTTTCTCTTAAAATTCTTGAAAATTTTGGTCGGTTGGTCAGTCTTGAAAAACTGAGACCTAATAAAAAGAAGTGGCCCTTACATGTAAATCTTCTTTTGGGATATATCTGCAATATGGTGTGTCTTTCAGAAAACGTGCAGATAAACAAGGGTTAAGAATATTGAGGTTGAAATCTGTATTCATGGAAAGATAGAGTCCAAAGACATATCCTTTGTACTCAATACATATATGTACATGTATACATGTACAAAGTACAGTTGAGCTTGTTATCTAGTACAGTGATATCTTGAATACCAGAAACTCTTGCAAAACATATGTAAATGTACTGTGGTCATCTAGAACTAATCAGTGATCTACAGAGATGGGAAAAAAGAGTTTTCAGGTATGTTGAGATGCAGTTCCAATTAACTGACAATGCAGCGGGTTTTTCCCTCAATATTAAGTACAGTGCTCCATGATGTCTGAAATTTAATATCATTTTCTGTCCCTCTGTATCACCTGGCTATAGATAATTAAATAGACTTAATTAACAGGTGTTCATCAGGGATTACAGAGTAAAGCTTGTATATTATACTCAGAATATTTGTAATATTGTTCAGAGTCTGGCCAATATTCTGCACAAGTAATTAAATTTCCGTTAATACCAGCTCATGGCAGTCTTGTTTACTAGGTTAGCCACACTGTACACCCATATATTAATGATATTAGTAAATGATAAAAATGAAAGAGTATGAGCTTGACATATTGAAGGCAAATAAAGACCTGACATTGCCATGATCCTCAATGGAGGGAAATTGGGAAATGGTTGCAGGGCCATAACAAGGCAATTTGCACTGTGCAGAACTGTTTGACTATTGGAATAAAAAAAAAAATACCCATTGTAGAATTTAACAGATATAATAGAAAAAGGAACCTTAGAGTTGGATGAATTATTAAAATTAACCTAATGATTACATCTAGTGAAAACAAAATCTTAAATGAAAGGAAAAGAATTTCAAAGAGAACAGATTGTTTTTGACAAAAACAATTACTGAAATCAGTTTGACATGAAAAAAATGACACCTTGATTTTACTGAGTTATTGATATATCATGATACTCACTGACAGAATGTACTAGAGCCATCTATTATTTTAACTTTGAATTATTCAAAATTAATTAGCTTACATGTATTTTTTTTTTCAATTTTTAAGCTGCATTGATTCAAGTACACATAAATGTTGATAAAACTTGTTTATTATGAAATGCAAAAAAGTAGCTGTACATTTATGTGCAAATGTGAAAATTTATTTTGCACAGGTAAAGGTAATTCTAATTAAATTTCATCTTCTGTGAGAATATTCAATTTTGCAGTTTAGGCCTGGTAGTATCTCAGAAGCTATATATGAGAGTCAACACATTGTTTATAAATACAGTTCTTTTTTTTTTTCAAAGGAGAAGCTAGAGTCTACACTGGCCAATCAGAATGCAGATAAAGAAACCATGAAATCCTTGATAGAGGAGAATGTTAGACTAAAGGGAGACATGGAAAAAATGAAAGAAGATTATGAGAAAATCAAGGATAAAGAAGCCAAAATATCACAAGTGGAGAAAGAAAACCAGGAAAAAACAGACCAGATCAAGAAACTGGAGGCTGACTTGGAAAAACTTAAGGCTCAGGCATCCAATGGAACAGGAGGGGAAGCCTCGGCTCAGAGGATATCTGACTTAGAGAAGAAGCTCATCCGCCTGGCAAAAGAGGATGAGGATAAAGATAAACAGATCACATCCCTCAACAAAGAGCTACAGCAAACCAAAACAGAGCTACAGAAGAGAGAGGCACGGGCACCAGGTGAAGGAGGGAACCAGCCATCTAAGTCATGCATCATTCTGTAGACTTTAACATAAATTTAATATGCATCAGAGGTGCTCAGGAGTAAATTGTATTCCTATTTTTCCTTTTAAATTTTTTTCAAGATCTGGAACATATTTCATATTTAAAGACTAAAAATATAGTGATCTCCATAAACTAGTTAGTTTTTTTTTTGACAATAAATTATATCAAATGAATGTTAATTTTTATAATATGTACAGTTAAAATTTGCTATCTCAAACATTGATATCTCAAAATATGCATAAGTCAAAGTAATTTGCAAGTCCTAACCACTTTTCCTCTGTTTTTTTTTTATCCCCCTTAAATATCTCTCAGTTTTTCCATTGAGTTTGAGGTAACGAAGTTTGACTATATAATGTTTGAAAAGTCCCGTCCATTTATTGAGGAGAGCTCATCAAAGCAAGTGTGATCTTTGTATGCTAGTCATTATTAACTGTTTATGTTAGTATTTGCACCAAATGTGATTTTATTTCCCCAGTGCATGGGATACATGTTGAATTTTCAAGTCATATTAAGAGTATGACCAAATCTTTCTCTTTTTTGTGGACTATGTTCATTTAGTTTTCAATATCTATTCCAAATCATTTATATCAACAGAAGAAAAAAAAATGTACATCAAATGCTTCATTGATTTGACAATTTGTTATCTTACTGTATGTGTACATATTATAGTAAGATGATATGGCTTAATCAAGCAATTGTCATAGATTTGACATTATCTTTTGCAAATAGTTTATATAATAGAACAAAGTACACTTTGCAACTGTCATACATGTGAATATAAATTTCTTTACAACTTTTTATATAACTGTGATTATTAAAAAATGACTTTAACTAATGTGTTATTGATGAGTTGCAGTGATTTTTATTTATTTGTTTGACCAGTGTGTGACTTTCAAAGTCTTCAACTTATTAGTGTAAACAATCATTGAATGGTTAATATAGTGTAAGTACCGGTCTTGTAGAGTAAGATTTCCCCTCTAAAATCTTTCCCCTCAGATAACTAGCTCTAGAGCGGGATTTCCCCCCCAGAAAGTACTTGTTAGCTCTAGAGTAGGATTTCCCCCCACGGAAAAATGAATCCAGAGTATGATTTTCCCCACTAGGACAGGATTTTCCCCACGGAAAAATGGATCTAGAATAGGATTTCCCTCACGGAAATCCCACATTAGATTCAATTTTACGGGGGAAAATCCTACTCTGTTTTACAGTTACAGATTGCGATTTCCCCTAGAGCCAATTTCCCACCTAGTGTTATTGGCATATTTCTTGTCTAATTTCGAAACTCAAAACAATCAATAGAACATTAATGTCTCTGTCTGTCTGTCTGTCTGTGCTAACCTAATCCATATAATTACTGTATGAAATGTTGGTTAAAAGTGAATGTTGACAAGGAAAAAATTAGTATTTTGGGTAGTGGTCGCTTAGCAGAAAACAATCTACATTTTACTTTTAATGATTTTTACTTAGATGTCGGTGATAGCTATAAATATTTTGGAATGTTTTTCTCCAAATCAGGATCTTTTAACAAAATATACAAAAAAAATACAACATATAAATGTTTACGTATGGAGTGATTTCAAAATGCAAGTATCATACATGTAACCTTTTTTCGTCAGATCTGTGACAGAATTGTTAAATAAGTTTTATTGTATGGCAGTGAAGTTTGGAGATTCACGAAAAATACTTTATTTGAACAAGTTCATCTAAAATTGTTTGTATTGTGCATGATAAAGAGCTCAAGGAAAAGAGGCATATTAGGTCATTGTCTTGTACATTTGATATTTTTTAAAAGTCCAAGACAGATACCTGCTTGTTCACAAAATCTTTTCAACACCATGATATTATGCAACGAATGCGTTAATGTGTTCTCCACAGAATTGCTTTACTTAATAAAATAGGACTATTGACAGCAAGATAGTTCAAGACTTCATGATAATTAAAACCTACCGATAATTATTAATTCAAAATCGATTAAAAATCTCCGCCATTTTCCTTTCATAGTTTCTCGTACGAAAGATGCAAACAACCACAAAGATACAAACTCGTTTTAACGAGATATCTAACTTGTAATAACAAAATAACTAGCTTGTGTTAACGAGAATTATGGAGATATCGAACAGTATTCAAGCTCAAAGTCCATTTAGACAACACAAAACAGGAGCAGAGCAAACAAGGACCTCCAAAAACATCAGAGGTGGAATCAGGTGCCACGGAGGAGTAATTATCCCATGCCGACCGGACACACCCGCCGTGTGCTCCTTGTTATGATCGGAAAAACGGCAAAATCCGTCGACAATTCAGCGTGTAAATAATGGCCTAACAATTAGTATGAAAAACGTCAGTCAGCATTTTACTTAATGATAGGTTGTATTAGCTGACCATAAAACTTTCGAAATGATGACGACAAACAAGACTGTTGATATCCTTGTTTCATCAACTTGTTTGTCAATAGCTTGCCTCGTTTTGAATATTGTTCATACGTAGAGCATGCTATTGCGTATCGAATCAACTGAGAGACATAAACCCCATATGCAGGTGATAAGGGTAAATTACTACATAAAGTAAGGGAAGTTTATCATAAAGCTTTGTTGTTAGGTTACCATTAACGTCTTTTTCTAGTTAAATATCCAAATATAAAACATATGTGTCAGACCCTGTGGTATCTTTTTTTCAAGCTCACTGGGATTTATCGAGTCGAAATGTGAATGGAAGCAACTATTCTTAATTGATAATGTGTCATCGATATATCTACATGTAAATGTCGAGTTGAAAGCCACAAGTGTTTTTCTTTTCATGTAGAAGTTTATGAATAAATTATGCTTCATATGAATATAAGAATAGGTCTGCTAATAATTACAATTGGTATCCATGGGAATTCGAACAGATTGTTAAATACATGATCTCAAAAAAACTACATAGATATTGTTAATCAGAAACTCAACCATCTTTTTAATAAAACTTCAGAGTATATTGTGTGTACAATTAGAATGTTTTTTAACAAAATAATTTTGCAAATGACCAATGACGAGGTCAGTATATTTACAAGATCCATTTTTATTGAAAAAGCAGCTACATGTAATATATTGAGTCACGGGTCTTTCAGATATGACAGGCGTTGGCAGGATAAAGATCCTTCATTGTTCAATGTCCGTAAGTGCCGAGCATATTTCCAAATTTGAAGCCCTTCACCGGTATATTTTGACGTCTCATATGAGTGAAAAATTCTGGCAAGGGACGTGAAATAATAATCAATCTATTAAGCTTCCTCTACTTAAATAGAGGTCTGGATTTAGTCAGATTGTATGAAAGATACCAGTCAACATTGCTTATTATTGTGAGGAGAAAAAGATATAAACCCCATATACAGGTGATAAGAGTATATTGCTACAAAAGTAAGGGAAATTGACTATAGAAAAATGGAAGTTGAGTTTCATGTACGGTTAGCGTCGGTAATGGCAGCTCCCATAATACCGGTAGTTCTCAGTTCAGAAGTGATTTTCGTGCATAATATCAAATATTTTAAACGACTCATAAATTGCTTGCAGGATAAAGATAGCTGGATGTAAAATAATCTTCTTAAATTAAACCACAGCAAAATAGAATTGATATTTTTTTCATCAAAATTTCAATCCAGAAATGTATCAGTCTTTGTTTATTTGTTTATTACTCTCAAACCATACAATGGTACATGAGGTACATAAACACATTTACATATATATAGAATATCAGGTCAAGTAAGGAGGAGTAGTATATATATATATATATATATATATATATATATATATATATATATATATATATATATATATATATATATATATATATATATATATATATATATATATATATATAGAGGATATTGAATGTTTTTTAGATGAATATGGAATTTATTTCACGAGTGGGACAGGATTTTTTGATATTTTCACGAGTGCGAAGCACGAGTGAAAATATATAAAAAAGTCCTATCTCACGAGTGAAATAAATTCCATATTCATCTACAAAACATTGAATTTTCTGTTTATTACATTTTCTTTGATTTTCCCTTTGCCTCTGTCTTTTCTTAACACACTGTCATAGGCTTGACCTCATAGTCGAGCGGTTGAGACGTCATAGCTTTGCAGTTGTGAGATTGAAAACATTACATAGCATGAATTTAGCAACATATTTGGGAAGAAATTTGCCGTTTTAGCTCCATCAAGATGGTTAGTTACTAACTCTATCTTATGACAGACCAGAAATGATTTTTTACTTACTTTGATATCCTTTCACACTGTGAGAGAATATCATTTTGGTATCCTTTCACACTGTGAGAGAATATCAATTTTATTCAATAAATAAATCACAGTATTTCACTGTTGAAAATGTTTATATATATATATATATATATATATATATATATATATATATATATATATATATATATATATATATATATATATATATATATATATATATATATATATATATATATATATATATATAAGAAGATTTTTACTGAAAACATGCCAATATCTATTTAACAAACAAAGACAGCTTTACCAATGAGTCTACATCTGTGGTGGACATAAGGTTCTCAAATTTACAAGTATTTACATTAGAAAAATATTTCTTATCTTAAAAATCCTATTATTTAAACATTTAGATGAATTTTCTATACTCATAAACCATTCTTGTGTAAATTGACTTAACAATGTTTCTTTCACAACAGTCTTTAACCATGTTATACTTAAGAAATTTTGATTCATCCATACATAAGACAGACCACAGGAATTCAAAATATCTCTTATACATTTCAACCATGGGTACATAAATAAACCTTCAGAAAAGCATTTATGTAGAAAGCAGCACATTATGTATGTTAACTTATGCAAATTAAAATATCTTATTTTTCTAAGTACACCATACATGGCTTTTGACTTTTGTTTAGTTAAATTTATGTGGTTTTGCACTTCGGAACAGTCCACTACGAGACATGACAACACCTAAATATTTAAATTCGTTCACAATTACAATTGGAGCCTCTTTATACAAAAATATCTTCTTAAGAGCTCTTCCTCTAGAAAAAAATAAGTATTTTAGTCTTGTCTGTATTTACTTGAAGCTTCCAATGATCATAATAATCAGCTCTCATCATCTTTAGCTTCATTAACTTTTTTCAAATAATCAGACATTGATTTAATATCAACTTTAGTTTTACATTTAGCCTTTGAGCTATTTAAAATTCTCCAATATTCCTTTATATTACTTTTCTTGACATTTTCTAATTTTTGACGTTATAGATAGGGAATGTTCTTTAATGCATTTTTCCATCGTTTTCTTGTATTCTTTACTTGAGGTCTTATTTTTTTTTTTACGGTTGTGGCAACGCAGTTTGAAAAAATTACGCACTTTCAAAATTTTTTTCAAAAGTGCGTTAAAATTGGGAAAAAATCAACGCACTTTGAAAATTTTTTTCAAAGTGCGTTAAGAGTGTACATCAACATTTTCTACCATGGAGACACTTAACGCTCTTTGAAAAAATACGTATAAAACAAGAATTGTGGACCTAGATTTTAATAATACACAGCATTAATGTTATATTTCTTCCGAAAGACTGATGAATTGATCTACTCTCATCGAGAACTAGGAGAAGACAGGTAGAAAATCCCTCAGTCTAACTCTCTATCTTTCCTACACAAATATATTATTTACATAACTGATATGACATTGATATTATTTCTCTCAATAAATTTGAGTTAACATAAAATAGATGAAAAAATTGAGATAAGCTTTCCTGGAAAAAAAAATTACGCACCCTAATTTATTAAAGAAAAGTGCCGCATAACCTTTATTAGATCACCTGAGTCACTCAGGTGACCTATTGCTATCCGTTCTCGTCCGTCGCCGTGCGTCGTGCGTCGTGTGTTAACATTTGAAAATTTTTAGCTTCTTCTCTGAAACCACTTAACCAATTTCAACCAAATTTGGCATATAGCATCTATGGGTGAAGGGGAACAAAAATTGTGAATTTCATGGTCCCTGCCCCCTGGGGCCTGAGGGGTGGGGCTAAAACCACCAAAAATAATGCAATCTTTAAAAATCTTCTTCTTTACTCCCGGACATCAAGCAGTCAAACTGTTGGCATCATTGTAATAAGCATTGAGCCCTCTACCAAAATTGTGAAATTCATGGCCCCAGGGTCAGGGGTTCTGGCCCCAGGGTGGGGCTATATAGATTATATAGTGAAAGTGCATTATTTCTTTTAAAATCTTCTTCTCTGCTCCTGAGTATTAAATAAAGTAACTAAGTACATAGTTATGAAGAGCAAGAGTGCCTTTTCCAAAATTGTGAAATTCATGGCCCCAGGGTCAGGGGTTCTGGCCCCAGGGTGGGGCTATATAGATCATATAGTGAAAGTGCATTAATTCTTTGAAAATCTTCTTCTCTGCTCCTGGGTATTAAATAAAGTAACTAAGTACATAGTTATGAAGAGCAACAGAGCCTCTTCCAAAATTGTGAAATTCATGTCCCCAGGGTCAGGAGTTCTGGTGTTAGGGCGGGGCTCTATTGATTATATAGTGAAAATGCATTAATTCTTTGAAAATCTTCTTCTCTGCTCCTGGGTATTAAATAAAGTAACTAAGTACATAGTTATGATGAGCAAGAGAGCCTCTTCCAAAATTGTGAAATTCATGGCCCCAGGGTCAGGGGTTCTGGCCCCAGGGTGGGGCTATATAGATCATATAGTGAAAGTGCAATATTTCTTTGAAAATCTTCTTTTCTGCTCCTGGGTATTAAATAAAGTAACTAAGTACATAGTTATGATGAGCAAGAGTGCTTCTACCAAAATTGTGAATTTCATGGCCCCTGGGTCAGGGGTTCTGGTGTTAGGGCGGGGCTCTATTGATTATATAGTGAAAATGCATTAATTTTTTTGAAAATCTTCTTCTCTGCTCCTGGGTATTAAATAAAGTAACTAAGTACATAGTTATGATGACCAACAGAGCCTCTTCCAAAATTGTGAATTTCATGGCCCCTGGGTCAGGGGTTCTGGTGTTAGGGAGGGGCTCTATAGATTATATAGTGAAAATGCATAAATTCTTTGAAAATCTTCTTCTGTGCTCCTGGGTATTAAATAAAGTAACTAAGTACATAGTTATGATGAGCAAGAGTGCTTCTACCAAAATTGTGAATTTCATGGCCCCAGGGTCAGGGGTTCTGGTGTTAGGGCGGGGCTCTATTGATTATATAGTGAAAATGCATTAATTTTTTTGAAAATCTTCTTCTCTGCTCCTGGGTATTAAATAAAGTAACTAAGTACATAGTTATGATGAGCAACAGAGCCTTTTCCAAAATTGTGAATTTCATGGCCCCAGGATCAGGGGTTCTGGTGTTAGGGAGGGGCTATATAGATTATATAGTGAAAATGCATAAATTCTTTGAAAATCTTCTTCTCTGCTCCTGGGTATTAAATAAAGTAACCAAGTACATAGTTATGATGAGCAAAAGTATCTCTTCCAAAATTGTGAATTTCATGGCCCCAGGGTCAGGGGTTCTGGTGTTCGGGCGGGGCTCTATGGATTATATAGTGAAAAAGCATAAATTCTTTGAAAATCTTCTCCTCTGCTCCTGGGTATTAAGGTGATAAACTAAGTACATAGCTATGATTAGGAGATGGGCCTCTTCCAGAATTGTGAAAGCCATGGCCCCTGGGTCAGGGGTTCTGATGTTAGGGCGGGGCTCTATTGATTATGTAGTGAAAATGCATTAATTCTTTGAAAATCTTCTTCTCTGCTCCTGGGTATTATTTAAACAAACTAAGTGCATGGTTATAATGCATAAGGATGCCTTTTCAAAAATTGTGAATTTCATGGCCCCAGGGTCAGGGGTTCTGGTGTTAGGGCGGGGCTCTATTGATTATATAGTGAAAATGCATTGATTCTTTGAAAATGGGAGCTTCGAACGGAATTTTTAAATCTTGTGGTCCTAGGGTCAAGGGTTCTGGCATAACGGGGGGGGGGGGGCTTTTGATAATATAGTGGAAAAGTGTTAATTCTTTGAAGTCCATAGTTATGATGATGAGGGTAACTCTTCCAAATTTGTAAATTTCTTGACCCTTGGTCTTGGGTTCTGGTGTTAGGGTAAGGCTTTGTTGAATCTGTAGTGAAAATGCATTGTACCTGTAAAATTCTTTCCTGCTTCTGGGCATATCGGAAGAAAACTGAGTAAAAGTTTAAATGATATAAGTAAGCATATTTCTACCAGATTTTTGAACATCTGGACCATTTGTCTAAGCATTCTAGTCCTGGGCAGGTCTCTATTAATTTGTATTCCCCTTTTCTATTCACCTTTGATAATTAATCACTGTAAATAATGTATTTGAAAGGTTAATAGAATAAGATAATTATGCAAGAATGTTTATCATATAATTCAAAAAGTATTTTCTTAGTTTTAATAATCAGGTAGACCTGTAAGTATTAGATAAATAAAAATGAGAGAAAAATAACTTATCTTATTAAAAGTTCTTCAAAGACCATAAGAGAGGTCAATGCTAAAGGTCTTAATATGGGTTTAAAAATAGTACAGAAGCACTAATAGTTTGTTAATAGTCTTCATAGTGATAGTGTTAAGTGGGGGGGGGGGGAGATTAGAACTTAATTTATGAGTTGATACTGAATACTAGATTAATTATTTTGTTGATCCTGATCTTCCTACTTCTCTTGCGTTAGGGCAACAAAGCTTCATCTATCAGTGTACAACAACTTCTAAATTGTTGTATTATACTCAGGTGACCGTTAAGGCCCTTGGGACTCTTGTTCAAAATGTATCCACAGTGATTCCTCAGAAAAAATGCATTTACATGGTAATTAAAACATGCTATTTGACATGTCTAGCGTTTTTATGATATCAAATCACAGATTTAGGAGTAATCTGACTGCATAATTTTTTGGAGAAAAAGTTAGTGAACGAGGTAAAAATTTCAGTCGAGTGAGTAATGTGGCTAAGGTTAATTTTCTTACTATTAAATAAATGGGTCAACCATTGTTTCATATATGTTCACAGTAGAAGATAGATGAATATGATAGAAAAATAGATGAGAGAGAGAGAGAGAATTTTCATGGTATGGAAAAATCATAATGCTCCCTTTTCCCTAAAAAAATGCGATGCATTAAGTCACTAATCGACACCTACATCTACCGAACTTATTAGAGACTGGATAAAATTTTAAAAAAGGAAAGAAAAAAAGAAAAGAAACTGTGCTATTAAAAAAGCATTCCTTTATTATTTCTAAGACCCATTTCCCTTTTATAACAGTTACGAGAACCTTTGGAAACAACTCCTAAAATCTTGAAAACGTCGTTATCTCAGATTCTGACGTCATCAACGAAAAGTTATCCAACCAGGTTCAAATAATTATTTATCATACCTAAATTTAGCAAGACTATTGACCAAGCCGTGCACATTTTTTTTCAAAGTGCGTTAATATGGTCGATATTAACGCGCTTGGAAAAGAATTTCTTTTCAAAGTGCGTTAAAGTGGTCCCAAAATTAACGCACTTTGAAAAATTTTTTCAAAGTGCGTTGTAACGGTTCTCAGGGGTTTTGTGTTTGTTGTGAATAAGTTAAGCCTAACTTATAGTTACACTAGATTTTACACTCTTGATGACGCTCTCTCCGACTTAAAGTTTCTAGTAAATTGTGTAGTTTATTTCTATCTACAGCAGAAATTACACTAGATGTGAAACACAAACCAAAATTGAAAAAAAATCAGAAAGTTAATAGACCATGGTTCAATGCTTCATGTCGAACTGCAAGAAGAAAATTTCATTAGGCTTAACTTGAAAAATGAAAAAAAAAAGAATCTTCTCTACCAAAGGATGCTTTCACTTTAATATGATTCATCAAGACTTTGCTGTTCCTATTGTGGCCTCACCCTTCCCCTGAGGACCATGATCTGAACAATTTACAACCTAGACTACCTCATTAAGCTTTCGAACTTTCACCCTTTGTCGTCCAGTGGTTCTTGAAATGAAGATTTTAAAAGAATTTCGTTATATATTTCAATGTTAAACTTTGATTCCCTAGTAAATTGTGGCCCACCCTATCCCCAGGAACCATGATCTGACACTATCTTAGAAAGCTTCCACATACGTTTCAGCTTTTCTGGCCTAGTGGTTTTTGAGAAGAATTTTTTAAAAGATTTTTTCTCTATATATTTCAATGTTAAACTTTCATCCTCTATTGTGACCCCACCCTAAAACCTGATGTCATTTTTCTGAACACATTACAATCTACACTATGTCCGGAAGCTTCATCTAAATTCTATTTTTTTCTGGTCTAGCAGTTCTTCTTCAAAAGATTTTAAATAATTTTCCCTGTATATTTCAACATAAAACTATATTTCCCTATAGATATGATGGTCCCACCCTACACCGGGGATCATGATCTGAACAATTTAGAATAACATTAGAATCAACACTACTTCAGGAACTTTCATCCAAATTTTATCTTATCTGGTCCAGTGGTTCTTGAGAAGAAGATTTTTAAAAGATGTTTGATTCCCTAATGTGGTCTCTTCCTTTCCCAGGAACCTTGATTTGGACAATTGAAAATCTACATTACCTAAGGTAGCTTCCAAATAAGTTTCAGCTTTTCTGGCCCAGTGGTTCTTTAGAAGGTGATTTTTGATGAACCTACCCTATTTTTGTATTTGTCGATTTTCTCCCCTTGGAAGGGGGCTTGTCCATTCATTTCTATAATTTATAGGGATGTCAACGACTAGTCGACTATTGGACTATCAGTCGAATAATAATGAAACGACATGCGAAGAAATTAATGCAATAAAAAGAGAGATTAAGAGATGGAATTCTCAATGTCAAAATTAATCTTTCCCAAGACACATTCGATAAGACAGTTTTCCTTGTTTACTTTCCATGTAAATGTAGAAAGTACAGCAATTATAAATGCTCCACCATCGCAGGAAATATTTGTCAATTACTTTCTGTATAATTAAATTATGCATCACTATATAGGGCTTTGTTTGTTCAATTATTAATTGGACTTGATCTCATACCATTACCCATTATATTTTATTTTAAGAATGTTCAAATGCAGGGAACACACAAAAGCCGTGACATGTTTTTTGACACCTCGATAATTATTAAAACCATTTCATAGCCAAGTCTATCAATAATTGAATAAACAATACAATATCACAGGTAAATTGATATCACATTATAAATTGTTAGTTATGCAATTTAGAGAGTTGGCTCTTTTGCTTGATTCCTCTCTGTTATCCCTTCTTCAGGCATGTACTATTTTTTGTTTATTATACACCTTGTACATATGCATTTTCTCTTTTCTGTTTTCATATGTTAATTTGTTGATAATAAATTTCATTGTCATTGGCACTTGACATTTGAATAGTGCGAGTTTATCCCCCTTTTCATTTTTAATAAGGTTTTTAAAATATCGTGCTTGTAATATTTTAATGCTTACTAAAATAAAAATTGACTGTACAGACCGATTTCTAAATTCTATTGACGGGGAAATCGAATTAGAGGTCAAATTTATTTTTATATCAACACGCTATACGCACGATATTTGAACATCTGTGTGTAATGAGCATTTGATGTTACTTGTATTAATTACAATTATTTATTATATACTTGTAATTAGTTTATTTCAAAATTACAGATTATCTCCCTCATGCATAGCTCTGATTCTTCGATGTATTTGGCTACAATCTTTGCCCCCCCCCCTTTTCAGTTCTTTAAAGTTTTTTTTTTCTTTTATATAAATATTTCGGATTTCCAAAGTTTCGGCATGAGCATCACTAAAGAGACATAATTTGTCGAAGTGCGCATCTGGTGCATTAAATTGGTACCGTATGTGATTTACATTGTAAAAAAGACTTAAGTGATAAAAAAAAATTATTTTTCAGAAAATGTTCCGAATATTCGACTATCATTCGAATAATGCAATCGAATAATCGACAAAGGAAAATAAATATTTTGACATCAATAATAATTTAGGATCTTCTTTGCCCAGGGATACCAATTTTGGGTAAAATTTGCCCAGTGCTTCTTGAGAAGTTAAAATGTGAAAAATTTACAAACATACGGACGCCGGACAACGGTTGATCAGAAAAGGTCACTCGAGCTTTCAGCTTAGGTGAGCTAAAATGTGGACCACCAACCACAATTCTATTGGTACATGCATAAGAAAAACACAAGGTATATTATCTAGATAATTATTACTACTGCCGACGAAAAATCCAAATAACATTCAAAAATATATAATCATGAGGAAAAAAAAAACAATATTCCGATTTATAAGTTAAATAAAAAATATTCCGGTATCTCTGTTTATCATAGTCGTGTTCACCGGTCATGGACACAATTTTCTGATTTTAAAAAAAAATTCTCCCTAGAGTATTGCGATTAATGATGTCTGTCCGTCTTCCTCCGTGCATGTTTGTGTTTATGTTGGTCAATCTCTCTCCTCTCTCTCTCTCTCTCTCTCTCTCTCTCTCTCTCTCTCTCTCTTCACGACCCTAGTAAATATTCGTAAAAACAGCATATTGACGACAATATGTGCCGATGCTTGAGTGTACATGTATGAGAAAAATAAGGCTCGTCTCGGCACAAATTGTCACAAGAGACAATATGTACCGATGAACCACGAGAATATGACTGTACAGAAAGACAATATGTACAGTCACAATCCTGCTATGTATCTTTGTTTGTAAGGATGTTTATGAAGTATAGGAATCCAGTATAGGTATGGTAATTTAAATTCATATTGATTGTTGGGAATACTAAAAATATTTAAAACTGGCATATGTTTTTAAAAAATGTTATACTTAGATAGGGAACTATGAGTATGTCTTCATTCCCTTACAAAAATAATATGGTTAACTATAGTTTACTATAGTAATCGAAAGTCCATTGAAACAATACAAATTTGGAGCAGAGCAAGCAAGGATCTCTAAAATCATCAAAGGTAGGATCAAGTGCCATGGAGGAGTAAGCATCAACTGTCGACTGGGCACACTCGCCGTGTCCTAAATGTCAATTGAATTTCTTAACAAGAGAACGTTTCATAAGAAAAAAAAAACACATCTCTAAAAAAGTTCTAAAATTTCTAATATGCCTCAAAATGACCTAAATGGAAAAAACTATAATAAAAAAGATGTGTTTGTGAAACACTGATGCCCCCGTATGGCAACGTATAGGAAAGGTTAAACTTTCTCAAAGGCAAATCAATTATGTTGGTACCCAAAGTAAGGTCTTGTCTGGAGGAATAAACCTGTGAAATATGAAAGCTCTAGCAGGAACTATTGAAAAGATATGGAAATAGCTAAAGTTTTTTCAAAGTATGTCAAGCATCATGGTCAAGGTCAAATGGTCAAAATTAATAGTGCCCAAGGAAACGCCTTCTCCCAAGAAATACACAGGTGAAATATCAAAGCCGAAGCACCAATCGTTCAAAAGTTATGACCAAAGTTAAAGTTTTCCCAAAGTAGGTCAAACTCCAAGGTCAAAGTCAAAGGGTCAAAGTTGTTGTTATCCAAAGAAAGGTCTTGTCACATGGATTACATTTGTGAAAGATCAAGGCCATAGCTCCAACCGTTCAATAGTTATGGCCAAGATTGAAATTTTTCAAAAGTAAGTCAAACTCCTATGTCAAAGTCAAAAGGTCAAAGTTGTTGGTATCCAAAGGAAGGTTTTGTCACAAGGATTACACAGTATGAAAGCACTAGTACCATTTGTTCATAAGTTATGGCCAATGGTAAAGTTTGGAAAAATTTGGCAAAACTGAGTCAAACTCCAAGGTCAAGGTCAATAGGTCAAGTATGGTGGCACTTAAAGAAACGTTTTGTCACAAGGAATACACATGTGAAATATGAAAGTCTTAGCTTCAATCAATCAAAAGTTATGGGCAAGGTTAAAATTTTCGCGGACAAACAGACAAACAGAGAAACACAGACAGACGGACGGACAGGGCAAAAACTATATACCCCCGAATCTTCGATTCGGGGGCATAAAAAGAAAAATTGTCTAAGAAAGTGAATTCTATGAGATTTATCATTTACTTCACTGCAAAAGGAATTTGAGTTCTGTGATTTGGTGTATCATATTTGTTCAGCTTGCTTACATCCATTTCGTGTATACTGTTCTAAATCAGTAATTGGAAATCATAACATGGGAAGCTATGGTCGGCGCAGTCAAAATATACTGATAAATGTACTGTAAACAATGCGATATCATTAAGTATGGTGCATGATTAATGCAAGTTTTTGAAGAAAAAAAAAGAAAAATAAATGCAACGAGTTCAGAAATCAAAAATAATGAGAAAAAGAGGAAAAACTGAACAAAACTAAAAATGAATAACAATAATTCTTTAAAACGTAGTTTTGATTGCAACAAAGAAAGGATTTAAATACTTTCACACAAAGTCTGTACTTAAAGTAACTGACATCAAATTATATAAACACGAGGGGTGATTTAAAAGTTTAATTCCTTTAAAAAAATAAAATTAGGTTTAGTGTTTATTATATTTTAAAGTAGTAATACATGTTTCACACCTCGAACAAAGGGTTTTTGCTGCTACCAAATCACTTGGTACACTCCAAGCCAAGCTTCATGGTTGGATGACTATGCCATTGTGTGCATAATTAATACACTTATCATTATCAATGAAAGGTTACAATCATGGACACAGGGCAAGATCACTGAACAATGGATGTTGGACCTGAGGTGCTAAATAGCCAATAAAACCTACAGATTTAATAAAGTAAAAGAGGTCTTTTCTCTTCCCTTGTCTGTCTTTCTGAATTAACCAACTTTATTCAAAATTAAAACATTAAATATTCAAATTTAAAAAAAAATCAAAATCAAAGTTAAAACAGAATTTTATGAAAGGTTTAGTAATTGTTTGAATATATAGGATATACCCAGCATTATATCTCATCAAAAAGTGCAAAAAATGTCTACTCACCATCTTGTCTTCGATTATAATTAACATATTAAGGGGACATAGCAAGAAGTCAATATTGGATTTTTTACAATGTTCAAATACACAGGGAAGTCCCATATTGCTCAAGTTGTGTGTAAACTTCCCTGTAATTGTTGTAAGCCGAGACAATCCAACAGTATGTACAGATTTTTCCCCCTTTTTCTGTTTCTGAGCTTTTTAAGAACAATCTATCCATTTTACCTCTACAAATAAATCTTTTCTAATGTGCACGAGATTCCATTAAAAATGACATGAATATCTTCATACAGATACCTTGAATCTGCAGAAATGAACCTTATTGTGTTTGAAAACTAATCACTGTAGACCGTCACCTGACCTGTTGCAGACAGGTAGATATACCCCCTGAGGGTATAATTATCACATCTGGGCCTGTACAAAATGTCAACAGTCAGGATCAAATCATCGTTATCTTGATTAAAAACACAGAAAGATTTGTAATGAAATAGATAGAGACACAAGGGGTTTAATTTCTCGTGTGAAACATGTACTAAGTATGTTGTTAAACTTTTCCCTCGTCTTCGCTCGGCACCAAATCTCATGGTGCTCGGGAAAAGTTTACCAACATATACTTAATGCACATCTGCCACCGTTAACCCCTGCGCGAATCACGTGATCCAGGCGGTCACGTGACATGTTCCGTAGCGTTCTGTTCACAGAAGCTAAAAGATTTTTCTGTGTCATTTTTCTTACCATGCATGTTATTTTTTATGACAAGAACAATCCATTTGTCAGAAATGGCCAAATCTCGGCAATGGGATGGGTGGATAAGGATATACTTTCCCAGAATGAGCATGGTGACCATCACAACCCGAGTACTCTGTCTTAGGAGAGTTGTTTATCCAATGTGGATTAAGTATGGACGACTTCTTTTTATAATATCTGATATGGTTAAAGTCTTAAGTAAATGATATTTTAGGGATTTAATAATTATTTTATTGTTCAGATATTCAACTATTTTTCGAAATGTAACTTGGCGATCTTTGAGAACAAATCGCTCAACCAAGGACACATCTCTTCCTAAATTTGCTTTCACTGGGCAACAGAACAAACATCATTTTTAACCGTCTCCCTTCCTTCATTGAAACATTCAATCCAATTAATGATTGAACTTCTGTACAAATTATTATATGCTATACAAAGGAATTTCCAAGATATACCTCAAACTATGCAGCCATTTGCTACTCGAGTACGACAGAGTAAACCGTTTTTTGTCAAAAGTCATCTAAATATTGACGTCATTTTCACATTGTGACGTCACAAACGTGGAGCAAAACATTAGATAACACCTGCTATTTATAGAACATGTGTATGACTATATGTGTGCCAAGTTTCATTCTGGTCTTAATTGTCGTTTTGTATATATTAAGATAGTTCGCGAACGTTTTGATCACCCCTCGTACACAATTGTTAAAATCTATTCCAGATCTCATAAATTTCAATTCCTAAATAATAAGCTTCAGATCTCAATAACATTTTGACTTCCATCGAGGAATCATAATAATCACAAGATGGAGTACATGTCAGGTGTCGAAAAGAGTAGTAAACAAAAAAACTGAGCTAACTGATCTGCAATGCACTTTACTTACCACTTGTTATACAAAATTCACTTAAACAACAATGAATAACAGGAAACAACATTGTTTTTGTTTGTAAGATTCATTATTTTAAGTGTATTTTGGAGAAAAGTGGATATAATTCTGCAAGTGGTAATAAATAGCCCCCTTTCTAAAGAGGAAATTCTTCAAATCATGACTGTCTATTTTGTTGACATTACCAACAACCTAATTAATTTGAATTACCATACCTATACTGGATTCCAAAACTACATAAAATCCTCACAAAGAAAGATATATAGCGGATATCAGTAAATGTTCTACCAAGCCTCTTTCTTTACTGCTCACTAAAATATTTACAGCAGTAAAGGAGAAACTTTAAGAGTACTGTACAATAGTATATTTAAGAAGTGGTGCAAATCAGATGAGGATACATAAAAACTTCAAAGAACCTTTTGAAAATTTGAAATCACAAAATTTTACCAAAATTAATAACATCAAAACGTACGACTTTTCAACACTTTATATAATCATTCCCATCGAAATATTATTCAAGTCAAGGCTTTTTGACATCATAAACAGCTGCTTTTCTCAATAAAAATGGAAGTCATATATTAAATTCTCTTGTCATTCATCATTTGCAAAATCAATTTGTTAAAAACATTCTGATTGTACACACACGTTTTCTGAAGTATATATTAAAAAGATGGTTGAGTTTCTGATTGAAAATATTTATGTAGTTTTTGTTTTTTAGATCAGGCCTTCCAACAATCTATCGGAATTCCAATGGGTACAAATTGCGCCTAGTTATTAGCAGATCAATTTTTTTTTTCACGTGAAGCAAAATTTATTTGAAAAATCTATACACGAGAAGATAAAGACATTTGCTGTGGCCTCCTACTCGACATTAAGATATATCGACGACGTATTAACCATTTACAAAAGTTACTTCCATTTATATATCGACTCGATATACCCCTATTAACTTGAAAAAAAGATACAACAGAGTTGGACACATCTGTTTCATATTTATATATTTTACTAGAATTAGACGGTAGTGATAACCTTATAACAAAACTTTATGACAAAGGTGAATACTTCAACTTTTCTATCGTCATCTTCCTTACTTATATAGCAATATACCTTTATCACCTGCATATGGGTTTTATATCTCCCAGTTGATTTGATACGCAAATATGCTCTACGTACGAACAATTCCTGAAACAAGAAAAGCTATTGACAGACAAGTTGATTAAACATGGATATCAACAGTTTCGTTTTATATCATTTCGCAAGATCTATGGTCGATACATTGACCTTGTTAGCAAATATAATCTATCTTTAAGTCGAATGCTGACTGACGTTTTTTATACTAATTGTTAGGCCATTATTTACACACTGAATTGTCTACGGATTTTTCCGTTTGTCCGTTTGAAACTGAGCACACGGTGAGTGTGACCGGTCGACAGTGGATGCCTACCTCTCCATGGCACCTGAATCAAACTTCTAATATTTTTAGAGGTCCCTGTTTGCTCTGCTCCAGATTTTTATTTTTTTAATGGACTTTTAAGCTTAATTACTGTTCTTTATCTCCATATTCCATTGCATACGAAAGAGTGGATGGCTTTTCATCCATTAAATTTTGACTATTTTTTGCTCTACTGAGTAGATATCAGAAAAGCTTAAGCACTAGTAAGGTGTCTGTCGTCAATCAGTTACTATCTTATCTGTCTGAAAAAAAAATCAAAAGTAGAGTATACTAAGGTACCTAATTCTGTATATAGTGAAGGATGTTGCAATGGTTAGTAAAGAAAGAAACGTGAATTTCTTTCAATAGCTACTCTTCTCTCAGTTATGGACTGAGTCACATGCGAGGTTAATGTCACAAAAATAGTTAGGATCTAAATAGTTTTACATATAAGTACTTATTTAATCATAATCTTACATCTATCTCGAAGACCTTTCTAAACACTTTTGAAATATAAAGAATCTCTAAATGCAATCAAAAAGAGACAAAATAACAATCTTCACTGCATGGTGTTGTATTTTTCATATTTTTTTTTTCAGAATAAGTAGCTACACAATCACCACTATACATGTACTTCTCAAGAATATTCTAGATGAGGGTGAATAAAGATGGAATACATTAAAGAAAGAGTTTTTCAATCAATTTTGAATTTGAATTCAATTTTTTACATGTTTTATAGACCTATTATGGACAAGATTTTGATAAATATGATAATCCATTTTAAGAGGGCCCTCTTGAAAAAAAAGCATGTGGGATTCTAAATATTTTCTCGTGTTAAAAATACAACTGAAGTCTTGGAAGTATAAATGTCATCAGTTTTTTAAGTATCAGATGTCATTTAATTTTACATAATTGTTTTCTTCAGAAATCTTCCATATTGTTTGTACATGTATATAAAAATCTGAATTACTTAGAGTTCGGTTATTTTATAAACAGAAAATTGATATTATACAAATGAGTGATATTTGATTTGTCTCACTGTTTTATGCATATAAAATGTTCTAATGCATCAAACGCCCCCAAATGATTAATTCAATTCATTAAAAATATAAACCAACTCAAATAATTTTTTTAACAGAAAATCAGAAATGTGTATTATACACCAATCATGTTTCTCCAAACTATTTAATACAGATTACTACATTCCATTATAGTTTGCAATTATAGTTTGCATTTAAAAATTAGATGATTGTATTTCTTTTAAAACGTAAGTAATTGGGGTTTTTTTTACATTGTGAAGCAAAATAGCAAACTTATTAAATTCAATGTCTGAAACGCATAATGTGTTAATTACTTAGTTGTGTGCAATTATTGAAAGTACTGATAGACAATGGCGTGTGTAGAGTGTATTATATGAGGTTATATTTATACATGTATATATATGAATTTCTTTGATGCGATGTCAAAATTATGAAAGCAAATCTTGATTTTTTCAAAGTAACTAATAGTTCTAGCGTCATAGTGAAAATATGCATGAATGAATTGATGCCATGAAGCAATGCAAAATATTTTGTTTAAAGGTCAAAAGTGGTGATATGCCCTGGCGAATCTATGTCACTGAGAAGACAAATAAATCAGAAAATAATGAATACATGTATATAGTTTTAGACAATTGGTTTAGCAATTATTCATTAAAAATATTTTAGATTTCCTACTATTTGAAATGCAATGCCAAAAACATTGGTTATTTTCTCCTCCTTTAAAAATAAGCTTCGATGTATCAAAAAACACTATTTGAACTTAAAGTTTGACAACTTAATTTAATTTAAATTAAGGATTTGATTGCAATGCAGCAAAATATATTTAATAAATAATTTCTGAAAACCGAGGTTGGATTAAGTACCATGAAGGAGTGAGCATCTCCTGTCGACCGGTCACATTTGTCGTGTGCTCCTTGTCCGCAGATAATTCAGTATGAAATTAAGGGCCTATTAATATAAATGAAAGACAATCTGACTAAAGTCCGTCCTCTATTTAGTTACCTCTAGATGTCTGGCTTTAGCCAGATTGTATGAAAGACGCCAGTCAATATCCGACCTAATTATAGATTATATCTGCAAAAAGAGGTAATTGTGTCGATCACCAAATGTTGACTGTAAACGAGATCGTTTATATCCATCTTTCATCTTCTTATTTGTCAGTAACCTGCCTCGTTCTAGAAATTGATCTTACATAGAACGCGTTCTTGTGTATCGAATCAACAGGGAGACATAAACCCCACATGTAGGTGATCACGTTATATTGCTACATGTATATGGTGAGTGGACGATAGAAAAGTTTAAGTCAACACGTTTATCATTAAGTTTCGCTGTTAGTTTGTCATCAATGTCATTCTTCGTGGAATATTTACAAGGACATGCTAGGCATCTTTGTTGGTGAGGATTTGTATGAAGTTTTGAAATCCAGTATAAGTAGTTTAATTCGAATTAAATTTAGTTGTTAAGAATATTACATATATTTAAAACTGATGTATGGCTTTGAAGAATGTCATACTTAGATAGAAAACTATGAGTATAAATTCGGATCACCACTTGTGGAATAAAATCAAGTTCCTCTAAAATTCAGTTGAAAAATGAACCCTAGAGACAGTGACTATGTTGTCTTTGTTGCACTGGAAGTTAATGTTAATCAATATATAATGTGTGCTTGTATCATACATTTGCATACTTGTACTTATATAAACCTTAAGTACTGTTTGACTATTCAGAAAGACAGAAAACACACGACGCACCATTCTGAAACCGAGCCCCTAAAGTTGAAAAGTCATATTGTATTGCAATGTAGTTTACGTTAGAGTCTCATATCGTATACCAAGTCTATATATTAAACATGTACGCTCACGATGTCATATCCTGCATGTATAAACTCATCAGATTGTAATTCGTTGCAATGTCGCAGTGTTTGTGCGAGAGAAGCGTTTTAGTGGTGATATCGAAACTATAAAATTGCTACATTTTTATGGTGAGTACCAGATCTCGAGAATGAATTAATTTGTTCGATATGCTTTAATTGTTAGTGAAAATAATGTAAAGATGTCATTGATTTCAGGTTTTGTTTGAATATATATGGGGATTTAACACCTTGTACATTCATATCATATTAATTTATAACTGTATATATTTACATTTTCTGTTTTTACTAAGCTAATTATAAAATTGGTTCAAGGGATTTTTATTGGGGTTTTTATTGTGTGAAAACTACAATAGAGATACACTTAAATTATACAGTGTATATGCCTCTTACATTGACTTCAGTGTACATGTCAAGTTTAGGGAAATATACCGTCTGGGTAGTTTTAGGGACCATGCATCTCAAAATACAAGCACATTTACCAAGGATTATATGGAAGATGCTATTTTGTATACTTCGAAGCAAATAATACAGATATTACAATAGACTTTTTGCTCAAAGTATAATATTTGATGAGAAATAATACATTGTACATTATATGCAAGAAACACAAATTTCTACCGTCTGGATTCCAGAGGGGACATCTCAAAATGTCAAAATTTACGATATTTTCTTACTTTCTTACTTTTTTGGAGTACTACAAAATATGGCAAATACAACAGATTTATGTAAAAACTGACAAAAATATTGCGAGATTCTTAAATTCATATGTTTCAAATTTCAAGAGCATATAATTTTAATGACACATATATATTTTTTATGACGCGCTAGTATCAATTATTAATATTGAATGAAATCATACATATTTCTCATTAGATTTTTCAAAAAAAAAATTTAAATGCTTAATATAACGTTTTCGGTAAAAAGAACTACTTGTTCAATAACATAAAAACTTACTACTTTTCAACTCTGTATCCAAAAAAAAAAAAAAAAAAAATGTGTTTGTGAAACACTGATGCCCCCGTATGGCAGCTTATGACGAAGGTTATAATATATAAAATTTCTCAAATACAAGTCAAAATCCAGGCCAAAAGATGAAAAATGTTTGGTACCCAAAGAAAGGTCTTGTCTCGAGGAATATACCTGTGTAATTTGAAAGCCCTAGCTGCAACTGTTCAAAAGTTATGGCGAAGGTTAAAGTTTTTTAAAAGTAAGTAAAACGTCAAGGTCAAGGTCAAAGTTGTTGGTATCCAAAGGAAGGTCTTGTCACAAGGATTACATATGTGAAGTATGAAAGCCCTAGCACCAAACATTCCAAAGTTATGGCCAAGGTTAAAGTTTTTCAAAAGTAGGTCAAATTCCAATGTCAAGGTCAAAGGGTCAAAGTGGTTGGTATCCAAAGGAAGGTGATGTCTCAAGAATTACATACGTGAAGTACGAAAGTCCTAGCATCAACTATTAAAAAGTTATGGCCAAGGTTAAAATTTTTCAATAGTAGGTCAAACTCCTAGGTCAAGGTCAAAAGGTCAAAATGGTTGGTATCCAAAGGAAGGTCTTGTCACAAGAATTACATATGTGAAGTATGAAAGCTCTAGCTCCAACCGTTCAAAAGTTATGGCCAAGGTTAAAGTTTTTCAGAAGTAGGTCAAACTCCTAGGTCAAGGTCAAAGGGTCAAAGAGGTTGATATCCAGAGGAAGGTCCTGTCATAAGGAATACACATGTGAAGTTTGAAACCAGCTGTTCAAAAGTTATGGCCAAGGTTATAGTTTTTCAAAAGTAGGTCAAACTCCAAGGTCAAATTCAAAAGGTCAAAGTTGCTGGTATCCAAAGGAAGGCCTTGCGACAAAGAACACATATGCGAAGTTTGAAACCCACTGTTCAGAAGTTATGGCCAAGATTAAAGTCTCGTAAAATTTTGTTAAAGTGGGTCAAACTCCAAGGTGAAGGTAAATAGGTCAAATATGATGGTACCGAAAGAAAGGTCTTGTCACAAGGAATACACATATGAAATATGAAAGTCATAGCCCCAACCAATCAAAAGTTATGGGCAAGGTTAATGTGGACAGCAGACAGACAGACAAACAGATAAGCGGACAAACAGATAAACAGACAAACAGACAGACAGGACAAAAACAATATACCCCCGGGATCTTTCGATCCGAGGGCATAAAAAAAATCGCCACGATAAATTAAAGTCCAGGTTTTTTGACATCATTGACAGCTGCTTTCAATACAAATGGAACACGTAAATTTACTTACCTTGTCATTAGTCATTTCAAAAATTATTTTGTTAAAAAACATTCTGACTGTACACACAAGATCTCTGAAGATGATATTAAAAAGATGCTTGAATTTCTGATAGACAATATTTATGTGGTTTTTGGAGACCACGTCTTTCAAGAATCTGTTGGAATTCCGGCCCATGGGTACCAATTGCGCCATGAAACATGAATATCAGCAGTCTCGTTTAAATTCCTCATTTCATAAGTTCTATGGTCGATACAATGACCTTGTCAGCATGCAAATACAATCTAATCATTAAGTCATATGCTGACTGACGTTTTTCATACTAATTGCTGGGCTATTATTTACACACTGAATTGTAGACGGATTTTTCCGTTATTTCCCAATCATGACAAGGAGCACACGGCAGGTGTGACTGGTCGGCAGGGGATGTTCACTCCTCCATGGCACCTGATCCCACCTGTGATTTTTTTGTAGGTCTTTGTTTGCTCTGCTCCCAATATGTATTGTTTTATTGGACTCTGAGCTTTAATACTGTTTGTTATCTCCATATTTCATGTATGATACAAAAAGAAAAGTTCATTCTATGAGAATTTTCATAGCAGTAACCTTGATTGCAAAAGGAATCTGAGTAATGTGTTTTTGGTGTGTCATATAACAGGATGTTTAAATGTAAACTGTTCTAAAACAGTAATTGGAAAAGGAAATTATAACATACGAAGCTATGGTCGGCGCAGTCAAAATGTACAGTACACAGTGCAAGGTCATTAAGTTCGTACGTGTATGATTAATACAAAATTGTGAAAGAAAGTAGTCAAAAATACATATATACAATGAGTTGAGTAAACTAAAAAAAAAATGGAAATATAACAGCCCAATAATAAAAAAAAAGAGTTCTTTTAAAATGTAGCAATTTAATACTTTGAAACAAAGTCTGTAGTCTAGTAACTTAACTCAAACTTATTCACAATTGTGAACTTCTATACATGTACCACATCTTTAATTTTGACATGGATTTCATTCCTTAAGACCAAACTTCAGAGCTCAATAACATTAAAACTTCAATCGAGGCCTTAGTTAAGATTTTTGTCAGCGATAAATATAAGGTTGAATACATGTCAGGAAGTAAACGTGAGAAAAAAAAATGAGCTAGCTTTAGACCTCTGTGCAATTTATTTTATTTATCACTATAGTCATAGGAAATCCACTCATGCATGATCTAATATTGCATCACACGTATTGGATGGCATTGGATCCATTAATGCTAGTACTTTGCCTCCATTTTAGCCCTACTGATCAGAGACCAGAAGAAATTATGCATTGGTATGCTCGTCTGTCTGGGTAGGAACAATTTTTCAAAAGGCCACTCTCCCTACAGTATTGATTTTAATAAGAATTTTTACACAAGTAGAATATACAAAGGTACGTATTTCTATATATCGGTGATTATTGTGGCCTTGGTTAATGAAAAAAAAAATAATCTGAAATTTTGAAACGCTATTCCTCCTTAAGTTTTTGTCAAACACCATTTTCCAAAACTGAAGTACGACAGAGTTACCTTTTCCTGTGGATCTTGCGTCTATCACTAAAATTTACTGCATGGTTCATGTCAAATGCACTAACAAGGAATAATCCACCAACTTACTTAATCACAACCACTTTTTATTTTAAAAAAAAACACCAGTGGAGACCTGTGGTAAGATGTGAATTAGTTTATTTTTCTGTTTTGCTTTTGGTAAAAAATGCACGAACCTGATTTTATTATCATAACATGTGTTTCAGACATTAGATACCCTTTTAAGGGAATCATAATGCTCTAATATTTGGATGCGGTATATAATATTTCAGCTGTGTTATTTTCTCACTGCCTTGTCTGCAAATGTGAATTTATATTTCAAAATCCCTGTATTATCCTTTTGGTAGGTCACACTTAATGGAAGAGCAAATCCAATAGCTATATACTTAAATGAAAGCGTGAATTTTGATTTTTGCCCTTTCACGGCGTTCAATGTCTGTGACATCAAAATAAAAATCATAGTTAACCTTTTGACCCCCATCCGTGTTAAGGTGTATTATATGCCAAAGCTTTCCACACATGTTACGAAACAAAATATATGTAAAATGAAAATATAAAATAGTGTGATAAATCCTATCATTATTTGAATATTTTTAATTTTCTGTCTTTATATCAATCGTACACATATCAACTTAGATATTTTAGATAAAGAACAAAACTAGAACGTTTGGAGTTTTCTCAAGAAAATAATAATGTAAAATTAAGTAACATCTGATTCATGAAAAACAATTGGAAACATTTGTACCTCCAATACTAGAGTCTAAAGTCTATGCTTCTATTTTTAAGAAAGTCAATCAGTAAACGTTAAAAACAGAAGATTTTCGGAGAAACTTTTTTTATGTAACCTAGATGTGTCATCATATGTTAAATACTGTTTAATGCTTACAGAAAAAATTATTCAATAAAAAGTTAAATTCAAAATTATTAAAAAAAAACTCTTTCACTCCTTACAAAGATGCAATAAATTATATTTGTAAACGTTATATTGATATCTTTATTTGACTTGATGATATATGTTCAATGGCAAAAATAAAAAATACGATCCCACATCGGCAATATGAAATTGATAGTATTACACACAAGTTTATCATCTGAACAAAAATTACTTATAATACATAGGACTTGAACTCAGTTCTCCCTAGTATAAATTATTTGGGGAGGTTTTATTTTTTTTTATCAAGTCTGATAATGAATCATAGATTATCGATTACAGTAGATTACTTTAAAATTCTAAACCAACAATCGGACAATTAAAGGAACATAATTGTTTTCTGCATAATTTAAAGACTACAATTTTACAGCTGATTCCGCTTCTTTGATTGCGTATAAGGTAATAAGGCACTTTAGATAAGGTTTATTGTTATCAACATATTATTACAGTATTTTTTTTCCAAATTAAGATCTTCAAGGCCCGATGATTAGGATTTAAACTGTTCAGTTGAATTGCAAATAGAGTAAACAAGGAGTGATAGGACTCTTGTGTTCTAAATTTTGAATTTACCGGGTGGGAGGAAATACAAAATTTATAAGTTGTCATGTTCTAAATTTTGTATTTACTCCCACCCGGTAAATTCAAAATTAAGAACATGACAGGACCTATATTTGGGTTTCGGTAAGCACACACACACGCCCCACACACACACACACACACACACACACACGTGTGTTCACAATTTAACTGACTAAGCTATAGCGTACATTGCTTTATAGCGTATTCATTACACTATACTCAAAATGACTGGAAAAAGAGCAAAGAATGCACTTGAAATAGGACTTATATAAAAGGTAGGTCCTTACTTGGCATTAAACCCATAAATATTCATCGTGAGGTCTGTGATATCTATGGGAATGGTCAAATTCTCATAGGTCTGTTTGTAGGTGGGTTGCTAAATTTAAAACAGGTTACGAACACCTCAAAGCTCTAGCTCGCCAAGGTCGCCCTGCAACAGTTACAGCTAAAAATCCATCAAATCTTACAGAAAAACGCAAGATATACCGTGAGGCAATTGGCTTGGATAACAAACTTGTCGTTGGCAAGTGTTCATGGTATTTTGGAAAAAAATCTTAAGATTAGACAGATAAACGCTAGATGGATACCTCATATGCTTAGCGATGAACAAAAGAGGGTCCGTGTTGAAAATGCAAAGAAATTATTAAAATTGTATCAAAAATATACCAGAAAGACTTTTGATAATTTTTGTTACTGTGATGAGACCTTGGTATATTATTTTAAGCCAAAAAGTAAGAGTTTTAAGCGAATCCGGGCATCAATGAACGCGAAACGTCCTAGCATTGCAAAAAGATTACGAACCGCGAAGAATTTATAGATTGCAAAAATCACACATTTATATATGAGATTTCAATTGCGGGTCTTAAATCAATAATGTTTGACTATCAGTATCAATTATCTAGCATGGAATATTTTACATTTTGAACATTTTGTTTATAGTTCGTCCCAAGAAATTTTTATATCAAAAGTCACAAAAAGTCGCTACAATATTGAACCATAGATTTTGCTAAAATATTTTGACTGTGCGAGGTTTGCAATAGGAAATCTGGAAAAAAATCATTTCAAATTTATGTGGTCGAAAACATTATAGATCATGTTATTTTGATACTATATCTTAAAAAGCTCAAATAAATGAAACAATACAAAATTGATCACAGCTCTGTTTTTTTTTTTTTTTTTTTTTTTTTTTTTTTTTTCAGGAGCAGCCATTAAACAGAAAGAACGAGGGCGCTTTTGATTGGCATTCGGCAGGAATCTGGGCGCACTTAAAAAGTGAAAATTTCATTGATGTGCCGCATGAAATTTCAGCATTCTTTTGATGTATCGGGTTCCTGTGCAATAGGAAAGGTAAATATTTTCCCGATATCGTATTTTGATTTGCTAAAAGAGAACTTGAAAATTGGCTAGATGAGTCATTTGGTACAAAATGTTACATTTTTAAACAAGTTTTTCTAAAAATTTGCTATCTCTGGGTCATCTATCCATGATTTTGAAACGTTATTTGTGAGCATTTTGATTCAAAGAGGCTAACAAACATTTGTATAAAAAAAATGGAGAGAAGACCCAGAGACGATAAAAAATGCACTTTTTCAAAAAAAAAAAATTCCAACGTGTAATTGCGGTGCTTCATTGTCGCTTTAAAAGCTATGAAGCATGAGTAGCGGTGATAGCTCAGTAGTATACTTTACCCGTCCAGTGCAATGAAAAAGAAATATTTTTGGTTCGATCCTTGCATGGAGCGAATATATTTTTTAGGACAATTAAACAATCAATTCTTTTGTCAGATTAATTTCATGTACTGATTTATTTTCAAATAGATAAATTCTGGTTCTGTTGCACCCAAAGCGAAAGCAATTCTTCCTCTATTATACGTCTCTGTTCCAACCTACTGATACTTCAATATATACATGTACTTGTAATTGCATTTAACTATACCTTATAGGTGTTTATTATTTATGTGAAGCGTTACTAAGTTTTACAAGCAGTAATTATTAAAATAAGCGGACTGATATATTAGAGTTGATAAATTATTTCAAACTAAATGTAACGTTTTCCAATGTGCATAACTTTGTAAAGTATGCATGTCTAGCTGTTGTCAGCCAACCAAATCGTAGACATTTAAACTATAAATGTTTCGTACGCCTTAATCCTGCAGATCACACACCAAACACGCCCATCTTCTTTTTGCAAGGGCCAAATTACGGACAAAAATGTTTCCAACAAGGTCAAAATCTGGGGTAACGCTAGATTTTTGTTGGCTTAAAGTACTGATAGCCGGGGTCTGAAATGGAAAACATGAATCCTAATGGGGAATACTGTCGACAGGGATGCTATGTCACCAATGGCACCTAATCCCACTTCTGTTTTCAGAGGTCCGTTTTGCTCTGCTCACAAATTGTACTTTTTTTCTTAGACTTTGAGCATGAATACAGTTCTTTATCTGCACATTTCATGTTGATCAATTTGGGACAGGTTAAAGGAAAACAGTTCTCCTCGATCTCTATTTGTTCAGATTATTGTTTATTCAAAAGGAAATCATAAAGTAGAGGTGTCCCATTTCAGTGTATTTGTACCACTTGTTACTGGGCATACGATTGGAATAAACTACTAAGGGTTGTAATGGAAATCGATAATACAATATACGTAGCATTTTAAATATTGTTCAGTTTTTTTGTTTCTTCCTCAAAAACGTATGGTGTAGTTTTTTTTCAAACATATGAATCTTTCGCGATAGCCTAGTGGTAGGGCGCTCGCATCTTGCTCGAGAAGTCCCGAGCTCGATTCTCGCTCCTAGCCCCGCTTCAAACTGTGCCCTTGATCCACGGGTGGCTTCAAGGCGGCCCCCAGAACCATGCTAATTTGGGTACACCTCAAACATTGATTGGCTAGCTTCTTGGATTTCTAATTAAAAAATCAAAATATATTTATTATTTAATAGACTGCAGCTGCTAATTAGAAATTAAGATGGATCATGTATGCATACTTGTTGAAAATCTGAAATTATTATCCTTTACCTGAATTAATACACAATTTGCTCGGAAGGAACAGGCTCCCTCCCCATGACCGGATATGAAAACTTGATTTATTGAGAACGATGTGATAGTTCATTGGGAAGAAAAACCAGCTCTAAGTCTTTCACTGTTTTCTTAGCATATATATAATCCTATTATATTCCACTCTTAACTTCTTTAACCATTGCAGATTTTGGTTTTCGTTTGAATTGTTTTCAGTGTTGAATATTAAATAATTTTAAAAACTTATAAACAGAAAACCACAGCCCATTTTAACATTTATCCTATTCTATTAAACCTTGTGAACAGCCCCTTTCCCCCTCCCCAGGTATGATCATAGGAAGCAATACCTGCACGTAAGTGTTTGCCTCCTTTATGAACGCTAGCTCCCTTGTAACAAGGTAGCAAAGAAGCCATAAAAGTTATTCTATTATCTGCATAAAATACGTATTATTCTATATATAAATTGAGCATAAAATGTACAAGTGAGTATAGACCATGGGCCTGTTATACATGTATTAGTATTTCAAAAAATAAATTCATTTGAGGTCATAATTAAAGGTTGTAATGAAGTAAATTCTGGTTTTAAAAGCGGAACTTTCAAAAAATGTTTTCTCTAAAGAAAAAAAAAAGAAGGAAAAGATTTAGACTCAGCCCAAAGGGAAGTAGAAAACAACACTTTTCAACCCCCATTTGGCCCTAAGGTTAAAAATAAAAATGCCGAAGCCTTAATGCACATTTTCAGGACCCTTTCAATCATTATACTTTACACAAGATAAAATGGCTACTCGGTCAAATGTAAGAGTATTTCTGGGAACCAGGTTACGATAACAAACGTTGCTTTTCGATCCCAATTTAATCCCTTGGATGAAATGGAAAACATAAACTTTAATGCACATCTAATGTAACGACTCTATCATATTCAAAAAGATGAATTTGTTACTCCTTAAATTGTAAGAGGAATGACAGGAGAGGAAAGTGTGACAGACGGACCAGGATAATAACAATATCCCAGAACTTTATCTCGAAAAGACGGGTGTAAAAATATTACTTCCGCTTTGTAATCGTCTGCGATGATGATGTTTACAAATGAAATCAGCTTACCGGATTCGAGCAATTCAAAAGAAGTAGGTCAGTCATTTAAAAAACCTGACATAATGCATGTTGATGTACTTTGAGCAAAAAAGGTAGGAAATGCATATAACTGTATTAATACACTATAATGTATTTCAAATTTAATGTACTATAGTACGTATTCAAAAAACGCATACATACTGCGGTTTTTTGTTTTGTGTGTGTGTGTGGGTGTGTGTGTGTGTGGGTGTGTTTTTCTATATAACAGCACAGTCTCTGTAATAATAGCACATTCTGAGCCCGGTAGATCTAAAAAAAAAATTGTAGTTTATGACATATGCATATCGCTAGAATGTGAACATATTTTACATATTGTAGGGTACCCTTACCTATCTTTTTTTAACTAATAATTTAAAATTAGAACATTGTCAAACTTATTTACGTTTAAAAAAGCATGCAATTGATTGACCTTGAAACGTGCGTGGTGCAACAGTATTGATCAAATGTTTCTGAAACACACGATGAATGGTTTCGTACATTGCTTGGGATTTTTTCTTAGAGAATTTGCTGCGCAAGGATATTTATACAGTATATTTATGCAGTGCAAAATAGTCAGTGTAGTAGGGATTTCCATTTATATATATATATATATATATATATATATATATATATATATATATATATATATATATATATATATATATATATATATATATATATATATAGCATATTTTTAATTTACTTTGACTCTTAAACTTACATAGCTGCAAGAAATATTAATATAGAAAGCACAAAGAAATTCACTTTACAAGGATACCCACTTCCGCCCCAACCCGGGATTGAATGCTCGACCTACAGAACTGTCTCCTAGCAGTGCAAGAACAGCGCGCCAGACCGCTCGACCATCTTCGCATGTTAAAAAACTTGCTTTCGATGTTGATGGACTTCTCGCGGCGCCGCCCTACATCTATCTTAGTTTAAGAGTCATTTAAATTAAAAATGTGCTTTAAATAATAACAAGAAAACATTGATGTAACCATCAATTGTCGCCCGGGAAATAAATAAAGTAAACAATGGAAATGAGTCTTGATCATCAAACCGCTTCGATATGTGTGAAAAAGGCATGCGTCTACATGATGGAGACGATAGTCGAGAATATTTTGAAAACTTATAGTCGGATGAAAATCGAACAAAAACGATACCCTTTTAAACTTTATCAATTCCTCAAGTAATGTTGGCTGCATAAAATATAATTTGAAACCAGACACATGCATCACCTATTTTCAAAAATGTCTTTCACTTAAAGAATATAAAACACGAACTGTGTAAAGTACTTTTTTACGTTTTTATGCGATAAGTAAAATTCGATGTTCTAAAAAAAGGGACCTGTCGTTTTTTCGATAGTAAATGATAAGCAACTTTATATATTAAATATGAAAAACATATATATTTTTACAGATTCACTTTATGGAAGTAAATATATTGTGTATCTCGTAATTTATAAAGGGAAAGAACATTCTGATTAACAATCTTTTTAATGTTTAGAAAACCTTTAATTCTGAATAACTTCTCCCATCTCAATCCCCATATACCAACACTTAAACTTATATGTATAGAGCAGCCCGGTGCTCCGGGCTGCAATAATGTATCGTTAACGATCTACCTCACTTCCATTCTCAATGACCGGGCGGATGTGAGTATCCTTGTAAAGTGAATTTCTTTGTGTTCTCTCTCTCCCTCTCTCTCTTTCTCTCTATATATATAATTTGGATTGTGACGTTTCAGTTAAACTTTTTAAAAAAAAATCAATATTGTAAACAAATTTATATACGAACTTTATCCTATTTAGAAAAAAACTAGCATTCTAGTTAACTGGATGTATCTGCAAGAAAAGGTGTAACAACATTATGTGATTTTGTTGCTGTGAGACATAATATTTTTTGTCAACTCTTTTCCTCTGAATGATTCTTCAACTTATTAAACTCAAACACATATTAGAATCGAAAATGGTCATTTATTAGCAAAATGACGATCAACGTTTTCATATACACAACATATGTACAATATGGAAAAATAATAACAAAATATATGCTAAATAGTTATAGTTAAAATTGTGTCCCTGAAAATCAAAGGTGAGGGATCAACTTCTGCCTCCCTGAAAATCAAAGGTGAGGGATCAACTTCTGCCGAACATTGACTAGAAATTACAACTAGAAAAACACCTCAGAACATTGACTAGAAATTACAACTAGAAAAACACCTCAGAATATGTAGCAAAACAAGTCATTAAAATCAGACATGCTTAAAATTTGGCAAAGAAAATTGGCTCAACTAATCAAAACATACCACATTAAAAGTCATTAAAATCAGATATACTTGAGCAAATGGCATGCAAAATGGCTAAACTAATAAAAACATTATAATAAAAGTCATAGAAATCAAAATAGTTGAAAATGACAAACAAAAATGACTAGACTACTCAAAGTATTAAAACATGAGCATGAATCTCCCAATAAACAATGTTGATTAGGGAGGGAGGTGGGATTTAAAAATCAAACATCTTTCTCAATTTCATTTAGGATGCACTGTTTTGATTAAAGCTGCCACCTAGCAGTGAAATGCGTAGTAAAACAAATGATGCCACCTAGCGGTGTTTCAAGGGCAATAACAATAATTCAGGATTGCCAAAATGCATTTATCTACATAAATGTAAATTTTTGTCAACTCTTTTCCTCTGAATGATTCTGCGCCGTTTGATTTTCAACTTATTAAACTCAAACACATATTAGAATCGAAAATGGTCATTTATTAGCAAAATGACGATCAACGTTTTCATATACACAACAGATGTACAATATGGAAAAATAATAACAAAATATATGCTAAATAGTTATAGTTAAAATTGTGACCCTGAAAATCAAAGGTGAGGGATCAACTTCTGCCAAAGTATTACTTAACAAGTAATCCCCCCCCCCCCCCAATGTAAATTTATTACAAGTCATCCGACATATTTTAGATGACGCATATGCATGCCTTTTCTATGTATACGTTCCGTTTATTAGTCCCCTACCGGTGAAACCGGAGGGGATTATAGGTTTTTAATTATGTAGGTCCGGTCTGACACATCTCATGGCTTGTGATTTTTTTTTATAGTTACATTGTATATTTACTTGTGAAGCAATTTACACTCAATTTAGCAGATAATATCTTATTGACAACATCTGAAGACTTTTAAATTACACAGTTTATGCCTTGAAAGATCTTTACAAATGTTTTTAGCTCACCTGAGCCAAAGGTTCAAGTGAGCTTTTCTGATCATAATTTGTCCGTTGTCTATCGTCGTTGTCGTTGTTGTCGTTGTTGTTGTAAACTTTTCACATTTTCATCTTCTTCTCAAGAACCTCCGGGCCAAATTCAACCAAACTTGCCACAAAGCATCCTTGGGTAAAGGGGATTCAAGTTTGTTCAAATGAAGGGCCACGCCCTCTTTCAAGGGGAGATAATTAGGAATTAGTGAAAAAATAATGGCATCATTTAAAAATCTTCTTCTCAAGAACCACTGGGCCAGGAAAGATGAAACTTATGTGGAAACATTCTCAGGTAGTGTAGATTCAAGTTTGTTCAAATCATGACCCCCGGGGGTAGGGTGGGGCTACAATGGGGGATCCAAATTTTACATAGAAATATATAGGAAAATATCTTTAAAAATCTTCTTCTTAAGAACAGTAAAGCCAAGATTGGTCATATTTATATGGAAGCATCCTCAGGTAGTGTAGATTCAAGTTTGTTCAAATCATGACCCCCGGGGGTAGGGTGGGGCCACAATGGGGGATCAAAATTTTACATAGAAATATATAGGAAAATATCTTTAAAAATCTTCTTCTTAAGAACAGCAAAGCCATGATTGGTCATATTTTAATGGAAGCATCCTCAGGTAGTGTAGATTCAAGTTTGTTCAAATCATGACCCCCGGGGGTAGGGTGGGGCCACAATGGGGGATCAAAGTTTAACATAGATATATATAGGAAAATATCTTTAAAAATCTTCTTCTTAAGAAGCAAAGCCATGATTGGTCATATTTATATGGAAGCATCCTCAGGTAGTGTAGATTCAAGTTTGTTCAAATCATGACCCCCGGGGGTAGGGTGGGGCCACAATGGGGGATCAAAGTTTTACGTAGAAATATATAGGAAAATATCTCTAAAAATTTTCTTCTTAAAAACAGTAAAACCATGATTGGTCATATTTATATGGAAGCATCCTCAGGAAGTGAAGATTCAAATTTGTTCAAATCATAACCCCCGGGGGTAGGGTGGGGCCACAATGAGGGATCAAAGTTTTACATAGAAATATATAGGAAAATATCTTTAAAATCTTCTTCTTAAGAACAGTAAAGCCATGATTGGTCATATTTATATGGAAGCATCCTCAGGTAGTAAAGATTCAAATTTGTTCAAATAATAACCCCGGGGGTAGGGTGGGGCCACAATTGGGGATCAAAGTTTTACATAGAAATATATATGAAAATATCATTAAAAATCTTCTTCTTAAGAACAGTAAAGCCATGATTGGTCATATTTATATGGAAGCATCCTCAGATAGTGAAGATTCAAGTTTGTTCAAATCATTACCCCGATGATAGATTGGGACCACAATGGGTGATCAAAGTTTACAGAAGAATATATAGGAAAAAGTCTTTTTCTCAAGAACAGAAAAGCCATGTTTAGTCAAATTGATATGGAGGCATCTTTGGGTAGTGTAGAATGAAATTTGTTCAAATGAGGGCCCCCGGGGGTAGGGTGGGGCCACAATGGGGGATCAAATTTTTACATATGGGTATATAGGAAAAAAATCTGCTGCTCAAGAACAACAAAGCCATTTGTTATATTGATATGAAAGCATCATCAGGTAGTTTAAAATTCAACACCCCCCCCTCCCTGTAAACTTTGCAATACTGTACTGATTTTTGCTTTTTTTCTTAGCCAATGTGCTCAGGTGAGCGATGTGGCCCATGGGCCTCTTGTTGCATTTTCTGATTTCATATGAAAACAATATTTTTGAACGAATTTTATATATGTCCGTCAGAATGCTACATACTGTTGGCTGCCTAGTAGTGCATTATCATTTTCTCGAAGCATTGCATTGATATTTGTAGTATTGTCTTCTATCTACCATACATTTTACTAGCCATTCTACATATTGTCACCCTATACATATTGTCGCCGACATTTTTTACCTTCCCTAATTGCATATATTGTCAACCGTCGGTGTATATTGTTGCAAGCTGCAAAATTATGCTTGTGTACTGTCGCTGGCAACAAGATTTGCGTGCCCTTACTGCATTTTTGTGATAATGATATAATCAGGAAAGTTAAGGAGGCTAGGTGGCAATTTCAGACAAATTGTACATGTATACATGTACAATTTGTATGAAAATGTATAACCACACTTATATTGGTACTGAACACGAAGTAGCATCCAATCTCAAAATATATATAATGATTAAAAAAGATATGCAGATTTACGAGTTAAATCAAGAATTCCCGTATATCGACAGATCATAGTTGTGTACACAGATCTGAGCACCAATTTTCTGACCATACAAGTTTTCTTACAACCTACAGTATTGCAAGTAATATTGTCTGTCTCCCTGTGTGTTTGTGTGCGAAAATCTCTCTCTCTCTCTCTCTCTCTCTCTCTCTCTCTCTCTCTCATGACCCTGAAAAATATTCACTAAAACAATATATTGGCGACAAAATGTGCATATGTTCACAGTACATATAGTGCCGATGTATGACTGTACATTGTGTCGTCCATTATATGCAGGAGGGGAACAAAGCTCGTCTCGCCGGCGACAATATGTACCGATGGACGACAATATTTGCAGTGAGGGTAGATACATTCTAATTGTCGCCGACTAAACTATGTACAGAACGACAATATGTACCGTCACAAGGGGTGGATGGGTGAATTCCACGTCTCGACTACTGAAATTATTCAGCAGGGAGGCCGGGACGTCATATCTTGCACTTATACCATAAACTTTAGGCAAGGTTTTTAATACCAGGGAAAAAAAGCTTGTGAAGGATGAACATTCCTTTGTAATATTCAGCTTTGATATAAGAGTTCACTTCGAAGAGTTAAAGAGATTCGTTCCTGAGCTTTTGAGCAGATTTTTGTCTTGACCTCTATTTTAAAAATTCTGCATTATGTTTTAGTTCTTACAATAAACTTGGATTCTACAATGCTAATTAAGCTATATTCAATTAAAACCTCATGTTTAAGCTCAACACCGAAAGCATCAAGTGAGGAAATATATTTTGTGGCGGAAAGTTTTTTTTAGTAGAAAATGAATTTCCTCTTTCTCTTTCGAAGTATTTACAGTATTGTTTAGTTTGGATTCCTATTACATGCAGCCTGCACACAGAGTTATTTTTGCAGTGAAATGTATTATGATGGTCCTAAATTATATATAAAATTAACTGTCATTAATTCTATCATAATATTTGACAAATATAACAAATTTATTGTGAAAGTCCTGGAAAAAATAGCCCAATTTAAGCTTAAAATTCACACTATTTTAGTAATATAAAAATTTACATCACAGACCCAACTTTAATTTTCTTTTCTGCATATATAAGATGATTTTAACCATTCTGCTTAAAGTGAAAAAAAATGTCATTGCTTTCAAATGATTTTATTGCTTGTTAAATTTTTAATGCCAGGAAAATGACTTTTTTGAGTGCAAAAAAGTTAAATAATTGACTATGCGAAGTAATTTGACACTTTTTTGTAGTCACAAATTTTAATCTAACTATTCAAGATGAAAAATGACTGTGTTTGTTCCCATAATTTATTTGGATAAAAAAATATGGGTACTTGTAAAATGCGAAACGAAATAGAAACGAAACGGAACGAAATGAAACGATCGAAATCTTACGAAACGAAACCTACCGAAACGAAACAAAACGAAAAATATCAAAACGAAACTTACGAAACGAAACAAAAACGAAACGAAATCAAAACGAAACCTACCGAAACGAAACGAAAACTACAGAAACAAAGAACGAAATAAAATCGAGCAAAAATGAAATATATATATATATATATATATATATATATATATATATATATATATATATATATATATATATATATATATATATATATATATATATATAAACATTATGATTTAAAATATATTATATAGTGTGTATTTTATAAGTAACCAGTCTCTTTTGATACGCAGTGAAAGATAAAAAAGATTTTGTGCGTTTCTAAACGTGCGCATTTGTAAGTATGAATTACACTTTTAAATAGATATTGCTCATTTTAGTGCAAAACAAACACATTAGACTGAGCCTATACATATAACCCAAGTTATCACTTCCGGGTTCTTGTTAATACAATCCATTTGTCAAATCAGATTTTAAGACCTGGCGATTCTTGGTCTGCTCTTGTCCAACACCAAACTATATCAGATCACGCACTTTTATAAACAGTAATTTAAAAGCGGAAGATAAGCATTTTTTAAAAAAAATAATAATACGGTAAAATTGCAACATCAAATTTAAATTAAATTCAAAGCATACATTTATCGAAATTAAAATTCAATTTTTATCAAATCATTTGAACAATGAAATACCAATAGAAAGGCTCAGTGATAAGACTTTCAGATGACCAAGCTATTGCATAATTTCATATCTCTATCTCTCTCTCATTCTCGACTACTAATTATTTACTAATTATTATAATTTCTATGTAAATGAATAAGAGCTATCGACCCCCTTCTTTTATTCAAAACCATTTTACCAAAAATGACGTTTTGCAAATGAAAACAACCCAACCCATGTTGCCACTTTTTTCTTTTTTTTTTCTCCCAAATACACGTACTCCCGTTCGCAATATTTTTTAACAACGAGGTTGTTTTGGAGTACCTGTAAAATTTTACTTCTCGGAACTACCTCTCAAATAAAAAGAAAAAGAAAAAGCTCGACCCGACAATAATCAAAAGTATAATAATAATTAGGCTTTGCATAATTGATCACATATGTATGAATAACAGTAATGCACTTTTTTCATTTAACTCAATGTGTACAGTTGTTTTTTTTTTTTTTTGTTTTGTTTTTTTTTGTTTTTTTTTTTAAGTTATGTTTAAAGACATTCGCAATACAACAGTACAGTAACTTTATTTCGATACGAAATAGAAAAGCTTTTACATGTAGCACATCAATTATGAGAAATTTATTGTATTTCGATGGTTAAAGGCTAAAAATAAAAGTAAGACATAAAAATTAGAGAATTCTACGCTTATTTTGAAATGAGTTTTTTGAAATTATATAGTATGCTCGTGCATATTTGTAGCTGGCAGTTGATGTACAGTATATATAAGCATGTATAAGTAAATACATCACTAGAGAAGGGAGCATTTATCGGTGTTTAAATATTATATTAACAAGTGCTTGAACTATATAAATTTTATATGAAGTAAAAATAGTCCATATACAGTTACACATTATATATAATGATATACCTTGATTTGAAAAACAATCTGTTTTGTTTCGGTAGGTTTCATTTTTAGTTCGTTTCGTTTTGTTTCGTTTCGGTAGGTTTCGTTTCTATTTCGTTTCGCATTTTACAGGTTCCCGTTTCGTTTCGGTAGGTTTTGTTTCGTTTCGGTAGATTTCGTTTCGTTTCTATTTCGTTTCGCACTTTACAGGTACCCAAAAAATATTAGAGTAAAAACTTTGAAAAATTGGTTTATGTTCTAGAGGTAACTACAGTGGGAAAAGATCATATTAAATTATCCTTAGCACCAAAAAAGCACATTGACCCCCATTTTTTGTTTTGATTTTTAATTAAGCTATATATGTAGATTCTAAAAATATACTTGATAAAAAATTTTCTTTACTTTTGATAACAGGATCCAACCTCCTTCAATTCTATTAATACAAGATGAACAAAGTGATAGATAAATAAAAAAGCTTTATGAATCATCCCTTTTTTACATTTATATAATCTTTTTTAGGGTCCCTTTAGTATCCCCTCTTTTCCCAGTAAAGATTTTTCCATCAGAACACGTGTTTCTTAAATGATATAACCCAAATTTCATTTTTCTGTGCAATGAATGATTTCTTATAATTGGCAATAAAAGGAATTCTTTTTTTCTGTACTACGATTTGCAATTTTGGATGTAAAAATCAACAACGGCAACAAAAACAAGATGTGTTTGTGAAACACTGATGCCCCCCGTATGGCAAATTATAGCGAAGGTTGAACTTTCTCAAATGCAAATCAAACATGTTGTTGATACCCAAAGTAAGGTCTTGTCCCGAGGAATATACCTGTGAAATATGAAATTCCTAGCAGCAACAATTGAAAAGATATGGAAAAGGTTCAAGTTTTTCAAAAGTGAGTCAAACATCAAGGTCAAGGTCAAATGGTCAAAATTAATGATTCCCAAGGAAAGGCCTTCTCACAAGGATTACACATGTGAAATATGAAAGCCCTAGCTTCAACCATTCAAAAGATATGACCAAGATTAAAGTTTTGTAAAAGGTCCAAGGGTCAAAGTTGTCGGTATCCAAAGGAAGGTCTTGTCTCAATACATATTTGTGAAGTTTGAAAGCCCTAACACCAATTGCTCAAAAGTAATGGCCGAAGTTAAAGTTTTCCAAAAGTAGGTCAAACTCCAAGGTCAAAGGGACAAAGATGCCTGTATCCGAAGAAAGGCCTTGTTAAAAGGATTTCACATGTGAAGAACGAGAGCTCTAGCACTAAATGTTCAAAAGTTATGGCCAAGTTTAAAGTTTGGTGAAATTATGTAGGACTGGGTCAAACTCCAAGGTCAAAAGGTCAAATATGATGGTACCCAAAGAAAGTTCTTGTCACACGGAATACACATGTAGAATATGAAAGTCATAGCTCCAACCAATCAAAAGTTATGAGCAATGTTAAAGTTTTTGCGGACAGACAGACGGACAAACTATATACCCCCGAATCTTCGATACGGGGGCATAAGAATATTGTTGGTGTTTTTTTTTATCTACTGATTTAAAGAACATAGGTATGTATGTGTAATACACATAAATATAGGGTTCTCCATATATTACTGATCGTATGGTTGTGGTAAAATGAAAAGTTTAGTCGGCTTTTTCTTTGTTTCAATAGAATATTTCCTTATTGATAACATATTTCCGGGGTATGAAATAACGTAATGCTCTGGGTTTTTGATAAGATAAAACATTCTTCTATCTTTGTTCAGTCTTTAAAATTTTCCTCAAGATTACCTTATCTGTATCTTTAGAAAAAAGTACGTATATATTAAAAAACTTAAAAATTATTTGACAATGGAACATAATTTTGTAATGCAGAATTTAAAGAAGGACACAAGTGCCACGTTGGTTTCACTGTAGAGATTATGGAGGTAATGTTACAGTAGTAATTCAATTTAACATTTTTAATTCATATTTCACCGTACTTCTTTAAGTCATTTTTAAAGTTTAATGTGTCTATAAAAAATTGCATTTGCCTAATTACCCTCTATTGCGTTTTTAGCTTACCTGAGCCAAAGGCTCAAGTGAGCTTTTCTGATCGAGATTTGTCCGTTGTTTGTCGTTGTCGTTCTTGTCGTCGTTGTCGTTGTTAACTTTTCACATTTTCATCTTCTCCTCAAGAAGCACTGGACCATATTCGACCAAACTGAAACAAAGTATCCTTGGGTAAAGAGGATTCAAGTTTGTTTAAATAAAGAGCCACGCCTTCCTCCAAGGGGAGATATAATTGTGAATTCGTTAAAAAATTATGGCATCTTTTTTAAAAATCTTCTTCTCAAGAACCACTGTGCTAGAAATATGAAACTTACGTGGAAACATCCTCATGCAGTGTAGATTCAGGTTTGTTCAGATCACAACCCCCGGAGGTAGGGTGGGGCCACAGTGGGCGATCAAAGTTTACATAGGAATACATAGGAAATAAAACTTCAAAAATCTTCATTTCAAGAACAACAAAGCCATGATTGATCATATTTATATGGAAGCATCCTCAGGTAGTGTATATTCAAGTTTATTCAAATCATGACCCCCGTTTTAGGGTGGGGTCACAGTGGGTGATCAAAGTTTTACATTGGAATACATAGGGAAAATCAACAAAAATCTTCTCAAGAACAAAGCCACGATTGATCATATTTAAATGGAAGCATCCTCAGGTAGTGTAGATTCAACTTGGTCAAATCATGACCCCCGGGAGTAGGGTGGGGCCACAGTGGACGATTAAAGTTTTATATAGAAATACTTAGGGGAAATCTTTAAAAATCTTTTTCTCAAGAACAGCAAAACCGTGATTGGTCATAATAAAATAAAAGCATCCTCTGCAGGTAATGTTGATTAAATATGATCAAATGACCACTAGGAGTATAGTGGGGCCATAACAAGGGATCATAGTTATACAAAGGAATATAAAAGATAAATCAATAAAATCCCCCCCCCCCCCCGGGAACCACTTTAATATTTAACCTTTTCAATACTGAACTGATTTCTACATTTTCCTAGCCAAAATGCTCAGATGAGTGATGTTGCCCATGGGCCTCTTGTTATCTTTTCGACAATGTATTTACAGGATTTTCAAGACCAAATGCTTTTAAGATTTAAACTGCGCAGTTTAGCTGTATTGGAGTGAACAGTTGATTTGGTTTTGTGAGTAATATATATTTTAATTGTAAGTGAATCCACAAAATACTGTTTGTGTACTTAAAAAAGCTTGCTTCATATTTTAGTGGCTTTGGCGCGGACAACGATGCGCTTATTCATGAATACCGCTAAGAAATCAGTTACTAATGCAATACACGGCACGGACATGTGTAGCGCATAGACAGTAATCCATACTAACTGAAAATCCTCATGTATTGCATGTTTTTATGCAAAGGGTGCAATCATCAATTACTGCATTCAACAATAAAGTAATCATTCTCTGGTAGTGCAAAGTTTGTTCAAATTATGACCACTGGTGTGTAAATTAGGGATCAAAATTTGATACGATAATATATAGAGAACATGTATCTCTAAGAATCATCCTCTCATGACCATGATTAGTTATTTGAATATGCAAGTATCCTCAGGTTTTAAACGTGAATATTGTGGGAAAATCTCTCCTAGAAAATTATTTTCAAAACCAGCAAGGCCATGTTACATGAAATATGCAAGAATCCTCAAGTAGTACAGATTCATGTCGAGCTCCTGTTCTAGGAGGCAGTGAAGGTAGTGGGGCACAACAGAGGATCGAATTTTAGCATTGGAATATGCAGAATTTCTTTTTATATCTGACTTTTCTGTACACCTGAGTCATGTTTTGTCATATAACTATGCAATGTCCTCAAGTATTATAAATTTAAGTTTGTCGTGTTCAAACAATACTAAGGGATATTTAGGGGATCAAAATTTTCAAGACAAATATAGAAAGATAAATCCTTGATAAACATGGCAGAAATAGCAGTTTCATGATAAGTGATATTATTATGCGAGCATTTTCAATTACAACAGATTTAAGTTTGTTCAAGGTGTAGAATAGAACCAAAACACGGGATTAAAGTTTGACATGGAGAGATATAAGAAAAATCTTAGGGAATCTTTTTCACAACATCAGGTCCATGATTGGTGAAATCTTCTGGTAGTGCAGATACATGTTTCTTAAACTTATTACTCCCTCTCTTTTTGGGTTATGGCTGGGCCACAAAATGGGATCACACTTTCATATAAGAATACACAGGAAAGAATCCTGTTAATTACATCCACATGTAGGGCAACACCTTTCTTCAGTCAGAGATAATTAAGAAATATTAACAAACTGGTGTAGGGTATTGTCATTTAAAAATATTAAGAACAACGGGGTCTCAAGCGATTTAAAAAAATATTTCTCAGATTTCAGAAATCTGTATGCATCTTTCATTGACTAGATCTTGACAATAATGAAAGAGTTCCCTTGTATCGTACATTCACAAATTGAAACGTGAAGCTTTACGTTAGAATACGGAAATAAATCTTCTTCTCTAGAACAGTCATATAAAGATAGTACACAACAGATAGGCCAAATTTTTCCGCAAATTCAACTTTCTTGAAACTTGAAAATTTTGTGCTAGGATACAAAATCTCTCTTTCAATTTAATATGAAAGAAATTCATACACATTTTTTGCAAACATAGTTTGAAATATGGCCAATCGAACCCCTGTAAGAAGATTGTGAAATCAATCATAAGATTTGAGTTTGTGCATAATTTTATTTTTATTTTTTAATTCTTCTAAAAAAATTTTTAAAAAAAAAGTATTTCTGAAAATGCAAATGTGATATCTTACATACATAAATAATTGTACATTCTATCCTTTTTTCTGCAAGTTTGTATCTGAAGTCATTGATTTTCATTGTTTAATTCTCATATGCATCGTTTATTTAAATATATAGGGTAGACCTATCATTTTATATTCATATATATAAAGATCCAGGCACCTTTCCACTAGATCTTACCTTACAATATATTCATCGATAACTTGAAGGTTCCATGCCTATAAATATAATGCACGCAACTTTCATCCTATAGAATCACAAGTGCCAAATACTATGTCATATTTAAACACTTTACATGGGCACATAGAAACTTGAAAATATTGTTTATACGTAAATGACCCCGGTAGAAGAACCCTATCCCACCAGAATGACATAAATTCGAAAGGAAGATTGAGGGTTAGTTTAAGGCTTATATTTGCAGAGAACTAATTAATACATGTACATGGGTTGAAGCCAATTCGTTTTTCTGACGATCACTATCACAATTATAGTCAGTGTCTAGGAAAATTATTTTAAGGTAAAAGGAATGAAATAGATCGACACCAAAATAAAGGCAGATAACTCTCGCAGAGAATATATTAAGATAGCACCTGAGAGAGAACCTTTTCTTTTAGTTCAAATAGCAAAACGCTTTCTCGGTTGCCATCCTGATATGCTGTAAATTAGGAGAAAATTTTTTTCCCTTTACTTTTTCATTTAGAATATTGAAAAATTTTCCGTAATTTGATATTTCTATTATCATGTCATTTTGCAGTATCATAAATAATGAAATCATGAAATTGTAATCGGTAAGAGAAACAGTGCTATTGATTTATAACTTTCGTTTGGACTTTTAAACAGTACAAACATACAAAACATTATTGGATTGCAAGATGTTTGCGTTAAATAATATATATTAAACACCTCTCATTTGTTGAATATTTCTTGTTATATAGAAGTATTTTGGTCTTGTAATATCAGTTTTTGGACATAAAAGTATACCTTTTTTTCAGGAAAAGAATTCAACAAGTAAAACAAAAACAGTGTCAACATGATCATCGAATGGATGTCTCTCTGTCTTTTCCTTATAACATTATGTACGGATGCAATCGTAAAAGGACTACTGGTAGGTTTAGAAAACAGCAGGTTGGTCAGCTTTGTTTCATCTCAGAATACAGTGTCATTGGATTGATGTTGAAATCTCGCAATAAGCGATTGAGGGGCCAATATGAAAACCATCTATTCTTCTGTCTTCGACAATGCAGAAGTGAAACAAGAATTAGATAGATTATAGATTATAGAACGTGATGACTTTAACTTTTCAATCGTCAACTTCCCTTACTTATGCAGCAATATACCTTCATCACCTGCATACGGGGTATATATCTCTCAGCTGATTCGATACGCAAGAGCATGCTCTACGTATGTACAATTTCTAAAACGAGGTAAATTATTGACAAATAAGTTGATGAGACAAGAATATCAGCTGTCTCGTTTAAAGTCATCATTTCGTAAGTTCTATGGTCGATACAATGACCTTGTCAGCAAATACAATTTATCATTGAGTCAAATGCTGACTGACGTTTTTCATACTAATTGTTAAGCCATATTTTACACACTGAATTGTCGACGGATTTTTCCGTTATTTCCCGATCATGACAAGGAGCACACGGCGGGTGTGACCGGTCGGCAGGGGATGCTCACTCCTCCATGGCACCTGATCCCACCTCTGATGTTCGGAGGTCCGTGTTTGCTCTGCTCCTATTTTGTATTGATTAATGGACTTTTGAGCTTGAATACTGTTCGTTATCTCCATATATTTCGTTCTATGGTCGATACAATGACCTTGTCAGCAAATACAATTTATCATTGAGTCAAATGCTGACTGACGTTTTTCATACTAATTGTTAGGCCATTATTTACACACTGAATTGTCGACGGATTTTTCCGTTTTTTCCCGATTATGACAAGGAGCACACGGCGGGTGTGACCGGTCGGCAGGGGATGCTCACTCCTCCATGGCACCTGATCCCACCTCTGATGTTTGGAGGTCCGTGTTTGCTCTGCTCCTATTTTGTATTGTTTTATGGACTTCTGAGCTTGAATACTGTTCGTTATCACCATATATTTCATTATATATGATCAGTATCTAATTGTCACCGATGACAAAGCAGGTAACATTATCGTTTTTGTTTGTAGGGTTCAGTATTTGAATTGTATTTTAGACGAGCTAGGATTTAATGCTCAAGTGGTAATCCAACTTATACTCATAACACCCTTTCTGAGAAGGATTTCTTTAAAACCATACATCAGTTTTAATTATTTGCCGGGATCCATAGCGTAAGCTATGGCCCGGCTTACGGGATCGCCGATCTGTGCGGATGAATCACCGGACGGTAAACCAACAACCGCCAATATAAACATTACACCTTTCAAATTAGATCAGTTCCACTTCTCAAATAATATTCATGATGATGACGCTGGTTTAAACTTTTCAAATTTTCAAATATCAGGAACATAGTTTTCTCGAGTCAGACAAGCTTTTAAGGAAAGCTAATACCTTTGTGAGAGTGAACGTAACCTCTGCTGCCATATGAACACACAGGCCACGTGCGACACACATTCAAAATTTTTTAGCTGATTAGACAACCTCTATTTATAGAATGATGGAAAACTTCACTGCCTCGCAAGGCGTGCATAGTGAATGCACACTTGCATCCGACCTTGTTACTAGGTGGATGTTGCGATATTTAGCATATTAAATCAAAATTATAACAGAATAAAAGGAAAAATAATCACAGAGAACAATAGTAATTGCAAATTATTGTTGTTCCAGATAAATCAAATGTGGGTTTTGTAATGCGATATCCTGACGCTGAGGCTATCAAGTGTTATACAGAGATGATTAAAAACCAGATTTTCTTATGTTTTAAAATCTTTTGAAATGCATTTAATAATTTATCGCAAAATAATATTTCTGAACTTCTTACATAACAGTTATTTCATGTATGCTTCATGTAGAACGGTACTGGTCACTGTTCTATAAATAAGCCCGACTCTCTGTATTTTTGATTTTTCACAACAATTAAAATGAATTTGAATTACCATACCTATACTGGATTCCAAAACTCCATAAAAAACTTTACGAACAAAAATACATAGCGGGTTCCAGTAAGTATTCTACCAATACTCTTTCTTTACTCTTCTCTGAAACAGTTACAGCAGTGAAGGAGAAACTTCAGAAGTACTGTACAATAGTGTACTTGAGAAGTGGTGTAAATCCGTTGTGGATACTAAAAAATTCCAAGTAACTTTTGGAGCATTTGAAATCGAAAAACGTTACGAAAATCAATAACATTAAAACGTACGACTTTTCAACACTTTATATAATCATTCCCAACGATAAATTGAAGTCCAGGCTTTTTGTCATCATAGACAGCTGCTTTTTCAACAAAAAATGGAACTTATAAATATACTTACCTTGTCACTGGTCATTTGCAAAAGTGTTCTGTTAAAACATTCTGATTGTACACACAAGTACTCTGAAGTTGATATTAAATAGATGATTGAGTTTCTGATTGATAAGATTTATGTAGTTTTGGAGATCAAATCTTCCAACAATCTGTTGGAATTCTCATGGGTATCAATTGCACCCCGTTTTTAGTAGAATTATTTTTATATTCATATGAAGCAGAATTGATTCAAAAACTTCTACATGAGAAGAAGAAAACACTTGCTTTGGCCCTCAACTCGACATTTCGATATACCGACGAAGTATTATGAATCAACAATAGTTACTTTCATTCATACGTTGACTCGATATATCCCAGTGAGCTTGAAATGAAAGATACCACAGAGTCTGACATATCTGCTTCATATTTGTATATTTTACTAGAAAAAGACTTTAATGGTAATCTAACAACAGAGCTTTATGATAAACTTGATGACTTCAACCTTTCAATCGTTAACGTCCCATACTTATGTAGCAATGTGACCTTTTCGCCTGCGCAGGTGATAAGGTCACATTGCTACATATGGGGTTTATGTCTCTCAGTTGATTCGATACGCAAGAGCATGCTCTACGTTTAAACAATTTCAAAAACTAGGCAAGCAATTTTATGAAGCAAGGATATCAACAGTCTCGTTTGAAGTCATAGATTCGCAAGTTTTATGGTCGATACAATCACCCTGTAAGCAAATACAACCTATTATTACGTCAAATTTTCATACTAATTGTTAGGCCATTATTTACACGCTGAATTGTCTACGGATTTTTCCTTTTTTCCTGATCATGACAAGGAGCACACGGTCGCCAGGCGATGCTCACTCCTCCTTGGCACCTGATCCCACCTCTGATGTTTTTGGAGGTCCTTGTTTCCTCTGCTCCCGAATTGTATTGTTTGAATGGACTTTTAGCTTGGGTACTGTTCGTTATTTCCATATTTCATTCCATATGTACAAAAAAGTAACGTATTTTTTCGCTTTTGATGAAAACGATATATTCACTACGTTCTTACCTATTTGGCAATGATATGTTTTAAATCAAGTGAGAAATCAAACTGTCATACCCTCTGTTAGTCCTCTGTACTGATAAGGTAAACGGTGTTATCCGCAGTGAATATTCATATTAACTTTCAAATATGTTCATCTGACTAACAAAAGTACTTTACCTCTTTGCTCGGATCCTAAAATAAAATATAATGAAAGGACGAATAAATTTCTTTTTTTTCAGATCCACTACTACAATTTGATCCCTTTATAGCATGCAGTGGCAGATTTACGGCTTCTCTAGTTTTAACGACTCTCCTATCTGCTACTTCACTGATTCATTTAGAGCATTTTCACTTTAATGAGCAGAGGGATCATGTTTAACTAAAAAGGCAATGTTGGTGAACATTTTTTTTCGTTTATTCTTATTTTTGCCCAATTTCATTGATAATTAAATACTTTGTTAACTCTCCGTTCTGCCGATTACAATCACATCTAATTAAAGACCCCCGTCTCCACTGCTTTTGTTGTAAAGCTGGGAACCATTCCAAAACCTCAGTACCTTGACTTTGGGTAATATCATACTACCCTTATACCTTGAAATGAAATACGTGGAGATAACAAACAGTATTCGAGCTCAAAAGTCCATTAAACATTACAAAAAAGAAGCAGAGCAAAGAAGGGCCTCTAAGACATCAGAAGTGAGATCAGGTGCCATGGAGGAGTGAGCATCCCCTCCCGACCGGTCACACCCGCCGTGTGCTCCTTGTCATGATCGGGAAATAACGGAAAAATCCGTCGACAATTCAGTGTATAGATAATGGCCTAACAATTAGTATGATAAAAGTCAGTCTACGTTAGATTTAATGATAGATTGTATTTGCTGACAAGGTTATTGTACCGACCATAGAACTTACGAAATGATTACTTTCAACGACACTTCTGATATTCGTGTTTCATCAACTTGTTTGTCATTAACTTACCTCTTTTTAGAAATTGTTCATATGAAAATATGAATCAGATGTGTCAGACTCTTTGGTATCTTTTATCTCAAGCTCACCGGGATATATCGGTCGACATAAGAATGGAAATAATCATCGTTAATTGACAGTATGTGGTCGATATATCTAAATTTCGAGTTGAAGGCCACAGGAAGTGTTCTTCTTCTTTTTCACGTAAAAGATTTTGAACAAATTCTGCTTCATATAATACAAAAATAGGTCTGCTAATAACGGGGCGCAATTGGTACCCATGGGAATTCCACTAGATTCTTGGAAGACCTGGTCTCCAAAAACCACATAGATATTGTCAATCAGAATCTCGAGCATCTTTTTAATGTCAACTTCAGAGTACTTGTGTATAGAATCAGATTGTTTTTTAACAAATTAATTTTGCAAATGACCAATGACAAAGTACTTAAATTTACGAGTTCCATTTTTTATTGAAAAAGCAGCTGTCAAAGATGTCAGAAAGTCTGGACTTTAATTATCGTGGGGAATAGTTGTATATAAAGTTGAAAAGTCTACGTTTTTATGTTGTTGATTTTGATAAATTTTTTATGATTTCAAATGCTCCAAAAGTTCCTTGGAATTCTTTTGTATCCAAATCTGATTTACACCACTTCTCGAATATATTGTTGTCCAGTACTCTTGAAGATTCTCCTTCACTACTGGTAATATCTAAGTGAGGAGCACAAAAAGAGGCTTGGTAGAACATTTACTGGAACCTGCTATGTATTTTTGTAAGTATTTTTATGAAGTTTCGGAATCCAGTATAGATATGGTAATTCAAATTCTTTTTGGTTGTTGGGAGTATTAAAAATATTCAAAACTGACATATGATTTTGAAGAATTTCCTCCTTAGAAAGGGAGCTATGGATATAAGTTGTATTACCACATTTGTAGAATTGTAGAATTAATCCAAGTTCCTCTAAAATACAATTTTTATAGTGAGCCTTACAAACAAGACAATGTTGCTTTGTCAGCAGGGACCAGTACGTACTGATCGTTTAATCTAATTCTTTTTTCAGTTCTGAATTATTGAATACAGAAGGATAGACGGTTTTCATACTGCCCCTCAATCGTTTAATGCGATATTTTAACAAATATCTGATACATTTAATCCATTCTGACAAATTGTGAAGGTCTTCTTTTTCCTGTCTGACCCAACGTCTGGTGTATTCCTCTACAGAATCCATAATATGTGTGAAATTACGACGCCAGTTATCGGGATTTCCTATAACCGAATTTTTCAATAAGCCGGTTTTGAAAATAAGACACCTATTTCTTGCATTGAAAATTACTCGAAAATAAGCCGTTTTTGAAAAATAAGCCGGTCATGACTATGCCATTTAGAAAGATTTTAAACTAAAATGTGTTTCTTTATCTACATGCAAGATACTGAACACAAAATTTCTCAAATTATTTCATTTCCTTATAAACATTCTATGACATTTAAGATTAGATTCAAAATGAAATATCTAAAACTTTGATAAAACCATAAAAATTCAAAGTCCAATATTCAGTTTTAATTTTTTTTTAAATCCTTAGGCATGATAAAATTTCAACTCTCAGTTATTATATAGTTAGAACACTACGCGTAACACTAAAATACAAGGCTGTACTGGAGCTGTCACAGTCTTAATTTGAGCTCAGCTAGAGGAAGGTCTTCATCAGAATCACTGTCATTGTCTGAAATAAAAGAGCCCACTTCATCGTCTTCAGCCCCCTCCTTTCTGTTTCAAACGCATATCTTTCGATGCCCTGGAAGTGAATGAGAGGATCCTCACTGCCATTTATCTAGCTAGATATGCCACATGTTTTAAAACACTTTACCACAGCATCAATTTGGTCCTTTCCGGTATCTGACCACGCTTTCCCCACCCATTTAGTCATAAGGATTCGCCTGCAATTGGAAATAAATTAAATTCAGATCATTAACTAAATAACATATTTTTTTCAAATTGCTATCTAAACTCAATGTAAATGCAAAGCCTTCAAAACTGATGTGTAAAAAATCTATTCGATGTAAAAACAACACAGAGCTAACGTTTCATTAATAACCTTTCTGCACCTTTGAAAGTGCCCTCAAGTCATTGTTTCCTGTTTGCGTGTACATGCTTATTTTGTGGAGTCTTTTAACAAGAGCAAGGCCCATTCCTCCACCTTCCATAGAGACCTGAAAATTAGCTTCCATGTTTCTCGATTTGGGCAACTATGAATGTACACTACTGATCAATTTCAAAACTATAACAAAAATAGTCTTTTCTTAAACCATTAAAATTGATTAAATGAATCAATAAACACATCTTTATTTGATAAAAGGGTGTAAATAAAAGGCATTGTTTTAATATTACTACAAAAAAAAGAGCATCTGGGGGCTTGAATCCTAGACTTTGATTCTACAGACTGACGTTTTTTCATACTAATTGTTAGGCCATTATTTACATACTGAATTGTCGACGGATTTTTCCGTTATTTCCCGATCATGACAAGGAGCACACGGTGGGTGTGACCGGTCGGCAAGGGATGCCCACTCCTCCATGGCACCTGATGCCACCTCTGATGTTTTGGAGGTCCGTGTTTTGCTCTGCTCCTATTTTGTATTGTTTAATTGACTTTTGAGCTTGAATACTGTTCGTTATCTCCAGATATTTCACAGACTTTATTTGTTTTGTAATTTTATTCTCATTATGATTATGACAACAAGAAATAGTAAAAATGTCTACTTAAAAGACTTCAATTTTCGTCGAAGAAAATCTCTCGATACCATACCCCCTGCCTTGTAACTTCAATCTCTGGCATGATATGTAATGTTGATTTATCCCCTTATCATCTAACAGCTAAACTAAGTGTAATTGTCTTGGTGTGTCTTGTTGACAGGGGATGCCCCCCCCCAAACATCACTTCACGTGTTTTCATGGATTCTTGTTTTGTCCTTCTCACAACATTTATGAAATTGTTCACTAGTACTGTTCGTTATTTCACGTTTGTCACATTTTTTTGATAGTATACTTGTCAATTTTTAGAATAGTTCCAATAAATTAATTTGGCGTTCAACTGCAAAATGCCCTTTGAACATGACAACATTTGAAAAAGCTTCCAGGAACATGAACTGTAGTGGAAATACTCGATATCTATGTGCACCAAATAAAGATCTATCCTCTTTGATTGAGTTTTGTACAACAGCCAAACGAGGACTATATGGACCAGGTGTGTATCAGTATCGGATTTGCTTTCCATGTCTACCGTATATATATTGACAAACTCCCTAACTCCGTCACTTTCGGGAAACTCCTCACTGTTTATAAGAGAATGCGATTTTGACGTTTGTGACGTCATTTTTTACATGCTGAAAATCTACATTCAAATGCTGAAAAATTTTTGCAGTCAAGATCAAGAATGTGTCAAAGATATATAACAACTACACCCGATCTATTGTATTTTTCATATTTTATGTGAAATCATCAAGTACTTTTTCCTTTTAGCGCTATTCCATCGATACCTCCGACATATTCGTCAATGTGCACATTTTTACACGTTTGTCACATGTGTGAATGTCTTTGTCGACGGATTAATATGAAATACCCTATTGAATACATCTAAAAATATTTTATTTTTCGTCTCAGTTTGCCCTAAATCGCTACTCGTTGGAGATAACATATAGCGTTACGTTATTACAAATAAAATACGTTATATTAACGTTATTTTCTCTGTTATTGTTACTTTTTCCTAAAATACAAATTAATGGTATTTTAAATCGTCAAAACTAATTTTCTCTGTTTACAAGTTTAAGATGAAGGGAGAAAAAGCTAAACTGGAAAAAAAATTCTAATTAAAACGTTGACATATTGTAGAGGACCCGGTGACGGAGCTAGGGTTCATTGGACGTAAGTACACGGATGTGATATGCGTTCTATTTATAATAGTTTTGCATTAGCTCAATAACTGAATTATTTTTACAATAGTTCTGAAAACAATGTTTAAGTTAATTACTAAGTTTAAGAAACAAGACACAAATCAAAAAATAATTAAGAGAGTAACCTGACGTGTTTTCTGCTTATGATGACGGAGTTTGGGAAGTAACAGATATATATATATATATATATATATATATATATATATATATATATATATATATATATATATATATATATATATATATATATATATATATATATATATATATATATATAAACAACTGTTTATAAACTTCAAATTAAACATGTAACACACTTTAAATATTTAGTGTTTGGTAGTTCAGTAGTAGTGCTAATTGTTTTTGTTTCTCTGTTTCCTTTGTTTTAATGACTTTTAACTTTTTTCTTTGTCCTGAGGAAGGTACAGGTCGTACCGATCATTTTATTGTTCGTGTCGTTGGTCATTTTTAGTGCTTTATATAAATTTCCATCCGTGACCTTGTATCTGCTTGGTAGATCCGAGTTAATATATACACACACACACACACACACATATATATATATATATATATATATATATATATATATATATATATATATATATATATATATATATATATATATATATATGTTAGTGTTGTAAAATCGGACGATTTTTAGTAACCGGTTACTCGTTTACTTTTCCGATCAAGTACCCGGTTACCCGGATGATTTTTTCGTTACAGTTACCATATCTATTATTTATCTCATCCTTTACCTATCGGTAGAAATAAAACACAAATGTACTGTTCATGAACTTTATTTACAATTACAAACTCAATTACAAACTCTCTCACACACACACACCCTCACACACACACACACACCCTCACACACATAAACACACACACACACAGTATGTTTAAAGAATTTTGATTTTAGATGTCACTTGAAACGGGCAGTTTGTTTTTGTTCAAGAAAATGATTTTATCGACACTCGAAGAAGGCAATAGATATATAGTCATCAAACAGTGCAATTTGCAATGGCTCTCGTAACGTTTTCCTTTTCACCCCCCCCCCTCCACGATATATGTCGCGATCAAGGAGAATTTGACACTGGTTGATCTGTAAAGTGTCCAGTAAATCGCTGGTTTCCGATTAATGTTTTAATCATAGCAGTTTTACTAACCGATACACGCATCGTTCGGTTAACCGGTTACTCTACTCGTTGACAACACTAATATATATATATATATATATATATATATATATATATATATATATATATATATATATATATATATATATATATATATATATATATATATATATATATATATATATATATACAGTACTATGACGTCATAAACGTTTATTTTTTCCGCACCATCGGACTTTGGCGTGTCAAACCATCGGGGTTTGGCGCAGACCATCGGACTTTGGCGTCACCATCGGACTTTGGAGTCTTATAATTATATATATATATATATATATATATATATATATATATATATATATATATATATATATATATATATATATATATATATATATATATATATATATATATATAATTTTTGCTTTTTACAATTTTTTGATTGCCTTTTGCCTCTGTCTTTTCCTAATACAATGCCATAGGCTGTGACGTCATAGTTGAGTTGTTGAGACGTGCAGTATATTTGGGAAGAAATTGGCAGTTTTAGTCTCTATCAAGATGGTTTAGTTTCTGTTTCGGTTTTATGACAAGCCAGAAATAAATTTTTCTTACTTTGGTATACTTTCACACTGTGGCAGAATATCACGTTTCATTAAATAAATCACAGTATTTCACTGTTAAAAATGTAAAAAACATTCTTATAATAATATTTTTCGGTAGAATTTATTTAACTGGAATAATTAGTAATACAAAATGTATATCTTAGATAAGTTAACGTTTTAAACCTCGTTGTAAAATCAATAATAGTCTTTTATTATCATTTAAAGACAATTGTGTAAAGCATCAAAGCAATGGTTATCTTGATCACGTTCCTTGTAACTCATCTTTCAAAGACGGATGTCCAGATACATCTTATTATGATGACGAAGTGTTTAAATGTGAGTAGTTTATAATCTCATATGTTTTCTTATCTGCAATTAACTGCATGTATAGTATTATGCATTCATATTACTGAATTTAAAAGCCTTTCCTTAAGGTTATGTAGTTTGTTGACATTTAACTTGATGATTATTTTATCAAATTTAAAAATAAAATTAAATCTTTCAGTTCAAAGCTGTTTGCGGATCAACACGATACTAAAATGCTTTGTGAAAGACAGAAACTGTGTAGCTACAGAAAGGTAAAAGAAACTGAATATAGTGTAAATGTTGCCATGTTTTATTTATACATATTTTAATTTCGTTCAAATCATTATGTTGTAAATCTCTAATAATCAGTTAGATGAATCAGTTGTATAAAGCTAATTTTAAAAAAAAGTTTTGACATTGACTTTCATATTATCCCCCCCCCCCCCAAAAAAAGACTTTAAAAATTTTACTAGCATTTGAGGAACGAGGGAAATTCGGAAATTATTAAGACTTTTACATTAACTCCAGAGAAGAAAGAAAAAGTTCACCATTATTTTATCAAGAATGAATAATACAAAGGATACACGCACAGACACACACACAATTTATTCAATTATTAATTGTCTATACTTCATGCATTATTTAACAAAACTTTAAAAACATATGAATTCAGTTTGATAGCTTTTTAAAAAAAGTGTTTCTTATTCACAGACGTAAATTTACACTAATGAATTAAAATTTCGTTGATCATATCTATAATGATCAAAACATTCTAGTAAAAAAGGTGAAAAACAATAAATTATTTGCACAATAATAATGAACAGCTAGCACATTATAAAACTTATAAATTCATAGGTTCAGGCATCAAGCTAAAGATAGAGCTAAATTGATCATACTTTGGTTATAAATTTTGCGTTTGTCATATATTGAAATTTACTATGTACTGAACTTTATTTTTTTTATTTGTGCATTTCTAGAATACAAGATGAATGGATACTAGTATGAGAATCATTATAGTTCTTCAGTCTTCACCATACTGTGTTTTTCCCTTTCTATTCCACAGTACCAATTTTTGTCAAAGTGATCAAAGCTCTTGAATTCATAAACTGTCATACAGTTATCTAGATATTGTATTTTTTCAAATTATGTTCATAGAGATAGTGTTAAACTTTTAAATTAAACTAAAATGAATGTAAAAGATAAAAGCGAGAGGACTTTCTTCAAATCTTTATTGTATTCGTACAAAGGCACTTTAGAAGGTAATAGAAATATATAAGGATAAACAAAGAAATATACAGAGCGCGAACTTAATTTACAAGACTGTGAATTGACCCTGTCTTCTGTTTAGATTAGACTACCGACACACTAATTACAAGTAATATCTATAAGTATAGTTATGTATCATACCGCTCAGGAAGTTCTGTATCTATATATTTGTTTTGTAGGAGCACTTCAAATCCGAATCTCCAAAATATAACCAAAGATGTCTCCTCAGACTCGGATGAGAGATCAGGGGACATACGGTTACTTGGACTACTTGCAATCCTACCCTTGATTCTGGCGATTTTCGTCTACTATCGATGTTGTCGAAGAGGTGAGAAATGTATTTACATTATTAACAAGTACAATTGATGCAATGCAAACAAAATTTAAGTTTCAAAAAGTACTTTGAAATTCACAATTAAGAATCCACGAAAACAAAAGGATATTCAAAGCTGAAAGAGGGTTAGTTTTTATTTCAGACTGTCTTCAAAGCAAAAACAAAAACAAACAAAAAACAAACAAAATAAAATAAAATAAATAAATAAATAATTAAATAAAATAAAATAAAAATAAATTAATAAATAAATAAATAAAAATTTTAGTACATTTGTTCATCAAATTGATTCATCGATGTTATAAAGGCAGTTATAAATGATAAGAATTTATTGTCATCAAAATGAAGTTGTAGCCCTAGGCTTACTTATATTCAGATCTCAAGATGGCCAACTTGCTGATACTCTGGATCTTTGTCACGTGATGATGCTGATGAGCTATGCTGCACGGTGCGGTGCAATATGTAGAAAAAAATTATCCTTGTGTCATTTGCAGCTATAACATATTCAAAACAATTTTTATTTGTTTTAATTCAACATGCACTTATGCGGAAAATCAAACCGATTTGCGTTCATATCTTATACACTCCCAGGTTGGAGAGTTCTTTTTATATATTAATCATTAATTAACAATTATCTCATGAAAAATGAAAAAGAAATTGAAATGTAATAACAACAATTTTAATTGAAAACAAATTTTCAAACTATTTTACCCATTATTTTATACATGTTATCATGAAAGAATTATTTTACTGAATTAATAAAGAAATAACGTCTCATTTCTCCATGTGCACTTTTTAACACAATCACAAATAGATCAGCCGCTGCTGCGGCCGATAATAAGAACCTATGGAATGCTACTATGTTTAACTTCAAAGTCTGACTAGATAAATGCCATATATTTATATAACACAACCATTTCTACCAAAGAAATTTTTCGTAGATTATGCTTGCAAAAAAAAATCATTAAGGTTTTTCAAAATTTATCAGATTTGAAAACTAATAAGAATTTTTTCTTAAATTAACACCAATTATATCCAATTTTGAAGGTAGGCATTAGTGTAAATTTAATTTCTGTGTAAATGTTACATTTTTTTTATTATTAACTATCATGCTTTAACCATCAATTTCTAAAATATATGTAAAATATAACAAATCAAATAAGTAATAAAATGATATTATTTTGCCAATGCGGCACATAGCGTAAAATGATATATTTTTCAAAGCTCTAAGTATCAAAAGGAAAACAATTGGGTTTTTATTTGCTTTGCGGGAAAGTATATTTAAAAGTAATTTATAATAAGGGGAAATTCTCTTGTAAATGATGAGTGTTCTTTTTGAAGATACACATTACTCATTACACAAAGAAATTATTATATTAAAGATTTTTTTGTTTTTATGATTTTATATTTTCCGGACATCTGAGTCTATCAGGTGACCTATTGCTATTTGTTTTTGTCTGTCTTTCGTCGGTCGTAAACATTTAAACATTTTCAGCTTCTTCTCATAATAACTGAACTAATTTCAACCAATTTTTAGCATAAATGGATGGAGGGATATAAAAATTGTGAATTTCATGGTTCCTGCACCTCCTGGGGTGGAGCTTAAATTATCAATATTAGTCCTATCTTTAAAAATCTTCTTTACTACTGGACATCAAACTGTCAAACAGTTGGCGTGATTGTAATAGGCATTGAGTTCTCTACCAAAATTGTGAAAGTTTTGGCCCCAGGGTCAAGGGCTGTGGAGTAAGGGCGGGGCTCTGATAACATACAGTGTAAATGCATTAATGCTTTAAAAATCTTCTTCTATCCTCCTGTATATTTAGCAGATGAACTAGATGTATGGTTATAACGAGCAAGGGTGCCATCCAAATTTGAAATATATGGCCCCAGGATCAGAGGTTCTGGTGGAATGGTGGGGGACTCTATCGAAAATATAGTGAAAATGCAGTATACGTATTTCTTTGAAAATCTTTTTGTCTGCTTCTTGGTTTTAAGCAAACAAAATAAATGAATGGTAAAATGAGAAAGGGTGCTTCTTCCCAGGGTTGGGGATTCCGGTGTTAGGATGGGATTCTTATGGTTTTATACTGAAAGTACATTATTTTGTTTGAAAATCTTTTTTCTCTGCTCTATGATATTCTACAGATAAATTAAGTGCATGGTTTTGATGAGCAATGGGTCCTCTTCCAAAATTTTGAAAATTATGGCACCAGAGACAGAGGTCCTGGTGGGAGGGGGCTGGCTAAATAGATGATGTAGTAAAAATGCATTATATCTTTGCAATCTTCTTTTCTCGACTCTACTTCTGGATATAACGCAATCTAAGTGAATGGTTTAAATATGCAAGGGAGCCTCTTTCAACATTGTGAATCACTTGGCAAGCTTTGTGGTGCTGGACAGTGTTCTATCTTGTATTCTACTGAGAGAAGTTAGAAGTTATTCTCCTTTGCTATTAAACTATGAAATGTACTTTTATAGTTGTCAATGCTCAGATAGACCTGTAAATAATAGATACATAAAAATAATATCTTTGTACATTAAATTTTCTTCTAAATATCGAGAGAGGTACATGTAAATATGAAAGAGTATGAGTTGGGATTATTAATAGTGCTTTAGCGTTATTGTTTTGATTAATCTGCATGGTGATTGTGACAAAAGTAGGCAGATCAGGCAAGTGAATAGGTGTACTTTAAGATTTGTTATTTGTTACTGAGTAATGGACTTTTTCGAGAAGCACTGAATTTTACAGTCGATGGCTTACTTTGACATTTAAACCTGCCTTATGTACGGAGGCACGGAATGGATAATAGACAAGAAAATCCTAATAGTGGTTATAGGTATGGTGGTAGGGGCACTAACATGATTTACCGGTATGCAATCAATGCAAGAGATGATGAGAGGTAGAATTGCATACCTTAAATTACCTTATTAGTGAGGTTAGTACCTCCTTTCAATCTAATTTTTCTGAAGGAATGAAATAAGGAAGAAAAAAACATATCGGAAGAAAAACTAAGCAAGAATTGGTCAATGTGGGAATGGAGGGGGTTAAGGGCAGGATGGATGCCGATCCCTTCCTAGACAACGTAATATTTGCTTTGAAATGGCCCTTTATCATCGTTTAATTAGCTCTTGAGCTTAATGTTTATATCGCAAAAGAGCTTCCGTATAATGCTCTAGAATAAAAGTAAGTCGTCGTTTGTAAAAGTCAGCGCTTCTCGCAAAAGTCCACTAGACTATATATTTTGTTGACACTGTTCATCCTATTTCTCTTGCTTTTGGGCAACATAGCTTCATCTGTCAGTGGGTTTTGTTTTTATTTCTAACTTCTATGGGTCCTTTACTATGTTGTATTATACTCAGGTGACTGCTAAGGCCCTTTAGCCTCTTGGTCAACTTTTGATCAATCAATATAATATGACTGGGTTTCTTTTTTATTTAAGATATAAAACGGAAATCAGACCCTGAAACAGAAGAAACTCTTCTACAGGAAACAGGTCTTAAATTAAAATAATATTATGCAATGTGCAATTTATAAAATTAAATTACATAAATTTTTGAACTCGGACACACGCTATCTTAATTTTTAATTTCATAGTCAAAATGCAAATGCATGTTCATTGAAAAAATATTATTTTTGAAATATGTCTCCATGTTTTTTTTTTTTTTTTTAAAAAATTGGCATTTGGATATATCTGAATCAATAAAGAACGTCTTTGGGAATCAGATATATTATAATGTGTTTGCAAAATGCATCAGATCTTAGTATTTTAAGTCTTTCAAACAATATTTTAGATGGAAAAGAAAGAGAAAAGCTGACATACAGAAAAGGTATAATGTGTTTTAGATATTAGAAGCAAAATAATAGTACACCTTTAACTTTAGGAATAGATGCTTGGATTTTTTTATATTCATGACATTAAAAATCAGACATTGCCAGCTGCAGGTTGCGATGTTACGTTTAAGTTTATGTTTAACACTTATTTTCCTATATATTTCCTATATATTCGAAAGTATTAAGGAAGGGGTCTAAAATGACTAGAAGTTGATCATGAACGTATTCTTTTTGTACTAGAAAAACCAAACGAAAGAAGTCTTTGGAGGACACCCTATCGAGGTTGGCGTTTTTATGCAATTTCCGAACCTTTTTTAGATATTGAAAGTGAATTTTAGTAAGTAAGGGACATTATACCGCTAGAGCTTGCTCGGACATCATTTTCCTCATCCTTATTCCTTTGATCTGTAAAAGTTCTAAGTGATAAACAAGTTTCAGTATACATTTTTTGTCTTATATGTTTCCAGGAAGATTTATTTTAATTTGCTTTAAGCAAATGTTTTGTTTTTGATGAAATATTTAACTTGTAGACTTTTAAATTGGTATGATACCTGCCTTTCTACACAGAATTTAGATAAATAAAAGTTATTACACAGCTTATTTTCACTCACTCTTTTTCAATTTCTTTTTCTATTTTAAATCATTGCAGCGTTTACATTAAACGCTTTTTTTTATTACTGCTCTTATAATCATATTGATAAGCAAAGAATAGTTTCCTTAAAAACCTTCTTATTATGTAATTAATTTTGATATTTGATTGCTGTAATTTGAAGGGTTACGCAGAACTAAAAGTAGCATAATCGAAAATAACAATACATAAAATTAAAAAACTTGAGTGAAAATAATCTTTCCAATTACTCTTAAAATTCATCTATTGAATTCTGCGTAAAAAGGCAGGTATTATACCAATTTAAGATTATAATTTTCTAGCTAATACATGTATTTATATATCGATTTTTCAAAAATTTTACTTATACTCTTAGTTGTTTTAGAATTAAGTAATTGATGAATTTCATTTAGGACTAAACGAAGCTCAGGTACATTTAAATAATGAAACATGCTTTGATATGCTTTAATTTATATTTTTTTTTCTTTGTAGAAAAGTTGGACGAACTGCCACTTAATCTTCTGACGGTTTTCTATTCCATTTTATTTACAAAAACAAATCAAATTGATGATGGATCAGATAATTGTTGGTTAATAGTTTTGAATAAAGTTAGACATGTGTTTGAATTAGATGACATTACCGAAGAAAAGGCAAGAATTTATGCAAAAACAGTGTTTAATATGTTTCATTCCATATCTGAAGGTGACCTGGAAGTTCCCGATGATTTATATTTTGAAATTTTCTGGAGTTTTTTCCGACAGAGCAAGTTTGAAGGATGTGGTCGTCTGGATTTTTTCTTGGAAAATGCTTCAAAGGAAACCATTGCACAATTTTGTAGAACCAGTGGCTATCAAAAGGTTTCCCTAGAACGATGTATGCAGCTACCTGTCGATTATACGGACAAATTGATTGAAAAACTTGGGCAGAAAATATTAACACATCCGACGGTACAAGATCCCTTGATTCATGAAAAGCTCTCAAAGAAATGTATGCATATTTTGAATCATTTTATTTTATCGCATCTATTTTTAAAAACATAGTTTGGTTTTCTTATTTTTTTTTTTTTTTTTTTTTTTTTTTTTTTTTTTTTTGTTCAGAAAATTCTGAATAATTTTAGTAAAGTTTATGCATCGCAGATTCCGGATGCGTTAAGGAGGCTGTTACACCCACAGTTTATTTTAGATTTCATTACAGTACCACTTATTATGAAGATTTCAAATATCCAAATGGAGGTTATGATACGATTTCTATTTTTAAAATATTTTTTTTTTTTTCTGATTTTGGTTAAATGTTTTATTTCAAGTTTCTGATTGAAAGTATTGCAGAAATCTCAGTGTCAAATGATGGATATCATCTTCAGATATGTAAGCAATATAATAACACTTCATAATATATAATATTATTTTTATTAGAAAAAATAATTTTCTCCCCAAAAAGAATTAATGTGATTTTCTTCTTAATCTTTGCATGGATAATCTGGAAAATCAGTTATAAATAGACAAGGAATGTATATTAATGAATAACAAGTGACAAATTGAATGAAAAATGTTTAGGGAAATGTAAATTCCAATTTGAAAAATAATTGGAATTAATATCCACTTGCAAGAGATATCTTTCCTAAATTCCCCTGACTCAGAACACCCAGGAACGGTTGATTATATGAGATTCAGAATAATCTAAAATTTCTAGAATAAATGTACATTTTTCAAAGAAATAAAGACAAGCACCAAACCAACAAGAGTACAGTACTCTTAAATATCAATTATAATTTATTTCAACGAGTTGTAGATTTCAACTCGAATTTCCTCTATACGTACATGTTGTCAGTGGTAGAACTTGCTGCTTTCGCTATGACATTGTACACTACTTGGGTAGCGAAATTTTGACTGTCATTCTCTCTGGTCTCTACTTAAAAATACTCCCTCTTCGTTTGTGATTTATAATGAATCCGTTACCTTGTTCTCATTGTTTGCAATAATACATGTAGTCTATTCTTAGAGCGTTTTAAAGATTTCGATCATCAGCAAAGCGAACCTGTACAATTCGTCCCAAGGAGAAAACGGACGAAACAATTTAAGTTTATTTTTCTGTGTATTACGTCATCAAAAAGTGGTGTAACGAGCCTCCTCTTTTAAATTAAGTGTAATTTTCAAAAATCATTACATTTAAATGCATACTTTTATCGAGCGGCAAGCAATAAAACACCATTTGATATTCCTTCTTTTTAAGCACAATTTATTTAAATTAATCTATTTCTCTTGTCAAGTAGTATTCATTTAAAAAATACTAATGGATAATAAATTATTTTAAATCAACTGTATTCGGTTTATTAACTCCATTTTATTTATAGCTTTTGATCTAACATGAACATGTAAAAAACTTGGCCTTTTAAAAAAGCTTAAGTTCAAAATCGGTAGGAAAAACCTATCAAAATTGTATATTACGTTTATTAGACCTATGCTTGAATATGCTTCCATTGTTTGGGATGGCTGCTCTAAACACGATTCTGAAAAGCTTGAAAAAGTACAACTAACTGCCGCTAGAATTGTAACAGGACTTCCTATATTTGTTTCTAGAGAAGCACTATATTCTGAAACTGGATGGGAAACATTAAAAGCTAGGCGATATATTGCAAAAATGACAACTATGTTCAAAATTCACACGGGAAGAGTACCTGAATATTTGCAGAATATTGTCCCCAATAAACGCGAACATGTATCAACGTACAATACTCGTAATAAAGAAGATTATGTTGTTCCAAGATGCAGATTAGAATTATTTAGGAATTCCTTCGTACCCGATGCTATAAAACAATGGAATTTACTAAAAATAGAGGTTAGGGAAGCCATCATAATTCATTCAGAAAAAAACTTGGTAGGAAAACTGAAAAATCCACCATCATACTTTTCTTATGGAAAGCGATATACCAATATCATTCATACTAAGCTAAGACATTATTGTATACTAAACTATGATTTATATAAACGAAATATTATTAATAGTCCTTCGTGTTCGTGCGGAAAACGCGAAGATGTGTACCATTTCTTTTTTGCATGCAAAAATTATTCCAATGCTAGAAATACTCTTTTCAATCGCTTGTTCATGCTTGAATTGGTCACTATTGATTTAAACCTATTACTATGTGGTGATGAAAATTTGCCTTTACAGATAAATAACAGTATTTTTGCTGCTGTTCATAAATTTATTGATGAAACATGTAGATTTTCTTAGTTGATATGTTAAATTTTATTTGTATCATTTGTATTATTTTTCTTTAATTTGCATGACAAACTGTATTATATAAGGAGAGGAACTAGTAAGTTATTTTAGAACTTGTTTCCAATCCTTTTGATTTAATCAATAAAATATGTTCAAAACAACATGATGAATACTGGTATTACATCATAGACTTTCCCTGCACAGTTTTTCCTCCAGAAACGTGCCAGGATTAGTAGAATAGAATTTTTCTCCATCAAGAAACAATAAATAATTGGGTATAATATTCCTTCATATGGAAAACCGCACAAATATAAAATTTCTTTTCAAATGACAGTACTTTTCCCTTTTCTGTCCATCCGTTTTCGGTTTTACTACTTAAATATTTAAGATTATCAAATATGATAATTGACAACTCTAAGCATCCAAAAATTCAACCCAACAACTTTGAACTGTGACTCTATCTTCATTTATCGCTTCCTGCACCTGCAATATCGCTACTTCTCCTGTAACCACAAAACTGTAAGGACACTAAACATTCACGTTAGTCCTCTACTAATTTAATTGACTTTCCAATGAATACAGTACACAAGGATTTATTGACTTCTGTGACGGTTCATATTGTTGTTTTGAACATATTATCGTACATATTATTGTAAATAATATGCACCTATCCTCACTGCACATACTGTCGTCCATCGATCGACACAATGTCGCAGACTGCAAAATTATGCATGAATATATTGTCGATGGAGACAATATGTGCCTACTTATCCTTAATGCACATATTGTCACTCCAGAGTTAGAGTTACAGTAATATGGATGATGACAGTAGTAATAAAAATGATGATTCATGAGAGAGCTTACTTGTAATTTTTTTTCAACTCCAGTAAAGCACCTGCTTTGAATGCTATATTTAATATACATTTGTACAAGCATTTCTACTAGCAGGAGAATAGTGTAAATAGCATGATTAATATAAACTGACAAAAAGACACCAGGAATCTCTCTCTCTCTCTCTCTCTCTCTCTCTCTCTCTCTCTCTCTCTCTGAACCTTCAATCAAACATCCGATTATTGATTTAAAAAAGTCATCATTTCCGACTCATTGAAAACCATTGCACTAATACTAATACTAACAATTCCACAAAATGACTGAAGAAGCATTTAAGAATATTTGTTATACCCTTATAAATATTTTTCTTGATATTTATTACTAATAAAAAAAGTCCAACAAAAGAAATGATTATTGCATCGGTCTAACAATTTCATTGTTGACCGGCTTGCCAGTCCAACATAAGAATTGTTAGACCGCAACGTCACTGCTACGTCACAAGTAATTAATCGTCGTTCAATGTCGGCGACACGGAATTAGCCGAAGTTTAGAGGTGCAAGAGAGGTATGCTAGTTGAAAGAGTATGTATTGTGATAAATAATTTTTGTGATATAATAATTTTATTAATAATTTTTTTCATTCTCTGCTATTGTTTTATTTTTATTGATCAAGCCAAAATTTTCAAAAGAAAGTAGTTGATTACATATTGCTCTCATACCCAATCAATAACTGTATAATATAACTTCTATCAAAGCAGGTTTATTGAGAGGACTTAAAAATGAAAAATGTCGACCTACAACCCAACCAATATCGATACATGTATAAGAATAACACAAAAATAAATCCATAAATAATTAAAATAAATAAATTCTCTGAACACAGAGAATTGTCAAAAAATCTCTCTCCCTCCCCCCCTCTCTCTCTCTCTATATATATAGAGAGAGAGAGGGAGAGAGAGAGAGAGAGAGTAAAAGAGTAAGCTGATTTTTCAGAATTCTGGTATCTTGGCATATCATACTGATATACACCAATCTCGTTTGAGTGATGGTAGAACTATTAAATTAATATTAAATGAAGGGGCCATAATATACCTACTATGGGGGAGGTCTAACTCTAAAACTAGTGGTAGAGTAGGTCTTCCTAAATGGAATGGGGCTCTAGAGTGGTACTTTCCTGTGGGTTCTCATGCTCTGAAGTCATTCATCCCCCAGGGGGAAGCCTCAATCTAGATCCAAACTTCCAGGGGAAGTGTCACTCTAGAGCAAGACTTCTTTGGGTAAGTCTGACTATGGGGGAAGTCTCACTTTACAACACCGGCACATATTGCCACTGATGACAATATGTACTGATGGGTGACAACATGCGCAGTGATGGTAGGTAAATATTGTCGCCGGCAACAATATGTGCAAAACGGCGATACGTAACGTCACAATCCCTTTTATTATTAATTTGCATCTTTCCTGAAAGTTTTAACTTGAAATCAAGTTTTAACGTACAATCCTATAAACATAAGAACAACTTCAATGGAATCGTCAACTTTCTCTTTGAAATTCAGGTCAAGTTCAGAGGTCGTTTGAACTATGAGAGATTCTGTTTTAGTTGTATCTCTTTTGCTTTCTAACATATTTTAGATCATTGCATCTTAGATGTGTTCTTTAAGAACATACGCAACGTAGTTAAATTTTCTTATTCCACATAGGTCCAGAATTCGCCAACCTGTTAATGGCTATATATTATATTCTAACAATCACTTTGAAAGTGTGATTATATAAGATGTCACATGCCTGTCTTAAAATCAATTTCAATTTAGACCTTATAATCACATAACAGTTGTTTAGATTTTTAAATTATTATTTTACAGTTGATATCCCTGTGGAAGTCTTGAAATGGGGAAAAGACGGTATTCAAAGGTTTATCGCTTATCTTGATAATGGTGGCAAAGAACCAGTTTATCACACAAAGGGGATGATTGTTGGCTGTGCTGGAGCAGGAAAAACAACTCTACTTAAACGTTTGAAAGACTGTTCAATAGCTGAAATTTTGAAGACTGAACCGACAAAAGGATTAGACGTTCACACTGATGTTTTCAAAGTAGAGGGAAATGCATTGAAAGGTTAGACAAGACGATGTTTAGATTGTATTTGAATCAGTCTAATGGGATCTGATTGATTGCTAAATTGAACATAAATGAATAATTTATTTCTAAAAATTTCCGTTTAATTGTTCATTTTGGCTTTCAGGTCGTACAATATTCTTTCTGTTGGATTGTCATATTTTATTATGAAATACAGTCTCGATATCTACGGATGGATTTTCTTTCTGTCAGCTTAATACATGAACTATAATACTGGTCTAAAAAAAATAAATAAAATGAAAAGTAGAAAAATTAGAAGACTCTAGTTCTAATAATGTCCATATTCTGTATAAAATTTCAGAAAGACACAATGATATCCCTTATTCTTTTTTAGTAAACAAAAACCAAAGTGTGAAGTATTTCAACATACCACAAGACAGAATTCAGTGTGTTCAACTGCCAATTCTTAAACAGAAGGCACATCCTAACCCATCTGTACATGAAGAAGAAATAAATACAAGCATAGATATACCCAAAGAGACTATACAGTCCAAAAGTGAGATTCACCATGATCCACAAATGGAAAATTCCACCCTTCAGACAAGTCTTATTTCTGAAAGTCATGAAATCACAGAATTAGGACAGATTAAATTAGATGAAAAATGGCCAGGATCACCTGTCTCGGAAAAATCTTTTGAGAATCCGATAAACGTGGAAGTACATGATGAAGAAACTTATGATCCATTTCTCCAAACTTTAAGAAATGTAGCTTTTCATGGCGAAAGAAGTGTACAGCTGATAACTTTGCTTGATTTTGCTGGTCAGTCTGCCTACTATGCATGTCATCAGATTTATTTCAGTGCAAGAGCATTCTACATTTTAGTTATCGATATGTCTAAAGACTTAAATGCTGTTGTTGGTGAAGATGTTTGTGATCATAGTGAAACAGTCTTTGAGACTTGGAGGTATAGAGGTTGGTATTTATAATACTCATTTCAAAATGATGCTTGAACCTACATCTGATTGAAATCTTAAAATTATGAGTAGATGAAAGTTATACAATATGTAAACATTTTTTCGACTTAGATTTCTATGCATTTTGGATGAAATCTATACACACGTACAGCAGTCCAAATGCACCAGTTATAATTGTCGCAACGCATGCAGAGGATAAATGCCAAGATGTAAGTTAACTTAGTAAAAAAAAAAGCTGTATGACTTTTTAAGCAAAAAGCCAAAAACGCAACTTTAAACTGAATACTTATACATTTACATATTATATGTATAAATTTAAAGATAACTTTGTGAACATATTTGAAGCCCCTCTGTGTGGAAAAAGAAATATTCCAACACACATAGATATTTTATAATGTACACGACTTTACATGTGTTTGAAATATACATGCATTTATCGTAGGTAAAGTTTTTCTGAATGGTATTTCCGTATATCTTAAACAGGTTTGTAGAATACAAGCAAAGTACATGCTTTCCTAGGTGTTTTCACTGATGAAAACTTTTCATAAAGTATTTGATCAGGCCTCTAAGTGGCCTCTAAAATTTAGGCGCCAGCTGACTTCTAATCATAAAGATTTAGCCGCCAGTGCATGTTTTAAGTCGCCAAGCGAATTTTTCTTAGGCGCTAACTTTAAAAGCTGATATTATTAGTCAATCTAGGGACCCATGATGGATGTTGGCACGTACGTATGCAAGTGACCTAAAACGAACTTGCACACTATATCTCTAATGGCAAACAATTGACTACATCACCCGTCCAATCTACTGCATTTCATACTCGTCGATTCCTGGAGTCAAAAATTACCGAGGCATCTATTATCTTATTTAGTCTACTTCAGCTCCGTATGCACTGACGCGACGCAAAAAACAAAGAAGGTGACAAAGAAAACAAGACATGTCCATTGTTAAAATATATTTTCCCCACTCTTCAATTTCTTTTCGCTTCTTCAGAAAAAAAATGTTAAAAGATTTCAGGACGATCGCAAAGTCAATTAAAAATGGTCGCCAATTTTGCGACTTATATAGACATTTTAGGCGGCAATCATTTTTAGGCGCCATGGCGACTAAATTAGTCCCCAATTAGAGCCCTGTTGATGTCTGTAAAAATTAACATGTAATGCACACCCTATGACAAACGTGTTTATACGCATATAAACAATACTTTTTTTCAACCTACTTCGAAGATGTGTTTGAATTCACATAATTGGTTTACAAATACTCCATATGAGTTTAAGATACTCTAGGTTCTATCATATGAGAAAATAAAAGTTGTAGAAATTATAACTAAATAAACTTAAACTGCTTATATTTCGACTTTCTTTAAAAATAATTTGCTTTTGCAGTTAAAACACACAATAATTGTGTGAATGAAATATGATATCGAACAGTAATCAAGCTCAAGTCTTAGTAATATTAAAATCAGCCATTATATTATGGCTAGGGCCTACCTAAAACGTTATGCAAAACTACTACGATATTCCTCACATTCCCCTAATTTAAGAACAGATTGTATAATGCTTGAGTCTTCAGACAGTGAAGAAGGACGAAAAATGATTTCTAAGCAGTCGCTGAACGTGGCTTAAAGGTGACTTAAAAGAGCTTAAAGAAGTTATTTAGTTAAAATACAAAATAGATCCATAAAGTGAGGAGGTTTTAGTAAAGTCGTCTCTCCCTGAAATCGTATCAATTAGATTTACGTAACATTAAGCATATTCCTTTATATAATATATATAATCCAAGTTCTTTTTATGCCCTTACTCCCTTAGTTTTACACTCATTTAATCAACTATATGGATTCCATAATACCCAAAATAATTATGAGACGATGTAGCAGAATGGTTAAGGTATTCGCTGTAATAAAGATTATTTTAAAAACTTTTTCCATCAAAAGTGAGGATCGCGAGTTCAAATTCAGGCTCTTCTGCCTTTTTTTTTTAAACAAAATGTACTCTTTGTGTCGTTAATGTGTAAAGCAGGTAGTTTTTTTTTTTTGGAGATGGGAATTAATAAATAAAAAAAATTGTTATCTAATTTATATCTTAAATGGTGTAAATTGTGGCCTAAGGATGGCTAAAAGAAGCTTGGACACTATGAACCTATACGTCTGTCTTGATGGTAGCTTCTAGATAATTTAAAGACTGTCTAGAGGCCGCCTAAAACCACCTACAATCCATCTTTAAGCCACCTTAAAGCTGCCTTTCATCACCTTTACGTATATAGTTAAAGGTGGCTTAATTCTCGCTTAATAATGGTCTATATGTTACTTAAAGATAGTTTAAGGTGCTTTAATGTGACTTGAAGACGATCTTCAATTATATTTTAAGCAGCTACAAACCATCTTAAGGAAGTGATTCATTTTGTGACATGATGACACTACATTTTTGTAAAAGATTATTTTGTTGTCTTTTTTTTTAATTTTATTTTTTTAAACCAGGACATTGAAAAATTTGAGAAGGAACTTTTTGAGATTTTTGGTTATGACCTTGTCTCAAAACACTTGGTAAAGGATAAAATAATTACTTTGACTTTGCCGAGGGATAACACTTGTCAACCTGCTAGCGTAGAAGATCTCAAGATAGACATCAGAAAGACAGTGGAAAAGCAACCTTATTGGGGCGAAGATCTTCCAAGTTCTTGGGTGGTTTTTGAGAATGAAATAAGAAAAAGGAAGGAAACTTCAAAAATCATGAAGATACAGGATTTGCACAAATTATGCCGACAAATGAGTGAACATATCAGAATTGATATCAAGGAACTGAAAGATGCCTTACGCTTTTTTCATGAAATAGGAACGATTTTATATTTTGACAGCGCTGAACTAGAAGACACAGTCATATTAGATGTTCAATGGTTTGTGAATGCCTTCAAAAATATTATCACAGATAACCAAGACTTGCAGCTTCAAAATATCAAATTTGCATTGTGGAAAAAATGTAATCAAACGGGGGAATTAGATGATACTTTGCTTGAAGAAATTTGGAAACGGACTGAAGATAGCAGAGACTCGTTTTTTAAGCATAAAAGTGAACTCTTGAGCTACATGCAGCATTTGGGATTGTTAGCAAGAGGCTCTGAAGAAACAAAATATGTTCACCTGATTCCATGCATGACTAAAAGGAAAATCTCACACAGCGATATCGCAAAATGCCACAAAAATTTTGTTTTCAGCTTCCAATTTGATTTTTTTCCGAATTTCATATTTTGGAGATTTTTGGTTACCTGTGTTTGCAGTTATGGTTGGTCAATACTTGAAGAATCTGGACAGAAATATATTTTCAGAAACTCTTGTTTTTTGAGCTACGAAGAAGTTGATGTTGCAATCAAAATTAACGATAATATTTTAGATGTGCAAATTCTTGAAAGTGATGACTCGCCAGTGGGTCAAAATTTAAAAATTGATATCTTGAGAAGAATGGAGGAAATTCTCCAGATTTTGACAAGACCTTTTCCAACTAATATTACTTTTACCATTGGCTGTCGATGTAAAGTTACAAAGGTTTTTGAAATTGGAAATTCGAGATTTCTTTCTGTGGGGGAACTTTTGAAAATCAAAGACACACGGACGAAAGTATGTAGTGCATGTGGAATTGAAAAGCATCAAGTACCTGTTGAAAACCTTCTTGAAATCTTGGAAGGGGTATGCAAAAAGTTATAATAATTCATTAACACGAGAGTGTACCATCTTCTCGAAAACATATCACGTGTTCTAATTTTTTTAGGTTACCCAAGTTACCTCTTTCTTTCTGTTTTCGTCCGCCGTCCATTGTTCGTTGTGTGTTAGACTCGTCTCTAGAACGGCTAAAGCAATTTCAATCAATATCGGTGGATAGCATTTATAGGCAGAGGAAACAGAAATGGCGAAATTCATGGTCTCTCTGTCTCTGGGGCCTAAGGGATTGGTTTTTTGTATAAAACTATCAAAGTTGATGCATCTTCAAAAATATTATTCTTTACTCCTGGATATTAAAAAGTCAAACTGTTGGTGTGGTTATATTACGCAATATCTCTTTGCCAAAAGTGTGACATTCATATTCCATGCTCTATGTTGTGGCTTAATTACTCAGATATTACATTGCATTATATCGTTTACTTTACTCATGGAAATCAAACATGATTATGAGTAGTACTCAATCAATGAAACAAAATTAATACTCAAGCTTTTATAAAAGTTGTGAAATTCATGGCCGCCAATTGGTCAATGATTCAGACCCAAGAACGGTGCTTAATTAATACATTACCTCTTAGAAAAATCGTCTCTTCATTGACATTTCGCAGTTACCTTATCCATGAATATTATAAGCACAGCCTTCTATCAAAACTGTTAAATATTTAACTCCCTCAACCCTCGAACCATGGTTCAGGCTCTAGGGTTGGGCCTAGTTTGTCATTACACCTTTAAAAATTATTTTGAACATCTTGCAGAAAACTGTTTGATTACAATGATTATTTATCCATTTCCAAAAATTGTAAAATTCGCGTCTCATAGGTCCAGCGTTCAAGCCCGTGATTTGGCAAAGATAATCGTACATTTAAAATATAGTACATCTTTCAGAATCTTTTTCTTATCTGAAAGACATATAATGGGCGCACAGTTTGCATGAATATTACAAGTACTCAACCTTGTACCAAACTTGTGAAATTCATCGCTTGGGGTATAAGACCAAGTTTTTTGTTCTTATATTGAAACTAAAGTGTTCCAAAGAACGCATGTGTTGCCTGCTTTATTCCCTCATTGAAAATTAAAGTAAATCTGAAGATGGTCAGCTATTTATTTGCTACAAACATTGTAGTTCAGGTATTTGCCAGCAAAGAATAAAAGATAACCCACGGATAGTAAGACCGATGGAATAGCATTTATCATATATAATATGAAAATGAAATAGAAATATGGTTCCCCAACACTGAAAGCTAAAATGAATAAAGAATCTGTTGGTTGTTTTTTTTTTTTTAATTTTATTAATACGTGTTTTATCCAACTATTCCCCAAAAGAGATTTCAGTGTGTCATTACTGCAATTCAATTATCAGCGATCCTTTTGATATACCGATCCCTATGTATTTTCCACAGGTACTTGTGGACAGGACCCCCCCCCCCCTCCGATATTCAACCCCGGGGCTTGTTTGACATTTTTTTTCACAAATCATGTTTATTTCACTTATTCATCGTGTGTACCATAGGAAAAAATTATGAAAACCTCAAAATAATCGTTCCACACAAAAATACCCCACTGTACATTATAAGAGAGAAAGGTATGTCACTCCGGTTTGTTTACGTTGTACCCCCACTAGTCTTTCTGGGTTTAAAAATGTGTATTTATTTTATTTTAACCTAAAATGTCGGTTTAAAAACATGTATTTATTTTATTTTAACCTGAAATGTCGGTTCACACTGTCTCTACATATATTTCTGTCTTAGTTCATGCTATCAGCATCTCGTAAGAATCCCACAATTAATCCTTAAACAGCATTGCATTCAGTGTGTTGAAAAAACCTTAGGTAAACGCAAAGGAAGTACACCAAGAATGTATCACTTATTACAATAACGTCCGAGAGAGTTTCGGCCTGACGTACGTAATAATCTCTCTCGGGTGTTATCATAATAGGTAATACATTCTTTATGCACTTCCGTTGCGTTTACCTAAGGATTTTTCAACGCACTGACTGCAATACTGTTTAAGGTTTAACTGTGGGATTCTTATGAGATGCAGAGTCAATCCGATAGAATAAATAGCCCAATTTTGACGTTGCATTGTTAACGTCACCTTTATGGTTGCTTTGAAACCTTTCCATTTCCTCTCTGAAGACGCATAATACGTTCTATGGTATAACAAACTGTACAGCAACTTGTTCTTGAATTTTTCTTTAATCAGGCAATGCAATATCCAGAGCCTTTAGCCGTACCCTGATTGCAAGAAATTCAAATTGTCTACAAATATCGAAAAATATCGAAAAACGGTGTGTATACCTCCAGTCATCAAGTGGTTTTACAAGATGAGTTGACATACTATACGCGTGTTTTTATGACCTTTTACTATGTTCCCTACTTGAGGTCATACATTTCACGGTTGAGTATTTCTGAACACCGGTTTTAGTCCACAACAACTAACATATCCATCTGACCAGTTTTCGTAGTTCTTGACCATTTTAGCATATTGTGTTACCCTGCGTTAATTTTTCCTTTCAGTATATATCTCAAATACATTACATCTTTGAAATCTTCATTTTCTAATAGACATATTACTGGTCCATAATGAGCAGATAGCGCTCTTCAAACATGCGAAGATTATCAAATTCACATCCCGTTGGTTTAAAGTCAAGCCTTTGGATGGAACTAATTTGATTATAATTATATTGAAATTTATTATGCAGTGTAGCTTATCTTCCCGAACTTCAAAGAGCAGTCATCATGAATTTTATATGTAAGGGTCCTCATCATTGCCGAGAAATACCCGAAATACTGCCGGCTAGGCGTAAAATATCAAAACTCAATCAACAAAGTCATCAGTCCTGAAAATTTTTAAGACCTGAGTCCAAAGTGTCCGTTCTAGGTGAGATAAAGTTGGCAATAGCTCGAGAAACCCATGATTCTCAGGTGACCGTTTAATGGTAAATTAAACCAGTAGCGAGAATTTTTCAAAGTCGTTTTATAATTTTAAAAATATCTCGACATCCTTTGTAGAGAACAGAATCTCATGGATATCGACAGACTAAAGGAATATCCATCACCGGTAAGGTCATCTTCTAATAGAATTTTTTTTTTTTTTTAATTTGCACCAGCTGGTGAATTATCATAAATTATTTACAGAGGTTAATATCTTGAAATTGACAAATGTTCTGTTAGATAAACAAGCTATATTTTATAGAGGCTATACATTAACTTTTTGAAATAATCCTTTTAATTTTTAATAAGATGATGTATATACTTTATTTATTTAAATTGAACATTTCTAAGATTTTTTTTTTTTTTATTTTTAAAGGTACCGGATAAGTGAAAGTTTTAGCGAGGAGTCAATTTAGGCATTTTTTGCCAGGGTGTTGAGATTGCTAAAATTTTCATTCTGCTTTGAAAATTACGGTTGTCTTTCTTGACATCAATACTAGTAACATCTCGCTAAAATTAAATACTCATTTTTAAAGGTGGTTGGACACAGATTTGAAGTTAATATTTTCTCAAATTTTCGGTATAATATCATGACTTATATGCTTTTATAGCATTTAACATGGAAATAAAATTAAAAAAAATTATTTTTTCTGGAAATTATTGAAACCACAAATTTCGGGACGCGTTTGATTGATACATCTATGCACTCTCACAAAGTAAACTTTATCCTTAGTAGTTAAGAAAAGTAGAAATTTTGTTGTGCATTAATGAAAAAAAATTAAACTATAATCCAGAAAATAAAGAGTAGAAATGTGAGAAAGCAAAACCAACTCACCAGTATTGTCAGTCCGTGCTCAGTGATGTGTGCAGAGTTTAACAAATTGAACACACCCGTGAAACGTTAACTGTTTTTGTAAACAGGGCACGAGCTCTGTTATTCTTAATGTTTACCTTTCACCGGATGTGTTCAATTTGTTAAACGCTGCACACATCACTGAGCACGGAGTGGCAATACTTGTGAGTTGGTTTTGCTTTCTTACATTTCTACTCTGAATTTTCTGGATTATAGTTTGAATATTTTTCATTAATACACAACAAAAAATTTACTTTTCTTAAGTATTAAGGATAAAGTTTGCTTTATGAAAGTGCCAGGATGTATCAATCAAACGCGTCCCGAAATTTGTAGTTTCAATAATTTCCAGATAAAATAAGTTTTTTATTTTATTTCCGTTTGAAATGCGATAGCAAAATATAATTCATGATATTTTACCGAAAACTTGAGAAAATATTAACTTCAAATCTGTGTCCAAGCACCTTTAAAAACAAATCGCCAAATTTGCACCTCTCTAAAACTTTCACTTATTTGGTATCTTATATTCATAACTATGAAATATGTGGAGATAACGAACAGTATTCAAGCTCAAAAGTCCATTATACAATACAAAATAGGAGCAGAGCAAACACGGACCTCCAAACATCAGAGGTGGGATCAGGTGCCATGGAGGAGTGAGCATCCCCTGCCGACCGGTCACACCTGTCGTGTGCTCCTTGTCATGATCGGGAAATTACGGAAAAATCCGTCGACAATTCAGTGTGTAAATAATGGCCTAACAATTAGTATGAAAAACGTCAGTCAGCATTTGACTCAATGATAAATTGTATTTGCTGACAAGGTCATTGTATCGACCATAGAACTTACGAAATGATGACTTTAAACGAGACAGCTGATATTCTTGTTTCATCAACTTATTTGTCAATAATTTACCTCGTATTCATATATATGTATATATGTATATGCATATGTATTCATATATTAATATTTATTCAAGGTACTTATTAGACATAGGGTTGCTATGTTTGAAATGTAATATATGAAAAGCGAAGATAACGAACAGTGGTCATGCTCAAAAACAAAATGTGATCAGAGCTAACACATACCCCTGAAACATTAGAGTTGGGATAAGGTGCCATTGAGAGGTAAGCGACCCCTGTCGACCGGTCAAATTCGCCAAGAATTCCATTGTAAATTAAGAATAAAAATAATTGCTAACAATTTCTTTATGGAATATATAGAAGAAAATCTTTAAAGTTCCTCAGCAAAGTTACGGTTTGTCATATTTATATGGAAGCATCCTCAGGTAGAATAAATTCAAGTTTGTTCAAATCATGAGCTCCAGGGGTGGGAGGGACTACAATGAGCGATCAAAGTTTTACTTAGGAATATGCAAATGAAAGGAAAAACCTGCTGATGAAGAATAGAAAAACATCATGACTCAGGTAACCGTTGGGGCCTATGGGACTCTTTTTATATCTGCACTTTTTAAAGAAAGTTCGGGTATGCTGTTCTTACCCTGGTCCATCCGTCCGTGTGTCCGTCTGTCGCACTTTCTTCTTCTTCACGACTCTTCTTTTATTTTAAGCAGTTACCGATTAATCTTTTGGAATATGAAAGGTGGTGTCCTGTTGATGTTTAAAGTAAAGTTTTGGAATTTTAAATATAACCCCAAATGAAAAACGGGAGCCAAAAATGACGTTTTTTCTACAAAAACCTGGTTCCTGGAACTCCCCTTACATTTTATGCAGTAGCCTAATCATCTTTTGGAAGATGATTGGTGTAGATGTGCGTGCAATGAGGTTCCAGAATTATCATTTTCACCCAGGGGGTCAAATGGGGGTCTAAAATGACCATTTTTCAGCTCTACTGGTCAGAGACCAGAAGAGCTTATGCAATAGTAAGGTGTCCGTCGTCCGTCCGTCTGTCTGTCTGTCTGTCCGTCCGTCTGTCTTTAAACAATTTTTCAAAACGCTACTCCTCTTACCATTTTGGTCTGATTTTCATATAACTTGGCACACAAGTAGACTACACTAAGATACATAATTTAGTGCATCGGTTTTTGATTTCGATGAACGGTGTTGCAACGGTTACTAAAAATAGAAATTTCTGTGAAATTCATTTAAAACACTACTCCTCTTACAGTTTTGGTCTGATTTCAATATAACTTGGCACACAAGTAGACTACACTAACATACATAATTTAGTGCATCGGTTTTTGATTTCGATGAACATTGTTGCAATGGTTACTAAAAATAGAAATTTCTGTGAAATTCATTTAAAACGCTACTCTTCCTACAGTTGTGGTCTGATTTCAATATAACTTGGTACACAAGTAGACTACACTAAGGTACATAATTTTGTGCATCGGTTTTTGATTTTGATGAACGGTGTTGTCATGGTTACTAAAAATAGAAATTTCTGTGAAATTCATTTAAAACGCTACTCCTCCTACAGTTTTGGTTTGATTTCAATATAACTTGGCACACAAGTAGACTACACTAAGATACATAATTTGGTGCATCGGTTTTTGATTTCAATGAACGGTGTTGCAATGGTTACTAAAAATAGAAATTTATGTGAAATTCATTTAAAACGCTACTCCTCCTACAGTTTTGGTTTGATTTCAATATAACTTGGGACACAAGTAGACTACGCTACGGTACATAATTTAGTGCATCGGTTTTTGATTTCGATGAACATTGTTGCCATGGTTACTAAAAATAGAAATTTATGTGAAATTACATTAAAACACTACTCCTGCTACAGTTTTAGTCTGCTTTTAATATAATTTGGCATACAAGAAGACTATACTTAGATACATAGTTTAGTGCATCGGTTTTTGATTTTGATGAACGGTGTTGCCATGGTTACTAAAAATAGAAATTTCTGTGAAATTCATTTAAAACGCTACTCCTGCTACAGTTTTGGTCTGATTTCAATCTAATTTGGCACACAAGTAGAATACACTTAGATACATAATATGTATTTCGTTTTTTGATTTCGGTGAATGGTGTTGTCACGGTTACTAAAAATAGAAATTTCTGTGAGATACTTTCAAAAAGCTACTCCTCCTACAGTTTTCGTTTGATTTCAATATAACTTGGCACAGAAGTAGACTACATTAAGATACGTAATTCTATTTATTGCTGCATGCTGCAAAGTTTCAAATCCAAGTGCTACTTTTCCTTTGTTATACGTACAGACCAGTAGTGCTACAGTCTAATCAGAGACTTCTGGTTTAAATACAAAAACACTTTGGTTTTAAGAACTCCTCTTACATTTTATGCAGTAGCCTAATCATCTTTTGAAAGATGATTGGTGTAGATGTGCATGCAATAACGTTAATTCCGATGTGTACACCATATGCAATCCAATAATGATAATGGTAAAACTAGTACTCGTAGGTTGATGCAAGTCCATGTGAGGCGCGGGTCTAGAAATTTTGAAAAAGATGTACACGTGGTACAAATTTTGCATTATATTTACAGGTTTGTTATAGAACTTTGTGTTATCTATTCCAAAACCAGGCAAATTGTGGGGAGGGTGGGGTTCATTGACAAAATTGATCGTGTGTGGGTTTTGGAGAGGGTGTTCGCCTACCCAAATACTGAAGAAAGTTGGCACAATTTGATCAATTCTGGAAGTTGGCATCTAATTTTTTTGAAGTTCATCAAAAACGTTATGCACTAAAATAGTATTTCTTGGTTTGGAAAAAAAAATAGAAAAGTTCCAATTTTGGGCCAAAACTTTTTTATAAAAAAAAAAACCTAATTTACATCATTAATCAACTTCTGTAATCTTAGACTGGTGATGAATTTAGTATATGAAATACTTACATAAGAGGCCCATGGGACACAGGTCCATCTGAGCATTTTGTCTCATTTTAACAAATTTATGTACTGTGTAAATTATAGAACTATTGTGGCTTTTTTCCTTGATTACCCAAATATGAAGGAGTGTACATTTAGAGGCAAACACCTTAGTGCGGAGATTACCGTCTTATGACAGCACATAGTTTTCTCTGATTTTCCATTTTAGTATTTATTGCCTGACGCCACGTGCGTCAGGCAGTATAAGGATTAATTTTTCAGGGATCCGAAACTAAGCGATCATTCTTAATGAACTAGATTTTATGCAAGCTGATTTACATCGGAATTTGTTACCTGCATTTAAACAAATACAGTTTGCAGAAGAAAGAATCAAATAACTGATGCAAAATAATGATGTTTTTAATTCCTTCAGTTTTTTTTGCATGCACATGTTTATTCTTTGCGATTCTTTGTACGGACATGTCCGTGTAACATTTTTTCTGCGTTTCTAAACTACTGGATCAGTCCATTTGCCTTCTTTGAAAGGAGTGACACAATCATTTCGCGCCAAATGTCACATGTAAATTATCTTCGCGCCTTTTTCTTGGGTCGTTCCGGAAATAAATAAAGTTTATTCTTTTAACATGATTCTTAAGCTCTAGATTTTTTATTAACAGTAAATTTTATCTCATTTTTTAAGAGAACACATTGTATATAGACAGGCAACACCAAAGCAATGGTTTTGCTGATTATTCTTACTATTTATCCCATAAGTGGACTAGTCTAATCATAAACAAACTAACTCCCTCCACCTAGTAAATGGGACATCCCTTCTTGATTCAGTCTGTTTATCACCTAGCCTTTCTTTCAATATTACATTTATTGATGTACGTTACAAGGTTAGGTTTTTTTTTTTTTTTTTTAAAAAAAAAAAAGCTTAGAAAGTCAGCGAGTAGCATATTATTTCATGCTTTGTGATGAACAAGGGTTTCCTTTTAATACAATGACAAGAGTGTAGGTCAGTACCCGTAGATGAATGGTCTTCACTCCCGTAAGATTCTAAGTAAAAAATCGGCAAAATGAAGAAGACATCGTGATCTATACTGGTTTTCATTTCATAAAAAAGCACGTTATTATAAATATGAAAAAGGTCCTGAAATCGATTGAAAAGAAAAACTAAACAATTTCAAAACTGTATTTTTACTCATTTATAATACATGTACATGTATATGGTAAGACCATCATCGCGTGAGTTATGTCCGGGGGAAGGGGGGGGGGGTGTTATTAGTATCTTGTTTTACGCTATCTATAAAATGTGCAGGTCATTACTTAATTTGATTTCTAGAGCAGCATTGAGGCATTTTTGTCTCAAACACTTCAAGACAACTTTCCCAGTTAAAACTGTTCATAATTTACTTCGTCGTCGAGAACGACGGAAAACAGACCAGTCTATAAATAGAGGCCGTCTCATCAATCTATCACTGATCAGGGAGTGTGCATGAAGAAGCGCGCCCTCTACTAAGAGAGTACATGTAATATGAATTTCTTTAAAACGAATCATCTAACTATTTTTCCCAGAATTATCAGTGGCGGATCCAGGAATTTTATAACGGGAGGGCGCAGTAGAAGGCAGGGGGCCTGGGGGGCTGTATTGAAACCCCAGTGGGTCCAGGGCAAAGCCCTGATGGGGGTTCGGGGGCGAAACCCCCCGGAAGCTGACGAATTCTTATAAATAAGAGGTGCTTTTTCCTTGATTTTAGGAAAATGAACATATAAGTTCGACATACAAAAAATTCAAACGGGGGATTGGGGATTGGGGGGTTGCATGCCCGGCGCGCTGGTGCTGGATCCGCCTTTGATTATAATCTATGCTAGCGCACTTGCAGTTTCATCCCAACGTAACTAGTCAGCCCGAGGGCTAACTAATAAATGACCAAATGGTGGCATCCCTTCGATATTCGTTAATTTGTAGTATTTGGTTATGACATTTGAGAAAGTCAGTTGTACATCTTGTGTAATGAAGTATCGCAACTATGTCGCTCCTTGATGACGGAAATGTTAGCACCTCTCTTGCATATACGTTCCATAGATATTGATTGATTATTCATGCAAGCTTTTTGAAAAGCTATTACTTGTATAACACTCTAAGTATCATGGTATCTTTTTGTCATTTAAACACTGTTTTTATAATAAAAATAAAATTTATATTCTTCCTCTTTTCAGGCAAGAGAGAAAGAAGAAGAGGGAAATCCGAAAAAGAAGACCAAGACTTGGAATTTGGTGTTGACGACGTCCGGCATTTGAAGACTTTAAAAGGGGCGTGTCTTCGTGGAAACAAGCAACAATTTGATCATGAAATTCAAAAACATTTTGGAGAAAAACAACTTCTTTTTACAAGAGACAGCGATGGATATTCACTTTTGCATTTTGCTTGTGAAGGTGGTAACTTGGAAATTCTAAAGCATTTACTCGAAGAGGGTTTTATGTTGGATTCAACAACATTTAAAGGTAAAACTGTGCTTCATATTGCCTCTCAATTTGGACACAAATCAATTTGTGATTATGTTTTATCAAAAGACACTGCACTACTAGAAATTACCGATAAACGTAAAGGAAACGCAGCCCATTTTGCCGCTGAAGGTGGCTACGTTGAAATACTAGAATTCTTGGTAAATAAAGGCATTAACCCAAAGCAGTTAACCGAAAGAGAAAGAAATATATTTCACATTGCAAGTTCCAATGATCAACAAGAAATGTGTAAATATATAGTACAGACGTACCCAGAAATCATTCATTCTGTAGATGGTCTCGGATGGAATGCTCTTCATTTCGCCACAGCAAAAGGGCATATTGAAATGTTTGATACACTAGTTGGATTTGATCTTGATGTTAAAAGCAAAACAAATCGAGGGAATTCAGTTCTTCATATTGCATGTCTTAAAAGCCGACTTGAAATGTGCAAATATATCATAAACAGATGGCCATATCTAGTTAAAGAACAAAACAAGTTGAACCGAACTCCAGTATTCGCTGCAGTAGAAGGTGGTGATATAAATATATTAAAACTTCTGAAAAATTATGATGCAGATGAGAGAGCCATTGCAGCAGATAATCACACTTTGCTACATGTAGCAAGCGAACATTCCAATTATGAGATCTGTAAATACGTTATACAAACGTATCCTGAAATGACTAACCTTTCCTCAAGCAAGAACTTTAATGCGTTACACATGCTTGCAGCCGGATCATCTAGATCAGAAGAGGAGGAAATCATGGTTTTCAACCTATTGGTAAGCCATGGTGTTGACATCTTTCAAACAACGAAAAAGGGAAGCTCTGTTCTAAGTCTTGCTTGCAAGAATCGGAAGTATGACTTATGCAAATACATGGTAGACCATCATCCAGCACTCTTAAAAATACCAAGCGTAGATCTGTTGAAGACAGCCGAGGAGACAAATGACAAAGAAATGATTGAATTGTTTAAGATGGAATTAAATATAATGACCTAAGAATTCTTTGCTTCAGTGAACATGAAAATATTTTTTTTAGTTTATTGTGTTTATTAGTTTATTAGTTCTAACATTTATGAAAACTTAAAATGCAAAGATTCAAATGCTTATCAACAAGCAAAGTTCGAGTTGAAGCAAGAAGGGACCAAAGAAATTATGGAAATTCAGAAAGAATAGAAAAAATAATATCTCTCATACGGGCAGGCAAAAGCAAAGAAATTAACAATTTAAAAAAAAAATTAGAAATTGGTATATTTTACCAGAAAATTTAGATTTTGAAAATAGCAGGTAGACATGGCTGATATACAGTCCAGGCATATCTAGTTGTCCCTCTCACTGATAATGGTCAAAGTCATCTGTTTGCATATGAATATACACAATCCTTGGACTACTTTTTAAAAGTACTTCGAAATGAAAACAATGTGTTTTAACGATGTTACATTTTGTGTATTGCCATGACAATCGAAATCTTTATAAACTATGAAAAATGAATTCCATTTTTTTTTATACCCGAACTTTCTAAAGAAAGTTAGGGTATATTGTTGCTACCCTGGTCCTTAATCCGTTCGTCCGTCTGAAGCTTTTTTCTTCCTCAAACTCCTCTTTTATTCTAAGCAGTCACCAATTAATCTTTTGGAATGTGATAGGCGGTTTCCTGTAGATGTGCAATAAGGTTTTCGGATTTTAAATATTACCCCATGGGCAAAACGGGGGTCCAAAAATTTTTTTTTTCTACAAAAAAATCTGGTTCCCAGAACTCCTATTACATTTACACAGTAACCTAATCATCTTTTGAAAAATTATTAGTGGTGTCCTGTAGATGTGCAATAAGGTTTCAGAATTTTGATTTTCACCATAGAGGTCAAATGGGGGTCGAAAATGATGGGTTTTTTTTTTACCATGACCTGGTCCCCCGAACTCCATCTACATTTTATACAGTAGCCTAATCATCTTTTGGAAGATGATTGATGGTATCCTGTACATGTGCAATAAGGTTTCAGAATTTTCGTTTTCATCTTGGGGGCAAAAAGGGATCGGAAATGACTTTATTTTTTCTGCATTTTTAATCTACTTTTAGTGACCCAGGCATCATCATTTATGGAAATTAAAAACTGATGAACATTAAAACATGTACATTAACAAAGGCTAATTGTGCACAGTTATTGAAATCGAGCCAAAACTCTAGGAGGAATAGCGATTTGAATTAATCTCATAAAAATATCTTTACTTGTGCTCCAAGTATTAATGAAATTCAGGGTCAAAGCTGTAGGAAAAGTAGAGCTTTGAAAGAACGAATTTGATTCTACACTATATAATGAACTTTTCACATAAGATTGATTTTTTTCTTTCCCAGTGCTTCTTGAAAAGATTTTTGAAGATTTTTTTTCCTATACATTCTCATATTAAACTTTGATCTTCTATTGTGGGTCCACCCTACCCATGGAGATTATAATTTGAAAAAACTTGAATTAACACTATGAGATGAAGTTTCACATAAGTTAAAACTTTTCGTAGAGACTCATGTATGATAATTATACCCTGAGGGGTATGTTCACCTGTCTCAACAAATCATTTGAGGGTTCACTGAGTTGTTTTCAAATTATTAAACCTCGTTTAATTCATTTTTGCATACTCTGATGACAGTCGAGTATTTTCTAATAGATTAAAGTGAAGAACTTCCATGTTCTTGAGTAATAGGAGTTCCATGTGAACATTCGTAAAAAATCAGGAAAAAGTCTTCTGTTTCCTTTTGTAATTAGGTGTAGATCAAAGACTTGATTATGAGTAAACTTTTTTTTACATATCTGGGAGGGATTTCATTCTAGCTGCAGTATGATGAATTGATTGATTGATTGTATGTTGTTTTACGTCCCATTCGAGAATTTTTCACTCATTTAGAAACGTCACCATATACCGGTGAAGGGCTTCAAATTTTGACCTTTACTCGGCACTCAGGGCCATTAAGCAGTGAGGGATCTCTATCATGCTAACGCCTGTCGTGACATGGGGCCTCGGTTTTTATGGTCTCATCCGAAGGACCTGCAACTTTTACTTCAAAGTGCCGAGCGCATGGCGAAGGAACAGTTGCTACCCATTTTTTCGACTTAGGTCAGTCGCGGCCGAGATTCGAACTCACGACCTCCCGATCACGGAGCAAGCGCTCTACCGACTGAGCTTCCGTGAACGGTAGTTGCAGTATAAATTACACAGTATAAAATCCTAAAAAGTTTATCAATTTAAATTTAAAAAAAGAAAAAAAAATCTTATACTATTCCATTTTAATTTTTGGCCCAAGTAGATGTCAGAAAGAGAGAAAGAAGAGAGAGAAAATACCCCCAGGTTTATAGTCTTATGCAAAACTAAAAACTTATGATAGCAAGTGCTCGGAAAGATATACAATAACTGAAGAGCAATATTTTTTCACGCATTGTTTTCAGAATAGTTTAAAGCTGAAAATGTACACCATGTCACCATAGTATGACTTAATCCATGTTGAAAAAGTTATATTTAATGATATGTACACCATGTGCAATCCAATAATGATAATTGTGAAATTAGTAAGCGTAGGTGACGGAAGTCCAATATGAGGCGCGGGTCTAGAAATTTTAAAAGTTGTACACATGGTACATGTACAAATTTTATATTATAATCACGAACGAAGTTTTTACATAACTTTGTGATATCTATCTCCAAAAACAGGCAAATTGTGGGGAGGGGTGGTTTTGACAATATTGATCGAGTGTGCGTTTTGGAGCGGGTTTTTTCCCTACCCAAATACTCATAAAAGATTGAACAATTTGATCAATTCTGAAAGTTGGCATCTAGATTATTTTTAAGTTCATCAAAAACGCTTTGCACTAAAGTAATAATATTTGTTATTTGTTATTTTGAAAATGAATTTAAAAAGTTCCAATTATGGGCCAAATTTTACACCCCTCAACCCACTTTTTTTAAAAACATAATTTACATCATTAATTAATTCTGTGATTTCAGACTGATAATGAGTTTAGTATATTAAATACTTATGAAATACGTTCACCTGGGTATTTTATACTCAATTTGTCAAATACATGTACTGTGTAAATCATAGACTTATTGTGGTTTTTTCTTTGCTTACCCAAATATGAAGGAGTATGCATTACAGGTAAACATCTTACTGCAGGTATTACTGTCTGATGACAGCATTTAGTTTTTTGGGTTTTTTTTTTTCTTAAGATTCTTTTTATTTCTTACATAACCGTATACCGTATACACAATCGTCTGCAAATGTGATGTATAATTCAATACAATAGCAGGTCCTCGGGGTCAGCATCAGTTTGGTCACTAATGTAATTTGATGATTTCCTTTTTTAGGATAAAGACAATTTCAATTTCGAGACAATCAATTTCGAACATTTAGATATGTTGTGTAGTAGTAGATTTGAAAATTTGTCAGAAAACCTTACCATACCTCCTCTCATTGACCTTCCTAAACCCATGACACCTGCATCCCCTATCAAGACAAACGGAATCAAAGAAACTACAGGCGAAGAAGTGAACAGTCAAGTCGTTTGTTTGAGGCTCGCCAAATCCGAGGAACCAAGAAAAAGGTCATGCAACTGGGGGTGTACAATGTTTCAAGGTATATATAAGATAAATACTGCCAACTACAAAAAAGCAATTAATGCAAAAATAGTGTTAATTCATAAAAACATGTATCATAAGAGGGAGAGAGAGAGAGAGAGAGAGAGAGATAAGGACTTACCTCAATATAATATGGAAAATTGACAATACTTTTCATTCTTAATTAAAAATTACCAACAATAGGGATCATACCTGTTCCTCTTTATAGAGGAAAGTGTGTACCAATACACCATATCCGCATTCAAATGTGAAATGAATATATGTAATTTCAATGTTTTTGTCAAGAATAGGTATACTCATACAGAATTAAAGGTAATACTTTAAAGAAATAAATGCAGCTTCCTAGACAGAATTTTTTGAAACGGTAAAATGTATCAAAATACAACATAAATAAGGCAAAAATTGAATGAATAAAACAATTTATTAAAAACAAGATGTAATACATAATACATGTAGTATATCTTGTCTTTTAATTAGACTGGAGCATTGAGAGAAGAGTAGAACCCGTGGATTTTGAAGAAATTTCACCAACCCAACTCAATATCAATAGTCTTCTTGAGAAACTCTACTGTGAGGCATGGTCCTTAAAAGGGGGGATTTTATCACAAAAATACACTGAAAGATTTGAGAGCAGTCATAAACCGAAAACTGATTTCTCAAAGATGCGCTGCTTAACCCCATTATTCCCTTACAATGTGACTGCTTCCATATAGCAATCCAGTTCATTTCTCGGGGCCCAGAATTTCATCACCAACTCAAGTTGGATTCATTTTCTTTCCATACTGATGAAACAGGTGAATATAATACACTTAGCCAAGAAAAACAACAAAAAAATCACCAAGATGGTGAAATGTGGAAACGAACACTGATAAATTTATGTATGCTACAGATGGATGCAGATACATGCCCTGTAAAAATGAATCAAATAACTCATTTTAAAAAAACCCAGATGAATCAGCCTCTTTAATCTATTCATTAAGTACAGGTCACATAATGAACATGTCGGATCTTAAAAATGAGGGTTCCTTATGGTCTTACAATATAAAGATTTCTTCGACACAGAAAGAAATCTTCGGTGCACCTTGTCCAAAATAATGAACACCACAACAAATGAACAAATCGGTACCTCAGAATTCGCATTTTTTTAGCCTCTTGGTCATTCACTTGTAACTGTTAGAGTTATAGCACTTGCTTCCACAACTGCTATCCCGGTCCCTCCTTTTAGCAACCTTGCTTTGAAGAGTACATCTCAACCTGCAGCTCTGCAGTTACTTCGTGAATTTTTAGATTCATTTCCACCACCATCACGCTGCACGGTAGCCAAATCACACAAGCTGAAAAAAGAACTCGGCGACCTTGTAAGGTATCTAGCAAATTAAAATGTTGCAAAATTACTTTTTAAATTATTGTTAAAATTTTGTTTGAAACTGTTTATTAAATGGTGTTTACAGTCATAATATATTGGCTTATCTATTCCTTTGATCTTTTACTTTAAATCAAGGGGCTTAAACATTAACTTCGACAGTGAGTTCCCGAACAAAGAAAGCATTTAATAGCTTAAAAATCTGAGGATTGGACATACGCTAATTCGTTAATAATGGGTATTTTATTTAGCTATTAAAAAAAGAGAAAAAGCAGTAGCAGTATACAGTTTTGAAAATAATTGCTATAATGTGTGTTACAAAAATTGTGTGGGTCCTCTTATTTCTGAGATTTACCTTAATTAATTAAAGAAATTTGTTTCACCTTAAAATGAATTTGTGAAAACAAATTTGTATTTGTTTAATTATATTGTTTAAAAATTCAACTGCAATTTTTATTTCAAAATATTTATCTCTCTCTCTCTCTCTCTCTCAATATCAGGATATTTTATTGATTCATTCGATAATTTACATATACATGTACAATGACATGGCAAAACTGTTACCCCACCCCCCCCCCCTCTAAAATACAAAAGACATTATATCAACAAGAAAAATAGAATCATGTAGTCTTTTTTTTTTAAAGACCCTTCAAATTGATTACATAATTCGCTTGCAGACCCTTATTACCAGTAAATGCTTAAAAAAATACCGGTTTAACCCCCTCCTTTCCCCTCCGGTTAAACACGAATTTTGATAGCCTCTGTTGATTTTCATTCATTTTTTTCAATGGACTATTTGACAGATACATGTATGTCTACCCCCTCCCCAGTTCCGTGCTTATAATCATACAGTTTGATTTCGCTTTGATATGGTGTCTCTTCGGCGGTATTAACTCAAAAACACTTCTTAGTGACAAAAAAATGGGTAATGAAATGAAAATGCAATTATTGAATTTGATTTTCTTCTTGGTTTTCTTGCTGACGCACATGTGTAATATAATTTATGGTTTGATATAAAAACTGTTTCAGAATAGGGTATTCATTATCTTAAATCTCTTTTTATAACAAAGGAAAGATCATTATGCGACAAACTTTCGAAACAACAGATTTATCTCTCTCTGCTAAGCTTCTTTTTTCTTCTGTTGAGCTACCTTGTCCATCCAGCTGATTTTTTTTTTATTTTGGCCGAGATCGGGGCCAGTGTGAGTCAATTCAGCACGCAATTTATAGAATTGAAGAGAAGAGGCTGCTTCAACTTAGCAGAGAAAACAATCACAGAATTAAGATTTAAATTTATACGTATGATTAAATTGATAAAACATCAACATTTTTTTCAGAGTTTTGATCCCGCTTGTAAACTAAGAATTACAGTAATCTAAATTTCATTAAATTAATCATTAAATAAAATGTAGTTAATATGTACATGTATATAGAGTAATCAATAAGATGTAGGTGGATCATAATTTAACATTTTTTTTCCATTTAAATCCATTAATTGACAAGTGTCAATTCACTCCCGACAAAAAGTGCGTCTAATTGTATCACTTTCGGAAATGGTAGTCTATTCTCAAGCTCTCTGGAAGAACCTCGGGTACGGCTATCGACTAATAATTTGAGGATTTTTTGGTCTTCAAATCGCCCTGGAAATCCCATCTATCCAAAGTTTTCTGAAGAACTATATTACCATCAAATACGCGATATCAAATGATAATAGAAGATGATAAAAAGAAAGATGAGGATGGACATTCTCAGTGACCCCCTCCCCCCCCCCACACACACACACATGTACACACATTTTCTGTTGCAGTATGGTCAAATCTTTCGCAGTTAATGTGTTAATGTAACCAGAATTATTTTTGTGGAAAAGAGAACCTCGGAACTTAATAGCCATACCCCCCCCCCCCCTTCTATAGGTTTTTAGAGTTTGGTCCATTTCTGCATAGTCTTGGTGTCAAAGTTTTGCTTATGTCACTTGACTTGTCACTTATTGCTTTCTTCCTGCCTCCTCCCTTCCTCCTCCACTTTGTAAAACTATCTGCCAAAGTGTTTGCCAAACTTATAGTCATCTAAAATGTATCTCTGACACTTCAATAAGCTACAAGAAAGTGTTATATATGTAGAGTGAAACTTTGTTAACTCAAATCGTAAGATATTTCGAAGTTTCATTTGGTCCAATCAAATCTGAGATAACGAGCATAAACGTGTTTTTAGATCTAACATTATCTTTTGTTTTCTGGCCTCACTGACTGAAACTGTCAACGAATTTACAATGTATCGAATACCTGCAACCTCAATTACACACCCATTGCAAACTAATTCATTTATGGCTTTTGATACAAACTCAACATTATTTAACGTAAATTTGTTGTTTTTCCAGAAAGAAGATGGGTGAACAAGGCGTGCAGAATGCCTATAGTTTCAGATATTAATAAAATCATATTCAATTTGTGATTTAAGTATTTAAAATAAAGTTCTCATATTGAAATTTATGAAATTATGATTAACAAAACTTTTCTGAGAAAAAAGATCTCGGAAAAAATTATTCTTTTATTAAAAAAATAAAATGGTATTCGTAGGATTCGAACCCCTATCAATAAAAATCCGGAGTATCATATTGATTCGAGACTAACACGCTAACCACTACGCCACGCAGCTCCTGACGAATTGTGGCATTTAAATCATATTTGTGATATGACCCTTGACTTAATGGACTTCAAGTATTTCTCGGAAAGATGCGAATGCTTTGTCATAAAACGGAAGTGTACTTTTAAGGTATAGTGGGTCTTTGCTCCATGTTTTTGTAAACCAAAAAATGTATATTTTTATGCAAACTTTTAGGATTAACTTTCAAAAAAATGGAGCGAAGACCCACTCATATCGAAAAATTTTCTTAAAGTGTGAGAAAACGATCCTTTTTGTACTCTTTAGTGTGTGTATGCTATTTCGTAGGCAAATAATTTCAGTCTTTGTGAGATTTATGTAAATTGTAGAGATTTAGCATAAAATATACTTTTATGTTAGATGAAATATCAAAGAAAATTTTTATATAATTGAGATTTTATTTTTCACTTCATGTTTGTCGCACTATAGGCACTTCGCCCGCCTTGTTCACCCATCTTCTTTGGAAGAACTGGTTTAAAGGAATTACGTAACCACATTTAACTGTTTTTGTTTGTTTGTTGTTTAACGTCCCTCTCTAGAATTTTTCATTCATATGGAGACGCCACCAATGCCGATGGAGAGCTGCAAATTTTGACCTATACTCGATACATAGGGCCATAGAGCATAGGGCCAATAGCGACACGGGACCTCGGTTTATACGGTCTCATCCGAAGGACCGGTCTCCAAGTCCCACAATGGGATTCGAACCCGCGACGTAATGATCAACTCCTTACTCCGCGACTCTAGAGTGAACGCTTTGTTTAAACACTGCGCCATGCGGGCGAGTTAACTGGGTTTTTTTTAAAACTAGTTCAGTGGGGTTAAACTTTTTCTCACAAAATATAACACTGAATGATTGGTGAACCTTTTTTTACAACATGTTCACCCTTAGCAAACTCAAATTCATTATGCATTTGATACTCAACTTGTTCGACTTGATTGCTGTATTGTATAAGACCCTGTTTTCCTCTTTTAACTTTAATCTAGAATTTTATATGCCACTCTACCCCAATTGTTATAACTGTAAGATTAGAGACACTGTCGCCTTCTTTATATTTTTACATTTAAGCAAATGGCTATATTTAATCAAGGTTCATTTGATCCGTGTAAATATTTTCTTTAATTTAAAAAATACCTTATGCTTATAAATAAGAAAGGGATGAACTGCAGATAAGGTGCTGTTATAGGCACTGTAATTTATAGAGTTTTCTCAATCAAAAAAGAAAAGCTTACAAATATAGAACATTAGGTAAATTTGAATAGAGAAAATATGATTCGGGGGGGGGGGGGGCAATGCATAGCTCTATATAATAAAAAAAATATCTAGCTGACACCTTGTATAGTTTAAGGATATTAAGCCTTTTTGGTAACGTGTAAAAACCATTGTTGACCGAGGCGAAGCCGAGATTGTATTAAAGAACAAAATACAGTTTCAATACAAAATTTGCCCTGTGTTTTTCTTAAAAATGAAAGTGATGTAAAAAAAAATTAAAACCCATGCATTTTGAATCATTGAAATTCCATGGAGAAAGATCATACAAATCATTTTTCTCACATGACCTTCTAAATGCTAATTGTGACGTCATAAACTTGTGCATTTTCCCGTATTTTCTTAAAAAGTTGCAGAAGACACCAATTTTCAATGGAATTTTCTTTCAGATAATATTGTTCACAGTCATCGCCCACAAAGTTGTTGAGATATGTGATTTTTCAAAGAATTTTACACAGCATCCGAAAACTAAAGTGGACAACAGCTGTGGACACTAATTTCTTAAGGAAAATGACTCTTAAAATGGGTCATTTTGAGGCTTTTTTTGTTTAAAATAGAGAAATGGATCAAATTAATGATGTAATATTTCCAGAATGGTACTCCTTCATGCCATATTCTTTCTTGATTTATCAAAGTCATATACTCAGCTAATATTTAAGCCAGTTTCAAAACTTTTTGAAAACATTAAATTTTTAGGGCACGATAAAGCTAAAATCGTGCCTTCTTCTTTGTATTAAATTTCTTCACATTGATATATGAATAAAAGTAGAGGAAGTTCTGAAATGGTAAGCGTTGCAAATGTTATATTTATCATGTATTTGTAATGAAGAATATTACACTGATAGTAAACGCAAATAATTAAAGAATAACACTATTTTTAGGTATGTCAGCAGATTGATCAACTTAACAAAAAAAGTTGAATCAAAAACACTCTTACCCAGTAGCAAATCAAAACGTCAGGATAGGGTCAACGAAAATTACACTTTCGAAATGAAAATGAAACAGGAAGAGGCCACACTCAAGGCAGCAAGTCTGTATCAAAGGATTTTTATGATATATATGCAGTTTATTTTCAAATGAATAAAAATTTGGAATGTATACAACGAAGACCCAGCAAGAAAGAAAACAAGATGCAAAAGGTATTTTCAATAGATACTGTATTAACTAACTGAAAAACAAGAACAAATAACAAATTAAATTTATCTTTTATTACATACATGTGTGTTTATTTACTAATACACAAACAGACAGTTTTCTTTAAAAATATTAATACAACCACAACACTTTAAAATTTTGTGACCATGGACAATGTGTCATTTAATTGCCATTGTCTACCAACATATGAATTAAGTAAACTTCTTTGGATACAGGTGCTCTAAATATAAACCAACAGAATGAAAAAGGTGATCGTTCTAAATAAAACCTATAAAACATTACAAATTTTTGAACAGGGCATAAAGCACGGATCCCCAGAAATTCCAGAGGTGGGATCAGATGCCTAGTAGAAGTAAATATCCCCTGTTGAGTTAAGTTTTAATCAGGTAGATGGAATATTCCGTGGTCAAATTTAGTATAACAACAAAGGCCTAGCATTTTGTATGAAATAAATTAGTCAAAATACGACCCAATGATAGGTTGTTTTCGCTACCAAGGTCATTATCACGATTATAGAATTTACGAAATGCTGACTTTATACGAGGTTGTTGAAATCCCTGTAACATCAAATTATCTGTCAGTAGCCTGTCTCGTTCAAAAATTGATACTATTTATTCTCTTGAGTATCGATTAATTTGGGAGATATAAACACCATATGAAGGTGATACCGGAATATAACTACATAAATTTGACGATGGAAAGCTGACGTCATCTTTGTCATACAGTTTAGATGTTAGTTAGCCCTTTTCGTCTATAACCCAAAACATCCAAATGATTTCTTTCTGAATAATTCTAATCCTTCATTTATTAGATACCATTTGCATAAGGTTTGATAAACATCAAGCCATGGGATTTTTTTTAAATCTTAATCTTCAAAAAGAAGGATATAATTAAACAACTAAAGCCACAGATTACCTGCCGTGTTCCTCTTAAGTATGAAATCAAGATATGATGTCAATAGAAAATATTAAATATCAAAATGACTTGTCATGTTTGAAAAGACATTTTTTTCTTATTTGATTTGTACACTTGTTAATGTATACATGCATATTTTTGACTGAAGTTTATTTTCTTCCTTTTTGCAAGGATGTAAAGCAAAACACTTTGTAATTATTTATAAATACGAATAAAGATATACTATTTATTTAGTTATAACAGGAAATAAGTAAATGACCTATGAACATCTCTCATAATTCACTCGGGAAAAATACATTTACTCGTCAACAATAAATCAGACACCCTCATAGATCCTATCATTACCAGCAAAAACATATACATGATTACGGCACCTTGAATGTTAGTGATCCTAGAGCTACTTACGGATATATTCATCAGAACAACGATGTTAATATGGCATACAAATGCAAAGTATAGGAATACAAGCATGCAGATTTAGAACTTCTAATTAAACTCATAATACAAAGTGTCTAGGATAGCACTATTGATGATACAGAAAAAAGAAAATCTGCTACAAAAAAATTCACAGAAAAGTTTAATTCTATCATTCACAATGCATACCATAAAAAATGTAACTATAGGACCAAATGATAAAGCATGAACGGATTCTGTTTTAAAGAGAGCTATGCGTATTTGCAATTGGCTATGAAAACAAGAGGCCCATGGGCCACAGCGCTCACCTGAGTAACTTTGGCCTTACTGTTCTCCCCCCGCCGTGGTACATATTGTGGCCCCGACCAACCCCCGGGGGTCATGATTTGAACAATTTAGAACCTACATTACCCCAGGATGCTTCCACATAAGTTTCAGCTTCTCTGGCCCAGTGATTCTTGAGAAGAAGATTTTTAAAGATTTTTACTACATATTTCAATGTAAAACTTGGATTCCCTATTGTGGCCCCGCCCTACCCCCGGGAGTCATGATTTGTACAATTTAGAATCTACACTACCCCAGGATGCTTCCACATAAGTTTCAGGCTTTCTGGCCCAGTGGTTCTTGAGAAGAAGATTTTTTAATGACCCTCCCAATTTTTGTATTATCTTGATTATCTCCCCTTTGACGGGGACTTGGCCTTCACTTTTACAATTTAAACTCCCCTTTACCCAAGGATGCTTTGTACCAAGTTTGGTTAAAATTGACCCAGTGGTTCTTGAGAAGAAGTAAAAAATGTGAAAAGTTTACAGACGGACGGACAGACGGACGGTCAGACGGACGGACGGACGACGGACAACGGGTGATCAGAAAAGCTTATACTTGAGCTTTCAGCTCAGGTGACCTAAAAACACAGAAAACTGAAAGAGGATCCGATTGGATTATTTTTTCGGAAAATAAGGATCCTGGGGCCTGTTTTACAAAAGAACTTACGACTAAGACCAAAATTCAATTATACTTATAACTTTCTATTTTATATTAATTTGAAAATGATTTTAATATTTTTGAAAAGAAATGAACAAGACATTTTTATGTTGGCAATTTCAAACAAAATCATTAATTCTGAAAAATTTTACAATCAACTAAATTGTTTGGTCTTAGTCGTAAGTTCTTTTGTAAAACATGCCCAAGGTTTATAACATTATTATTCATTTTTTATTGTGATAATATTGTTTCTCATTTAAAGTATGCTAGCAAATATAATCAAAAACTATATTGGAATTTATTGAAAGACTTTTTTCACACTAAAGCGACGAGTGAAATTCCACCCATTCAGGATTCCACCGACAACATAAAGATAGTTTTGCAATTCTAGACACTGACAAGATTGAACTTTTAAACAAATATTTTACATCCATCACATTTGATGATGGTAACCATGAACTCACAAAGACAGAATTTAGATGTGATGATATTTTTCAAGACATAAATATACTAGAACACGAAATTACAGATATTATTCCTGTAATTCCGTTAATAAAGCAGTTGGTCCAGATTGTATCAGTCACAAAATATTAAAGTTTTGTAAAGATTCTATATCAAACTATTATACATATATTTTAAGCAAATCATTATTATTTTAAAAAAATCCTGAATGTTTGAAATTAGCACATGTTCTTCTATTCTTTAAGAAAGACAACCCATCGATCGTTTCAAATTATACACAAGTCTCTTTGCTGAGTTCAAAAGTGAAATATATTCACGAATTATTTTTAGATATGTGTACAATTACCTACATTTACATAATCTGTTTTATAAATATCAATCAGGTTTTTTACCTGGCCAAAATATAGCACTCTATTGTAAAAAGTATCGATGAAAGTAAATTTTGCTCTTTGCTGTTTTGTGATTTATCCAAGGTATTTGATAGAGTCTGACATAAAGGCTTCATTTATAAACTTAAGATGGATGGAATGAATGGTGAAATGCTAAAATGGCTTGAAAGTTATTTAAGCAACAGAACACAAGTCGAACAGAAATTTGCTTTCTTCTGCAGGACATGTAAAAGCTCAGACCTTCAGGGTTACGTATTGGTCCGCTGTTATTTTTGCTATTTTATATTTATGTAAATGATGTTGCTGAAAACAATATCTGTTTGTAGATCATATGCTGATGATAACCATGCGCAGATAATATCATTCTTAATGAGCAAAACCTTAATCATGATCTTTGAATAATACATCAATGGTCAAAGAAATGGTTTATAGCTCACCCGAGCCGAGGGCTAAATTGAGCTTTTCTGATCAAAGAGTGTTCGGCGTCTATCTGTCGTCTGTAAATTTTTGACATAGTCTTTTCAAGAACCATTGAGCCAAATTCAACCAAACTTGCCACAAAAGCAGTGCCGGGTCCTCTTTCAAGGGGAGATAATAAAAAAAATCGTGAAAAAATTGAATGGCATGTTTTAAAAACCTTCTTCTCAAGAACCACTGGGCAAAAAAAAGATGAAACTTATGTGAAAGCTTCAGTACATACTCTAGATTCAAGTTTGTTTATATCATAACCCCCGGGGGTAGGGCGGAGCCACAAAGGGGGTCGAAGTTTTATATAGGAATATATAGGAAATGTCTTTAAAAGTCTTCTTCTCGAGAACAGCAAAGCCATAATTAGTCATATTATAACAGAAGTATCCTCAGGTAGTGTAGATTCAAGTTTGTTCCAGTCATGACCCCTTGGGGTATAGCAGGGCCACAACAGGGGGTCAAAGTATACCATAGGAATATATAGGAATCATCTTTAAAAATCTTCTTCCCAAGAACAGCTAAGCCATTATTAGTCATATTAATAAGGAGTAACCTCAGGTAGTGTAGATTCAAGTTTGTTCGAATCATTACCCCCGGGGGTAGGGCGGGGTTAAAGCAGTGGGTCAAAGTTTTACACTGGTATATATATAGGTGTAATGGTTAAGGGACATTTGTGTAAAACGCATTGAAGACTTCAAATAGTGGAATGACCTGACAACTCTTGGATTGGACTAACCAAACCAAAGGGTATGTAAGGCAAAGCTTTGGGAAAGTCAGGCATTCCGAGGCTAGCTGAAGAAGTTGGATGTTGAATCAGCAATAAAGAAATTAAGGTATTCCATCCCTAATAGCAACAGATTCAATGATATTAAATACATAACAGATGTTTGTGGGTTGAATACTCAGTATATTTAGACACAATTCCAATTTATTACTATTAGCATATAAGGGTGGAATGTGTCCTAATTTATGACCATGAATTTTGGTATCTTCCTCTGTTTTTAATTAATAAAAAATCAATTTTAGAAAACGTATCTAGTTAAAAAAAAACAAAACAATCGTTTTCAATTGATATTCTTATTATTTGAATTTTTTTCAAATTTGCTTGTCCCCATAGACTTCAATGCAATCTTTGTTAATTAATTACTGCTTGGTTATTTACATTTTTGAAACTTTCTCTTGGTAAATCCTTTTCTACTGCAAAATGTTATATATATATATATATATATATATATATATATATATATATATATATATATATATATATATATATATATATATATATATATATATATATATATATATATATATATATATACAGAAACAACCTTAGGTATTATAGAATCAAGTTCGTTCAAATTATGACCCCAGGGGTTGGAAGCACAACAGAGGGTCAGATTTTTGCATAAGAATATACAGGAATCATCTTGAAAAATCTGCTCAAGAACAGCAAAGCCATGATTAGTCATAGTACTAAAGAAGCATCTTCAGGTAGTGTTGATCCAAATTTGTTCAAATTTAGGGTTGGTAGGGCGGGGCTACAATAAGAGATCAGAGTTTTACAAAGGAGTACATAGGGAAAAAACTTTAAAATTCTTCTCTTTTTCAACTTCAGCGATCAAAAACTCACTATTGCTTTTGACATCGACTAGAAAAAAAATAAATCTGAGTTTCATTGCCATGCACAATCTTATTTATTTTCCATGATTTTAAATTTTCGAACATATCTGGTAAATTTGCTGGTAAAATTTTAATCAACCACCATTAATCTTGGCTTTAAAGTTTTTAGATCTTATTGCCTATATCAGTACTATTTGCATATATCATTAAGATTGACACAGTACATAATTGTATCATTTGTTTAAAGATTAAACAGATTTACCGACTAGATGTAAATTATCATGTTTTACTTGGTATCTGATAAATATTTATTGCCTATATAGAATTCTTGATAAAGACTCTTTATCTATTTCAATGTAATCAATGATAAATAAATAAATTGATTATGCTTGTATTTAAGGACATAAGAACGGTGCGGCAATGGTAGGTATTTCATCACTATAGATAATGGAAAATGTTTAGATTTATAATCATTTTACAGTCTCAATCTCTTACAGTCAGTTAAATTGTTAATTCAACATTCGATCTATAATTACTGATATACTTTTGGGGGGAAATAGTACTAAGAAAAATCTTATCTTCTCATTCCATTATGCATAATATTAATATTTTTATACTCCTGCTTTTTTTATCGTCATCGGTCTTAACTTCTAGATTTATGTCCTAATCACTATCTTCTGCAGCGTTTGTACACACAGGCCTTACAAGCACGTAGAATCGGTGGCAGGAAGGGGCAAGGGAGATGGGTGGCCCCATTTTTTCCAAACATAACCTTTTAATGTTAAAAATGTTTATTGAGAGACCGGTACCCCCCCCCCCATTTTTTGTTGCATTATAGTTTAATCGTCCAATGGTAATGTATTATTAGGTAAGTTATTCACAAACAAGTTGATGAAACAAGATTATCAGCAGTCCCGTTTAAAGTCGTCATTTCGTAAGTTCTATGGTCGATACAATGAGCTTGTCAGCAAATACAATTTAACATTAAGTCAAATGCTGACTGACGTTTTTCATACTAATTGTTAGGCCATTATTTACACACTGAATTGTCTACGGATTTTTCCGTTATTTCCCGATCATGACAAGGAGCACACGGTGGGTGTGACCGGTCGGCAGGGGATGCTCACTCTTCCATGGCACCTGATCCCACCTCTGATGTTTTAGAGGTCCGTGTTTGCTCTGCTCCAGAATTTGCATTGTTTAATGGACTTTTGAGTGTGAATACTGTTCGTTATCTCCATACATTTCATTAATAAAATTTATGGAAAACGTTTGAATCTCTCTTTGATTGATTGATTGATTGTATGTTATTTAACGTCTCATTCGAGAATTTTTCACTCATATAGAGACGTCACTGTATGCCGATGAAGGATTTCAAATTTAGGCCTATACTCGGCACTCAGGACCATTGAGCAGTGAGGGTTCTTTATCGTGCCAATGCCTACCGTGACACGGGACCTCGGTTTTTAAGGTCTCATCCGAAAGACCTGCAACTTTCACTTCAAAGTGCTGAGCGCTTGGCGAAGGAACAGTTGTTACCCATTTTTTATCGACTTCGGTAAGTCGCAGTCGTAATTCGAACACACTACGCAGCACAGTTAAGGCTATAAAAGGGGGGCGGAGCCTAATTTGTACGGGAAAAATTGACTATGACATCATACAAAACCAACAATTCTTTAGAATACAGGTAACTCTCGAACTTCAATCTTTCTTGATCGCTCGAAATGAGTCTCCGGTCCCGAATTTTTCCCCTATATAACTAAGCAAATTTACTCTTGATTTCTCGAACTCTTGATCTCTCGAAGTCAAAATGTAGTCCCGCTATGCATATTCTCTTAGAAATTACCCTCGATACCTCGAAGTGGCTATGTGTATACAAGGTTATATAATAAGGACCTTTACCTGGACATTTAAATGGCCCCAGGCAGAAGATGCAGGTCTTGAGGAACGGGATGTTTATTCAGGTGACACTTATGCTGCAAGGTGATAATTGGTTTATAATTAATCATAGTTAGCCTATATGCTATTAAAATAACTATCATCGACTGTCTTACGATAATTTACAGTTGCAGTGTCAGTGAAAAGTAGTAACTGATTAAGACGAAACACTAATTTAATTTTTATTTCGAGTCAGTGTCCAAGTTGAACAAAATATGAAAAAGCAGAAACAGCTTCAATGTCAATATGACTATTATTGGACAAATACCTAGAGAACTGCATTCAATGATCATGTTTGGAATAGTCAATGCTTTGTACGACGCTGTAAAATGTCGTTTTCATGTAACGAATGCGTAGTATGATGTCCGTATTACAAAGAATAAATAAATATTAGGGATGTCAATTTTGTCAATAATTCATATTCGAATATTCAATAAAAGTATTCGAATATATTCGAATATTCGATAAAATAAATATAAAATTTGGTTTATTTAAAATATGCATCATCCTACTCTCATGATTAAGGTTTAGCGTACTAGGTATTCTTATATTGGAAGTAAACTTGTATGAAGACTTTTGTAGTTGTACAATAAGGAATTCCATTTGATATTTGTCAATGTTTGACCTAAATAATTGATTTAAATGTAGAAAAGTATAATTTTAACAAATGATACATGTGTATTTATAGTAGCTCCAACTGAGGAACCAGTCATCTTATACCAAAGGTAAGATAGTCGTTAACTGTCCAGATTTCAAGTCATGTAATTAATTACAATTATAAGTCTATTAAGAGATATGACTATAATCTTTGATACAATGTTTTTAAAAATAAACAAATATTTCCATAGACAATATTCCTAGGTAATTAACTAATTTCCCGATAATGAATATAAAATTCAGGATTAGGTACAACCCTAGATAATCAAGTAATCTATAAATTTATTCTGATATTGAGCCGTTAACAATATTAATTACAGGCTAATTCTATCGGATCTTTATTCAATGATCAATTAAATTTATTTTGATACGTTTACATGTACTCGTTACGTCTTTTAGACATTTTAAGAAGGTTTTCATTTTGTTGTCCTCGATTCTAGATCTGATCGTATTTTAACTAATAAAAACTATGAAAGTGCGTTTTGTATTATATATATGAAGCATTGAATAATTCTTTAACACCCTACTAAAAACAAAATAATTTAGTAGATCTATAAGATACGAAAGTAGCGAAAGAAATCAGGCGATCGAAATTGGTAGCTAGTAAATTAAACAGGGATAATTCCAGCACTGTTCTAATCAAAATTTATTAATCACAGTACTTCTTTTTTATGAAATCTGAAAAACATCGAATATTCGAATCTTAAATTCGTATTCGAATATCAACTCATCGAATGAATATTCATGAAATGATAATATACATTTTTTGCTATACTCAGTTTAATGAAATATTCATCTAAATTATGAAAAAATATCGTTGTTTTATAAAAACCACATGTAAAAGGTTAGCATGAAAATCATTACATCCGGTAGGACTAATTTTAAAACCTGTCAACAAACCCGGAAAATTCTGGACTCTTGAAAACTCGAACTGTTGATCTCTCGAAGTTTTTCCTTGGTCTCGCGGACTTCGAGTTATCGAGAGTTACCTGTACCACAAATGAGGTGATTTGCTATTTTAACCCGTAGGAAACCAAATTGGTGTTGCTGGTTTTAAAACGAAGTTGGTCAGCAGGACGCCGCCATACAGTGCCAGATCCTGAGTCATGCAGCTGTGTAAGAAAGCAGTCCAGTCCGAGACTGTATCTCAGCAGGATCCCAACCGTGTTCTGTGTTCCTGTAATTTCAGGTCATAACTTTCTGTCCTTTTGTATACTAATAGGCATTGGAAGAATGGAAAGTTTCATTTGGTCCTGTTCTGAAAATACTGTATCATTCAAACTTGGTTTGGTCATATTCAGTCTAGTTCGCAAACTGCGTCCCAAAATTAGCTTAGCAGATGTTTCATTAGTTAGTGAATGTGGTGTTCTATGGTATTTGTATAAAAATGTACTCAGTTTTTGTTGCATGGATGTTAGTCTTCCTTTGCACTCTCCATTGCCTGTTTGAATACTTGAACAAGTCGCTCAGCTTGCCCCTTTGTTCGTGGATGATAAAGCATAGATCTAATGTTTTTGCTGCTCTTTTGTGCGAGAAATAAGCGAAATTCTTCAGAAATAAACTGGGGTCCGTTATCAGACACTATCAACCATCACGGTGGCTCAGTCGGTAAAGCGATCACTCCGTGATCGGAAGGTACGCAGTACAGTAGAGGTGCGCAATGGAAATATCGACAATTGTTTGTGATTAAAAATGTATTCATAATCAGGATGGCGATTATTTTTAGTACATTATTCATATCTGATAATTGTAATTATGGTTAATAACTAAATATTGAGGACGATTAGATTTTATATTAAGACTTGTCACGTGATGCGGCAGTCACGTGATTTTAGCACATTTACTTGCAGTATTGAGGTCACCTATAAATTTCACTAGTGCAAGGGCATAACCAATTTCAAATTCTAAGTTTAGTTTATAAATATTTTCAACACGCATTGTAGTTTCTAAAAATATGCTGCGATCCTATCTAGATTCTGCTGTTTCATTGTTAAAATCGCATTTGTATGACCGAATGCTGTATTTTTTTTGCTGGTCAACGGCATGAAATATTGATATAATTAAATTATTTTCAAGATTTCATTAGGATCGCAGCACTTTTCAGATACCTTCATACTTCTAGAGTTGATTTGTAAAAGCTTACTATGATCCATTGAGTGTATGCCCTTGCACTAGATCGATTTATTAAGACCATCACATTACCCTCCGATGTACTTGCATACAAATATACGGCAGTATCAATTAAATAGGAAATATACGGGAAAATATCAATAAAATCGTAAAGAAGACATTGAATCCAAGTTAATGGCCTATTAAATATCTGTAGATAATATTTTATTTAATTATAGAATACATTTTTCGATGAGAAAATATTACTTGATCCGCCTCTCACTTCATACAAACTGCGTCAAGTTTTACGAAATGGCGTCACATCGACAAGTGCATAGTGATCAGTGACTTGTTTATACCTTGTTATGTGGGATTTAACTAACGACAAAACAGCATGCTGTAGTAAGTTTAGATGTAGTTTGATGGTTTCCTACGGGTTAAAATAGCAAATCACCTCATTTTGTGGTATTTTTAAGAATTGCTGGTTTTGTATGATGTCATAGTCAATTTTTCCCGTACAAATTAGGCTCCGCCCCCTTTTTGTAGCCTTAACTGTGCTGCGTAGTGTGTTCAAATTACGACTGCGACTGACCGAAGTCGATAAAAAATGGGTAACAACTGTTCCTTCGCCAAGCGCTCAGCACTTTGAAGTGAAAGTTGCGGGTCTTTCGGATGTGACCTTAAAAACCGAAGCTCCGTGTCATGGTAGGCGTTGGCACGATAGAGAACCCTCACTGCTCAATGGCCCCGACTGACCGAAGTCGATAAAAAATGGGTAACAACTGTTCCTTCGCCAAGCGCTCAGCACTTTGAAGTGAAAGTTGCGGGTCTTTCGGATGAGACCTTAAAAACCGAAGCTCCGTGTCACGGTAGGCGTTGGCACGATAGAGAACCCTCACTGCTCAATGGCCACGAGTGCCGAGTAAAAGTCTAAATTTGAAGCCCTTCACCGGTATATGATGTTGTCTCTATATGAGTGAAAATTTCTCGAACGAGACGAAAAACATCATTCAATCAAACAATCAATCAGACACTATCACTTTAGGAAGTAAAATTTGAGAAAAATAAAATCCGTAATTTCTCAATGGTGTTTGTCGATGTTGTTACAGTGTATTTTCATTGGAAAGATCTCTAACCATTTAGAATGTGCATCTACGATGAGTAGAAACATAGAGTTCATGAAGGGCCAAGCAAAGTTTCCTTCGGCCAGTCCCAAGGATGCACAGGAGCAGCCTTTTGCATGTTGCTTTGTTGCTGGCAACCACATCAGGTGGATATTAAGTTTTCAATATTTGATCAATTTTAGTCCACTTCATTTTGACAATCCCGATGTAACCCTCGTGCATATCTTGTAAACCTCTAAGTTTCTTTGGCACAACAACACGATTTCGCCACATCAAGCAATTCTGGTGTTAGGTAATGTCCTTAAATGTCCTTGTGCACAAGTAAATGGTTAAAGAATAGAATAAAATATTGTTGCTTTGTCCTTATTATCTGATGCTGTCACTAAAAACGGTAGTATACTAAGACCATCAGCATTACAATGAGTTTTGATGTTTCTGTATTCTATGTCGTTAGTATGCCCGGCCAGATACAGTGCATACCTATCCAGTCGTGCAGCTGTCATGGCGGGTATTCCAGCACTGGGGTTCAGGATGCTAACTAACGGCTAATGGTCTGTGGCTGACGTGAAACGCCGTCCATAATAATATATATGAAATTTAACTACTCTCTAATACAAATATAAGGCTTCCTTGTCAAGTTGAGAGTATGCTTTTTCAGCCTTGGAAAGTGATCTGGAAGCAAACCAGATCAGTACCAACATCCATTACAAGAGAAAGAACAATTCCAAATCCATATAGAGAAGCATCACAAGCGTGGGTCATAATGACAAAAACCTGCTCTGACGTCATCATTTCCTTGACTTCTTTGGAGACTTGTTCATACTGGGGTTTTTTTTCCATTTCTGTGACTTATCTCCCTGCAGAATCTCATTCAGTGGACCCAGGACTGTTGATAGGTTTGTCAGAAGGAACAAAAATAATTAAGTAAGCCCATGAATGATTGCTGTAGGCTTTCTGGTCTAGGTGCATTAAGTACAGTGTTGACCTTGTCAGATGTCTTCTTCAGTCCTTCCTCTGATATCATACATGTATGACCACAATATGAAGAAGTCGCCCAAGTTCAGGTTAGCTAGAAGACCAATTTTTCTAAGCGTTCTAAAACTGCATAAAAGATCTGCAAGGTGTTCTCCATTTGTTTTTTCTCCAGTTATGATCATGTCATCTAGGACGCATGACATGAATTGTATCCCCTATAACACTTGGTCCATGGCACATTGCCAGATGGCTTGGGCAGCAGCTACTCTAAGCTGTAGGCATGTGTACTTATATAAGCCCTTATGTGTATTGATTATCATTAGGCTTGTGTCAAGTCTATCTTAAAAAGTTTCCTTCCTCCTGCTAGTAAATATATTCTTAATTCAAGGTAAAGCTAGGATACTGATCCACCTTCATTACTGGATTTAGGCTTAACTTGTAGTCTACACATAAACGTACTTGACCACTATTCTTCACTACAGGAATAACAGGTGAGGCCCATTTACTGTGAGTAACAGACTGGGTTATGCCTACTTTTTCCAGGCACTTAAGTTCTTCCTCGACTTTTGGCTTCAGGAAATAGGGCACATGTCAGGCCTTTCAAAATTTTGGTTGAGGATTATCTTCCAGGTACAATGTAACTGTGATTCCTTCCACTTCTCCAATCTCTGACCTGAATACAAATTGATGTTTGTCGATCGCGAGAATTTACCTTTCAATTGTATCAGTTTTCTTTGTAGTCTTCTGTAGCTTCAACACTTTCACTTCATATCAGTTCACATTAAACTGTGATAGTCCATCACGACCAAAATGTGCTGGTCCATTTTCCTAGACTTCTACACAGTCCATGTTTCCCTGTTGCTGATTCAATGTCACTGGTACACGTACTGTGCCTAGAGGACAAATACATGTATTGTCACCAGTAAAAGCCTTAAGTTTTCGTTTGGTCTTCTGAAGTGTTACGTCAATGAGATTTTGCTAATAGAAATTCTCAGGTATGATGGATGCTGTTGATCAAGTATCTAGTTTCATGTCAATTTGTTGTCCTTTGGTCATCAGCTGAAGGATGATTCGGTGAACTTCGTTCAAATTATAAACAGTATGCACATGTAACATAGGTTCAAACTGGTGTTCATCATGTTTGTCATCGTCGTTTAGGAAGTTTTCTTTTTTCCAGTCCTTCTCCTTGTGTCCCTTTTCTTTAAACATGCTCTATATAGTCTTACTTTGAACAGTAACGACAAGTACTGTTAACATGTCTACAGATTTCTATACTGTGCTTACCTCCCTACCTTCATCAAGGTTCATTAATGTAGTACTGGTACATATTTCTTTATCCTGCCTCTGACAAAAATCTTGAAATTTCACTCGTCGAGAAGAATACTGTATTAAACCTTATTATGCTGCCTTACCACATCATATTGTTAATGTGCCCCCCCCCCCACGTGACCTGTCCACCACAAATCAAATCAAAATACCCCCTCCACGTGACCTACCCACCACACTTCAAATCAATATGCCCGCTCCACATGTCATACTGTCCAGATGTTGTTTTCATTTGAACACGCAAGGAGCCTAATAACTGACGTCACATAAGAATCATACGACGTCACAATGTAGACAATTCTTTCGGAACGGTTTGCTTAACTCAGAGAAAATGAACTTTACTACAAAAAAAATCTTCGACAGGATAAATTTGTTGTGTAGACACTTAGAGGGGTAATACGAAGATAAATGGAGTCCTTGAAAAAATACATATTGGGCTCGGCTTACGCTTCGCCCAATATGGATTTATTCAAGGACCCCACATATCTCCGTATTACCCCTCTCAGTGTCTACATAACTAATAGTGTCTGAGGTTTCATAGAAAAACGAGGTTTTGATATCTGGCTACCATTAATCTTGTGAACTGTAGCACTGGTGTTTCTCTGCTCAGGAAGCTCTGTTGCATCACTCCTTGTTGTCTCCATTATAACTGCACCATCCAGGATTAGTGCTGAATCAGCAAGAAGTTTCTTCTGGACAGATTCACTGTTGATAACACACACAAATCGGTCTCTAATAGTGTCACTGAGAGTCTCCCCAAAATGAATTCTCAATTTTTGAGTTCCGCCACGTATGACAACAGTTTCACTTGACCGCTGTTCAGGTTTGTGAAATCTAAAGCGCTCTGCAATAACGGGTGGTTAGGGGCACAGATGTCTATTCAAATGCCAAGAATTTGTTGGTAAGATCTGCAGGTTTAGTAGACCCAACAATGTTCTTTAGTAGCCAGTACCTTTTATGTCCAATTACTGCTAAGAATGACGGCACTTACAAATCTTCAGATACCCCCTTAGCTTTAAGGTAGAGATCAACACGTTCTGTGCAGACACCCCATGTCTCGATTGATTCGTCCTATAGTCCAACTTTACCGATTGATCTGACCTGTAAGCCTGTCAGCTGTTGAGCGTTTTCTTCTTCACCCATTCTGAGTCAATCTTTATGTTTATCGACTCTAAACCAACATCCTTGCCGCCAAAATGAATGTTGTTCAATTCTTCACACTAACACGTGGATCAGCCATTTCAGAACTAACTTTATTCCTTATTCATACGTAGAGCATCTCTTGTGTATCGAATCAACTTGGAGACAAAAACCCCATAAGCAGGTGATAAGGGTAAATTGCTACATAAGTAAGGGAAATTGACGATTGAAAAATTGAAGTCATCACGTTAATCATAGAACTTTGTTGTTAGGTTACCGTTAAAGTCTTTTTTTTTAAAGTAAAATATCAAATATGAATCAGATATGTCAGACTCTGTGGTATCAAGCTCACTGGGATATATCGAGTCGACATATGAATGTAAGTAACTATCATTAATTGATAATACGTCATCGATATATCTAAATGTCGAGTTTAAGGCGTTTTCTTCTTACGTAGAAGCTTTTTGAATAAATTCTTCTTCATATGATACAAAAATAGGTCTACTAATAACGGGGTGCAATTGGTACCCATGGGTATTCCAACAGATTATTGGAAGACCTGATCTCCAAAAACTACATAGCTATTGTCAGTCAGAAACTCAAGCATCTAATGCATTTTTTCTTTTCATTTTCCAATGAATATAACGTCAATCTAGTAACCGAACTTTTCAATGTACGTTTTGATACGAAGTTTGTCTGTATATTAAATCTGTACTAGAAAAGAAGGCGTGCGACTGCGTTATAAACTAATACTCTCTCAAACGAATGTTTGTGTTCTTTCCATGATTTAAATTCAGCTTCTGTAAATCTTTTATTTCTTCAATAATTTTTTAAAGTAAATATTTTGATTGTGTGTTTTTATTTTTAAATAATACAATAAAAATTCTTGTTCAGAAGAGAAAAGAAAAATGTTCAAATAAATTATTAAGCAAGGTAATTGCTGTCAATGGTTAATGCCGGTGTTAGCAAGAGATATAACTCTGTAAAGAAGCACGTGTTTTGCGTGTTTTATTTGCAAGTTACAATTTACATTAAATATGTAAAAATTGAAAGCAAAACTAGGGAAAAAATAAAAACATAATGTACGTTATAAAAATCAAAATAATAAAAAGGACCGCTTAGACTAAGTTTTTCTTGATGCGAGAGTTATGTAAATTTCGTCTCTGCACATCAACTGTATAAAGGGTATTAACTGTCAATCAAGATGTGCGTGTATTAAGGTGTATCGACAAGCAAGTTTATTTCCAGATTTCCAGTTTTTTAAACCTGAAGATATCTCTTTTTTAACGTTCCGTTGCACTACACTCGACGTGTTTAAAGACAAAGGGACAGACAGCTTACTGAAAACAAAGCAAGTTTCTGCCTGCTTTATGTTGTAATCGCTTTTAAAATTGCACGTGCAGATTTTCATAACTTACGTAATTGATAACTTAGTAAATTATTATATAGGCAATATCATAACGGGGAATTCTTAATTTTCATAACTTTAAAGAAAATTATACCCGCCTTGTGTACGACAGGCTTTTAGATCCCTCCCAGGAATCGTGTATTTTTCCAATCAATTTTTTTGAAAGTTGTCGGCTTTCAGAAAGTGTGCGATTCATTTTTTAGATTCATTTCTCGATGAACAAAATAATTTATATACGAGGGGTGATCAAAAAGTTCGCGAACTAATTGAATTACTTCCATAAAAGAAATATAATTAGGTTTCAGTGTTCATTATTTTTTTAAGTAGTCCTCTCCGATTCTAATGCACATCTGCCATTGTTCTGCCAGTGCGCGAATCACGTTTTCCAGGCGCTCACGTGACATGCTCCGTAGCGTTCTGTTCACAGAAGCTGACAGATTTTCCCCTCGTCTTATATTTCATACCATGCATGTTGTTTTTTTATAACAAGAATAGTCCATTGGTCAGAAATGGCCAAATCTCGGCAATAGGATTGGTGGATAAGGATATCCTTCCCTAGAATGAGCACTGTGACCATCACAACCCGAGTCCTCTGTCTTTGGAGCGTCTTTTATCCAATGTGAATAAAGTATGCGTGCCTTCTTTTTATCATACCTGATATGTTTAAATTCTAAAGTAAACGAAATTTTTTGGATTTAATATTGATATTATTGTTAAGATATTCAACTATTTTTCTAACTGTATATTGGCGATATTTCATAACAAGTTGTTCAACTAAGGACACATCTCTTTCCCAGCTTGCTTTCACTGGACAACAGAACAAGCGTCATTTTTAACCATCTCCCTTTCTTCACTAAAACAATCCATCCAAGTAATGATTGAACTTCTGGCAAGTCTTTTGTCTTCATAAACCTTGTACAAATTAATATATGCTACTGCAAAGGGATTTCCAAGATATACGTTAAACGTTACAGCCGTTCGTTGCTCGAGTACGACTGAATCAACCATTTTTTGTCACAAGTCACCTACATATTGACGTCATTTCACATTGTGACGTCACAAACATGCAACAAAACATTACATAACATCTGCTATTTATAGAACAAATGCATGACTATATGTTTGCCAAATTTCATTCTAATCTGAATTGTGGTTTAGTAAATATAGAGATAGTTCGTCAATTTTTTTATCACCCCTCGTAGTCAATTCTATAATTAAATCATGTGTATAACATCTACTATGTTATCGCACCATCTTATTTATGTAAAAACTTTCAGATTCCGTGTTTTCTCTGCTCCTATTTTGTATTGTTTGATGGACTTTTGAGCTTGAATACTGTTCGTTATCTCCATATATTTCATTTAAGATCTACTGTGTCTTCACGCAACACCAGAGCATTCTCTACTGCTCTTAATTATATATTTTCGTTAGCATAAGTGAACTATATTATGTGTAGAGTGTTCGAAATGTTTTATCTTAAGCGTATGAATTTAGATAAGCACGCTTAAATATCTAAGCAAAATGTTTTGAGTCTTGTAAAAGTTTGGTAAATCTATTCATTCGAGTTTGTTTTGAGGTAAAAATGTACAATTTTTGAAGAATAAAATCAGCACCAGCAAATTGAAATTTTTAACCTTTATTATTTTATGTTTTTTATCGTATTAGAATGTATATTTTCAAGAACACGATAAGTTTTTTCCTTTATTTACGATTAAAACTTCATAGAATGAATTTCAGAATTGTATATCATAAGTAAAATGTGGTATTTTGAGAATTGTAAATTAAATTTTAGATTCAGATTTAAACATATCGGAATATGCTGCGGAAGTCTTTATCCATATATATAAATTTACTATTGTACGTAAATTCTAGCTATCTTTATCCGATAAATCATGCTTTGTACAAGATATTACAGTTTCTGCTGTATAAAGTTTACATTTATGTAGCACAGAATGTCTTAAACAATAGCTTCAGTTCTCTAAACTATACCTTTCGATGGATGAACCTAGTTTATCCAATGCAAATCTGCGATTCGCTCGACTACTTTTTTTTTATCAATTTGGCTTGTCATAATGGTGTTCGAATTACTAAACTTCAATCATACTTCCCGGTGAGGTATGCTAATAAGGGGCACAAGTAGTACCCATTGGAATTCCAACAGATTGTTGGAAGACCTGACCTCCAAAAACTACATAGATATTGTCAATCAGAAAATCAACCATCTTTTTTAATATCAACTTCAGAGTACCTGTGTGTACAATCTGAACGTTTTTTAACAAAATAATTTTGCAAATATCCATTTCCCAAACGTGAAAAAACCTATTTCGTGGTGGTGATGGTGGGGTCCACGTTTTCTAGGAAGGGTCCAAAGTCATTTTTTTTATTTACTTTAGTATATACTTTTGATAAATCTGCAAATTCCAGGGGGTCCGGACCCCCCCCCCCCAGCTTTTTACCCCTTTTTTATGGATTTTTGGAATCCACTATAAGTAATTTAAATTCATTTTGATTGTTGAGAATATTAAAAATATTTAAAACTGACATATGGTTTTGAAGAATTTCCTCCTTAGAAAGGAAGCTATGGGTATAGGTTGGATTACCACTTGCAGAATTAAATTCTAGTTCCTCTAAAATACAATTCAAATAATAAGCCTTACAAACAAAGACAGTGTTGTTACCTGCTATGTCAGCGAGGACCAGTACATACTGATCGTGTAATCCATCTAATTCTTGTTTCACTTCTGCATTGTCGAAGACAGAAGGATAGATGGTTTTCATGTTGCTCTTCAATCGCTTAATGCGCGATTTCAACATCCATCTTATACATTTAATCCATTCTGACAAAGTGTCAAGGTCTTTTTTATATTTGGCCCATCGTCTGGCTTAATCTTCTACTGGATTCATAATATTTATTAAATTAATACGCCAGTTGAAAGATCGGGGTTCCCTAAACTTTGGCCCTCTTATAATAAGAGATTTGAGGTCCTCAATATTAACCATATTTACGTTACCAGTAATGACGTGTCCAGCAGGACTATAGTTGTAGGATGAAGAAAGATATGAACACGTTGCAGGATTATGTTTCATATGTTCGATATCTAGGCACGGTAGAGTTTTTTTTTATAGTTAAAAAATTGGGAAGCAAATGACTCGAGGTACACGTTGTTTCTTTACATTTCTTTGCAGTATTGCCCAGTTGTTTCTCGTGTGCTTGACAGATAGTTTCTGATTCCGTCCTTCTCTATATCAGTCTGTTTCTATGCCTCTAATGCTTCCATTGTATCACATTATTGTATTATATCCCTTTCTTCTAGCTATAGATATTGTATTTTCTCCTCTGTCGAGTTTCTGATACTGAGTTGAGTTTCCACGGTCTTGTACATTTTTTTGCTTTGCAAGCAATAGCATATGTAACGCTGAGCTGACCCCAACAGTGTTATATTAATGCTTCAAGTTTTATATATATATTAGGTTTTATATACATACACAAAGTTAAATTAGCCTTTTAGAAGAACAATTTCTTGAATAACACAATGTCCGCACACAATGGCTACATCAATGAAACTTTTCTACCTCTCGAAGGAAAAAAGCGAACTCCTCCTTAGTTAACTAATTCAGCTTTTTTTCGAAGAGCTCTCAGAAAGTCCTCTGAAATGATACAAGGAAAAATTCTTTAAGGTTTCAAAAAGATTGGTTCGGCTTTTACTTCGAAATATAAAACGGAGAAAATTTGCATATTTCGACTGTCCACATGGCAAAAGTGTCCATTTAAAAATCTGAAATGAGGAAAGCACAAATTGATCTGGTGATTATTAATTAGTTTCATTAAGATTGTCCAGGTCATCTGTAAGAACACTCTCCAAAAAAATGTAACCCGATTTAATTGAGTCAAAAGACTCAGATATACACATGTAGCTGAGAATACCTGGTTTTGTGGAAGTAACAGAAACGTTTTACATTTCTGATCAGTTTTTTTTAAAGTATATTTATAAATACTTACATGTTTGAACTTGTATATTGATCAATTTAAACAACACTTTAAAGTTGGAATTCCCATTGCTATCATTTCATGCCCATATCACTTTGAAGTATTCGTGGTAAGAAAACAGTTTTTCACAGTCCTTACTAGAAGTATGTTAACTATAGCTTATTATAAACACGAAAATATTGTTTTACTTTACTTTCATTTAAGCTCGATGATATATCAATATTTCTGTATTGTAAATCATGTTTCTGTTCACAGCAGTATAGAGAGCACCATGGTCTTTTAAAAAAAAAAGCCAATATATTACTGGGAAAAGTCTTTTTTCAAAGTATTTTCAGGTGAAAATGTGTTCAAAAAGGCATATACACAAATTGTAACAATATTTTTTATGATGATCATTTGCCTGTGAAAAAATAATTTTAGAAACACGTATAACTCAGTGTGTATTGATTTTGTATGAACAAACATGTCTGCATTTCAACTGAATAATTGTTTGATTTAAATATCTTTAAAGGTACTATAGTTGTATCGATGTGGGCATGTATAAAACATACTGAGGCATTTTTATCTCCATAAACGAATTTAATTTTATGGTACCCTAAAGCAATTTTTCTACTTTCTGTATTAAAGACAGTGCATATATTGACAACTTACTTGTGTTTTAAACAAGAATTTTTTTATCTACGCATCAGCTTTAGCTGTGGGTCCTACTTTCTAAAAAGCCCACTTATTCAGTATGGGATTGATTCGAAAAGAATTTGTTTATAAAGAAATGAATCTTAAAAAGCGAATCACAAACTCTATGAAAGTCCGAATCTTTTCACATAGAAATATATACAAGTAATTTATCAGGTATATAGAAATGAATAAAAACGTCAATCAGGCCCGTAGCAACGGTTTTAAAAGTGGGGACCGGGGGGGGGGGGGGGGGGGCAGCATCTAAAGGAAAATTTACTATAGCAAAATAATGTAATCAGAAAAAGGGGGACAACCAGCATCTAAAGGAATTTACTATAAAAAGATAATACACTCAGAAAAAAAGTGGGCCCCCCCCCCGGCCTGTCAATGCAGCAGAGCTTTGTTGTATGATTGACTATTATAATATTGATGAATATTACAACTTTTACTTTCTTTGTAGATGGTAAAGTATATATATCAGAAATACGGAGTCTTCGGCACAACCTGTGTTTTTATCCTATTCATTCTTGATACAACTTCTGCACCGTCAGTAAGTAAATTTAATATACATTAGAACTTAATAATGCATTTCGTTTGTTCAAATAGTTAAATTTAAATAAGACCATACCCAGAGGCAAAATCTGCAAACTTCTGACTTAATTTTTTAATTGCACAAAAAAATATCACAGATAGATTCATCTCTCTTAGCGTTTACAAATATAAAATGTAATATTTGTCTCCATGACAACCTCAGATGAATCGACAGCGATGAATATGAGAAAATTTTTATTCATAAAATGATTACATAGTCGTTTAAATCGTAGCTGCAGAACTGTAGCTCTTTGCTTGAGAAAATTCGGACAAAGCTTTGTCTGTTCGAATTTTCTCAAGCAGAGAGCTACAGTTCTGCAGCTATTTAAATCGATGTTTAATCGACTATTCATTCGACTTCTTCAAAAAAAGAATCATAATGCATGCTGATCCTGGTTCAGCTTCGAAAACACAATGGGTATCTTTTAATACACAAAGGCTTTTCAGCTTTGTATTTAGTTATGTCCCGATCCAAGTGGTTTTTTAAAACTTCGATTAAGATGGAAAGAATTTGATGGCTAAAAATGTAGAATTTTGAATATGCTTTAAAAGCTTAGCATGAAAACCCAGGAACTTAAGTAGAATTTCGTTGACCCCAGAGCAGCAATCGTTTATCATATAAATATAGGACATGATAAAACTTGTTAAACGCATCTCATCTTCTTTTTTTCCGTAAGTGCTTTTTATCCTAGAGATGCATATTTGAAAGAAAATTTACAAGCCTTATTTTTAAACAAATAAATGTGTTTAAAAAATGCGATTAGTTTTAAAATTGAATAGGGGATTTGCCAGGAGGATTGAACCATGACTTTAAAAATTCTAATCATCTGGGCTATACTGACAATGAAACTATTTTGTATAAATATGAACCAGATTGTCAAAACTTGTTTGCTTATTTTTCGTAAGCATTTTGTGAATTGGTCAAAGCGTCAACATGATATTCAAGTGGCCATGCCATCAAGATGTTCCTTACTAATCGAAACTTACATAAATCGTTATAAGAGATTATTAACCAATTTTAATTTCTGATTTAGCAGCATGAAGTGTGGAAATTTAAAAAGTTTCCTATCAATGAAACCGGTGGGGACTATACATGTAGGTTTCCTACTCGTCTGTCCTTCTTTCTGTTTGTCAGTCTGTTCTTCTTGTTTTCAGCCCTTTTTTTACTAAACGGGCTGATTTTTGGTATATGAGTATACCTTTATGGGTTACAGACCCAGTTAGCATTGCATTCCACTTCGATGATATTTGATGGAATTATGGCTTTTTTATTTTCGAGGGAACCAGATTACACTTGCCGGTAGAAGAATAGTTTTGCTTTAGCAATATTTTCAGAATGTTTGTTTATTTTAAACTTCATTAACTTTGTTTGAAAGTTACGACAATTTTTACGAATGGCTGTTGATGATAAAGAAAAGTTAAATTGAGTCCATTGTGTATTAAGCTTATATATCTATTTTCAGAATTTATTTATAGCAATGTTAAAATAAAAAAAAACTTCTTTCATAATCACTCGGAACGATATTATTTTTGTCCCTCGATAGTATCGATGACCTTCAAAAATGCTGCCTTTGGCCTCGGGTATCAGTTTTCCAGGTCTGCCCTTCTAACTCGGGACAACAGTTTAACTTTTTTTCGTTGTCATGAAATAAGCGTATTGTACATAAAAAATATAACCTCAAGTTTATAACTTGACCCATTTGACTGACACGAGTAAACGTCCTATTGTTTTTACAAAATTGCACATCCCAGAACAGAAGACATTCTCAGCTTTCTGGAAAATATCGCCTTTGATAGAACGTAAAGATTGGAAGCATGGATCTGGCTACATGCATTTCTTGAAATTCAGCATTTGTTATTACCCGCTTTATCGTCTGTACTTTGGATCATCAATTACAACAATATTCCTGAAAATTATGAGTTTTAGTCATACATTTGATTTGAATTTACAAAATACCATGATTTTATAAAGATTTTATCTTTACAAAATATAAACATATTGTAAATGATATTTTTTCCAGGCATATAACTTTGCCTTTAAAGTGTTTCCTGTAAAAGAGTGTCGATGAGCAAAGAAGATTGGAACATGGCAGCAGCTCGCTTGAATTGTAACACAACGCATGGATACCACTGCGTCCCTGATAAATATTTTACATCGCTCATTGAATTCTGTTATCCCCAGGGCTATAGGTTGCCCTTTGAGCAAGGTTTTCATTATATATATATATATATATATATATATATATATATATATATATATATATATATATATATATATATATATACATATATATATATATATATATATATATATATATATATATATATATATATATATATATATATATATATAATTTTTTGCATGTTGTTTAACGTCCCTCTCGAGAATTTTTCACTCATATGGAGACGCCACCACTTCCCGGTGGAGAGCTGCAAATTTTCTCCTATACTCGGTACTTACGGCAGTGAGGGATCTTTTTCGTGCCAGCACCTACTGTGACACGGGACCTCGGTTTAAACTGTCTCATCCGAAGGACCGGTCTCGTCGTTCCAAAGTGGGATTCGAACCAACGACGTAAGGATCAACTCCTTATACCGCAAATCTAGAGCAGACGCTTTATATATATATATATATATATATATATATATATATATATATATATATATATATATATATATATATATATATATATATATATTGGTCAAGGTGAGGTAAATTATCAAATTATCATTTAATATCGATAATGTCTTGGGCAAAGTATTGTAATTCAAAACGTGGTTCATAAATGGCTTATAAAAATCAATATTTTGAGAAATTGCTTCATATGGTAATTCCAAGAAGAAACCGAAACGCCATTTGCTGAAGGTTTAGTATATGTTTTTGTTCAAGAATAATTTTTATCTTCTTAAAGCTATTTTACACAGATATGTATTAATGTTATTTTACTCGGATATACAAATAGATTTGATTGTATGAATGAAAACAAACCTCAAACTATTCCATCCCATTTCTAAATAAAGTTTTAATTACATGCTGCTTTAAATAGTATACGCATAATTTACCATTTACAGGAAATTGTTTGGAATTAGCAGCCGATGGGATTTTAAATCATGTCCGGTGCGCCAACACTTTTTCCAGTGGTTGTCCGGACAGATTTTACTTCAGCAATGAACTTTACAAATGTAAGTCAGTTACTAATTAACAAGAAAGAATTAGAAATAGAAACAAATTCACATTCTATTCTGTTTCAGAAATCAAATTAAATAATTTAACAATGTAATTCACACTTCATAATAGGGACCTTTTTGGATGATTATTTCTCGTATAAGAAAAAGTTGTTATTTTTCTAAAGGTCTTCGTTGATGTATTTTTTTTTCAAACCTGATCCCTGAAGAGATGGTCTTAAAAGCATTTAATAAAGGATTTACAAAGCTATTTCCTCATTAATATTTTGAACATCTACAGTGTAAGAAAATATTTACCTAAAAGACCTTCCGTCACCACCATGACACATTTTTAACATGCCAATATTTTTGGGGGCTTTAAATTCATTACAGTTCATGGTTTAAAGGTATGGTTGGTACACGGTTTTAATACATAACTGCACATTGACCTTGATTTTGATGTATGATATTGAGTAAAGATTATTAATCAACTTGAATTCAAAGGCAGCAGCATCATTTGCTCTGAATTCACTCCACTGAACTGTCTAAAATTGTATTTAACCATATTATTGCCTTAGTCCTTAAACTTTAAGACATGTCCTTAGTCAGATCCAAAAATAGGGTATGATGAGCAGTATACAACAGTTGAATAGTACCAGTAAAGGGTTTCAAAGTTGTGGCCCGAACGAGATTTGTGACAAAAAGACGAACCAACAACCTAGGAAAAAGAATACCTCCCCACTTGGTTCCGGATGAGATAAAGTTATGAAAACTTGCATCCTCCGAATAAGTTCATATTATTTACTTTTATAACAGTTCCTAAGTGTTTGACGATAAATACGGATCTGAGATGTTTTGATGCGGATATTGAATGCATATATTCACGGTAAGAACATACTATGTAATATTAGATATGTTTGATTCATTTCTTAATGAGTTTATATAAAAATCTGTTTATTTTTGCGATCCATCCATTAAAACAATATTAAAGACCATGACCTTTTATATTAGAATTGAAATTGGCTTTCAAAATATTTGTGGCATATGTGTATAATGGCATAAATATAAGAATTTCATTTACTTTTCTTAGTAGTGATTAGTTATCTGGAATCATTTTGGTTTTCAGATTAATATCAATTTTATCAAATGATATTGCTTCTAGAATGAATCCCTGGCTTCAGTCTTGTAACTATTAATTTTGAAATAATTTTTAAGGTCATTATACATCGTATACCTTCAATGCTAAATGAAGCTTTCTTTCAGTCTAACGAAAAACAAAACAGCGGAACAAGAAGATAAAAGCACTGCCGGTTATAACACTGATAGCAACCTGGCGGACAACATAGATACAGGCAACTCAACCTTGATTATTGTGACAACATTACTCACAGCAATTATCATTTCGTTACTCATTCTTGCAGCTTTCATTTACGTACGTAGATACAAATGGAGAAGAAAGCAAGGTAAATTATAGCCATAGCTTACACATCAAATTGTAAAATCCCAGTAAACTTCACGTATATTAAAATATTCAACATTCTCATTGAATGGCTGATAGCACGAGTATGTTTGAGCATCTATCACACTTTTAATTTGATATATGAGAATTACAAGTGAAGGTAAAGTTTAAGGTAAAGGTAAGTGTTGATTGATTGATTGTATGTTGTTTTACGTCCCATTCGAGAATTTTTCACTCATATAGAGACGTCACGATATACAGGTGAAGGGCTTCAAATTTTGACCTTTACTTGGCACTCAGGGCCATTGAGCAGTGAGGGATCTTTATCGTGCCAACGCCTGTCGTGACAAGGGGCCTCGGTTTTTAAGGTCTCTTCCGAATGACCCGCAACTGTCACTTCAAAGTGCCGAGCGCATGGCGAAGGAACAGTTGCTACCCATCTTTTATCGACTTAGGTAAGTCGCGGCCGAGATACGAACTCACGACCTACGGATCACGGAGCGAGCGCTCTACCGACTGACCTACCGTGAACGGTAAGGTAAAGGTAAGGGTAGATGCTCTATTATCAGCCTTCGATTTGACACTAATTGCGGTTATTCAAGACACCTCCTATAATACAAGTACTCTTTACAACTTCTGTTGAGTATCTGCTCACCAAGTACCAGTGTGAATTTTGCAATAATTTTAAAGTTTTTAAGGAATTTATAAGGATAAGGAGGGGGGGGGGGGGTAGGGATAAGGATATAAGGTTTACTAGTATAAGGATTATAAGATGTTATAACGATCAATATACAATAAAGTATATTGCTTACATTATGTAAGTCATAGTCATAAACGCCGACTTAAAAATGAATTATTATAAAAATTTACACTTGTCTTCTATATATATATATATATATATATATATATATATATATATATATATATATATATATATATATGAGAGAGAGAGAGAGAGAAGGTGTGTGTATCCATTCCATCGCTGCTGCATCAGATTTAAACTTCCGTAAACTTCATATTGAAGTAAGACATTTTTTGCCGACTTTCCCCTTGATTTTTCGTTATAAATATATAGTAATAATTTGCACATGTTCATATAATTTCCTGATTATTTTTCAATTTATTTAGGAAATGCTACAGCAATCTTAATTTCTTTACCAAATTTTGATAATGCTTCACAATCTAGCCATAATGTTTAAGCTATTTCATCTTCAGAATATGAAACTGGAATAGAGGATAACAAAAGTTATGTATTGGTAGAACATGAAACAAAATTGGAAGAAGATGAAGCCGAAAGACCTCTCATGGACGGTAAAACAATTATCAATTTATATGAGAAAACAGACGGAGAGGAAGGAAACGAAAACCTCAGGAAAATACACAAAATTATTACCGATAGTGATGAAAATGGATTTGATTCTTTTATCGGTCATCTTGATAATAAAACGAGTCTTCTTGAAGAAACAGATGCCCGAGGATTCAACAGTTTACATCTTGCTGCTAAAGGGAGTAAGCTTAAAATTTTTGAGAAGATAATTGAGTGCAATGTGCGAATTGATTCAAGGGTGGTGAATGATGGACGCAATTGTTTGCATATAGCTGCTAATCATGGAAACTACCAGGTCTGCGATTATATTCTGAAAGATTATAAAAACTTATTTAAATGTAAAGACAAGTATAACATGAATCCTGCGCATTGGGCGGCATTAGCAGGAGAAACGCCTATTTTGGAACTTATGATGACACGTGGTTGTGATTTGTCCGAGAAAACAGAAAAATATGAAGAAAATATTGTTTTATTCGCTTGCATGGGGAAAAGTTTACCAGTCTGTGAATTTGTTTATTCCAAAGAAAATATTGCTTGGGTGTTAAAAGCAAAAAACAGGGAAGGTTGGAACTCAATTCAGTACGCAGCAAAAGCTGGAGATCTTGGCGTATTCAAGTTCCTTGTTGAAAAAGGAGTAGATATTGCAAATAAATCAAATAAAACTGGGAAAAATTGTTTGCATACAGCATGTGAAAAAGGTCATGTCGACATTTGTAGGTATATTTTGGAAAAAAGTCCGGAATTAATTTATGATGAAGATAAAAGTGGACAACATGTTGGACACTTTGCAGCAAAAAGTGGAAACACTGAAATATTAATGTTGCTTTTAGAAAAACTGGATATCGATGATTTAAGGAAACCCACTGCTGATAATATAAATATTCTACATGTAGCGTGCAAATATGCAAGATTAGAAATGTGCAAAATGATATCTGAAAAATTTCCTTCTTTGGTACATGAAATGACTGAAAAGGGTTGGCAGGCTGCTTTATTTATCACTGAACGAGCCGGGGCTGAAAATGATCGAATTCATATTTTGGAGTTTCTCGTTTCGAGGCATAATCTTGATGTTTATCATGTATCAAGATCGGGGAAAACCATTCTGTATAATGCTTGTGTTAACAGGTCACCTAAACTTGTGAAGTATTTGTTAGCAAAATATTCAGACTTACCAGATATTGAGAAGTCCATGAACCCGTTCGAGGCAGCAAAATCAAAAGAAATCGATAACATTGTTCAAAGGCATTACCAAACAAAAAGTTCTTGAAAATATTTCAGACATTGAAATCTTCATTTAGCATTTAACTCCATGTACTATTGTGTCTGTGATAATAATGTTTTAAATCATGGGTTGATTGAGTTTTTGTCTATCATCAGAAGAGTTCCATTCGAATTTCCCACTTTGCCAACTTTAGTTAAATGTGAAATATTGAGATCAAGTGAAGTTTTATTAACTTTTTGTGACAAAAAACTGTTATTTTGTGCAATGTTTGAAGGACACAATATCAGACTGACAAATTATTAAACATTCAAAAACAAAACAATCATTTAGGAAGAAGTGAGAAAAGTGTTATAATTAGGAAGAACTAAAGGACCATAACAAACGGCCCCAAAGGCGATTGTAAAAGTGTCGCTAAAATATACCCAAAATACTTAGGTACACAATTGACTTTACATCGGAAATAATTGATCAAAAGATTTTTTGAAATGTTTTTAATGTAACATTATGTAATGCTATATAATTCTGAAAAACCTATGTTTTATAGGCAGCTGTCGGCTGGCTTGCGCCAAGACAGTCACGCTGGACAGTGCTCTCGTCCACTATATGGCAGAGCCTGTGCACATTGTTAATCAAATTGTTATCGTATGTATTTGGAGTTCAGCATCATAATTCCACACTGTTTCGATGCACAGTTTAGACGGTTATAAATACATGGGCCACAAATCCAATCAAAAATTGGATCCACCCATGTGCACCCATGTCGCTGAGTGGCTATATTAAAATATTTCGGTCAAACCGTTTAGTCTAAGGAGAAACTTCGAGAATTCCAAATATTCACAAATTTGAAAAGTGGAACGTCCTGACTTTGTGAATCTAAATCCAGAGGTAAAAATTTTCATTGATAATTACGTGTTTATGTGTCTATTCACAAATTAAAAGTAAGAGAACAACACTGTTTTCCTATGGATAAAATTGACCTACACTCAAGCAATAGAATATGCCTTTAATTAACAGTGAAAAAAATAAACAACCACATTGAAAGATACGATAAAGCTCATAAAAATATTTACGTCACCGATATTTAGGTTACCGTGTTTTAAAGTTAATTAGAATTTAAAAATCGAAAGCTTTTTGAACAAATTTGCGGGTAAAACTTAATTATTTAAAAACAGAGAAATACATTGTTTCCTACACTGGCATTTTTTCTTTCTGCAACAAAAGTGTACAGATGCAAATGGAAGTGCAAATATGAAAAAAAAATATATATTTTTTGCATCTGTATGATTTGAAAATTGAATTGACATAAAAGCATTCTCCAGTAGGATTATGGTCTAAAAACCGGATGTTTCCATTTTGAGCAATTTGTTTACTTTGTACAATTTTAAGAGCAAAGTTTTTACGTAACAATTCGTAAGGTCAATATTGTTTGTGCTAAATTATTTGCATTATTTGTATTTTGTTGCTTGTTTGATCTGATAGTGTATCGTCCATGGTTATACACTCAAATTTAAATTTTAAAAAAATTATATATTATACTAAATATTTATAATATAAGAAGGCAAATTTTACATCTTATTATGCCCGGTAAATTTTTACATAAAAAAGACAATTTAATTTGAATTGTTATTAAACAAACTGTTCGTTAATGAAATTGCATATTTTTCAGAAAGAATTGGTAAAATTATATGATTGTGTTATTCAACGCCTATAAATGTTAATCATCGATAAATGATTTTTTTTTATTAATCCAGATTCGCTAATTAAAAATATGCTTCTTGAAAAGGGTTGACTTCAGGCTTATTTAGGATACCATAATCAATATTTACAATATTAAGGGTTTAAGCATTGACTTATACATACAGAAAGAGTTAAGCTCCAGACAGCTCAGTACTATTAGAACTCCATATTGTATAGACGTAGGAAATGTAGTCCCGCATATGGCATGTCAAATGTTGCAATATTCGATCTTTTCCATTTGTATTGTATAATTTTCTATTTGTATTGTATAATTTTCCATTTGTATTGTAAAAGTTTCCATTTGTATTCTATAATTTTTCATTTGTATTCTATAATTTTCCATTTGTATTCTATAATTTTTCATTTGCATTGTAAAATTTTTATTTGTATTCTATATTTTTCATTTGTATTCAATAATTCTTCATTTGTATTGTATAATTTTTTATTTGTATTGTATAATTTTTTATTTGCATTGTATAATCTTTATTTGTATTGTATAATTTTCAATTTGTATTCTTTAATTTTTCCTTTGTATTGTATAATTTTTATTTATATTGTATAATTTTCCATTTGTATTGTATAATTTTCCATTTGTATTGTATAATTTCTCATTTGTATTGTAAAATTATAGAATACAACTGGAAATTTATAGAATACAAATGGAAAATTATACAATACAAATGGAAAATTATAGAATACAAATGGAAAATTATAGAATACAAATAAAAATTATACAATACAAATGAAAAATTATACAACATAAATGAAAAATTATTGAATACAAATGGAAAATTATACAATGCAAATAAAAATTATACAATACAAATGAAAAAATATACAATACAAATGAAATATTATAGAATACAAATAAAAATTTTACAATACAAATGAAAAATTATAGAATACAAATGGAAAATTAAAGAATACAAATAAACATTATACAATACAAATGGAAAATTATAGAATATAAATGGAGAATTATAGAATATAAATGGAAAATTATACAATACAAATGGAAAAGATCGAATATTGCAACGTTTGACATGCCATACCCGCAGTACTGGTACTGTGTTTAGGGGGGGGGGGGGGGGGCTACTACGTCGGGTTTAAAAAAAGAAGTATCCTCATGTTGGATGCAAAGAAACGGATGAAACTTGAATCAGGGACCTATATACTAATATAGTATATAGGTCCCTGCTTGAATCCATCCCTTTTTTATTGCTTGCAAGGTATACGTATATATGATTATCAACCTAATATTTCTCATTAAAATTGTTGCTTAGGCATAGAAGGCATGTGGCTATGTTTTTCAGGTAATTAATATCTAATTTACGTTAATATGTTGATTTTTTCAAATGTTTTATACTGCTTGTGAAAGCGTTATCGAAAAACTCACAAACAAAACCTTTGTGAGTTTTCCGATAAAGCTTTTTTGTTTGTTATCTATGTGCGATATTTACGTTACATTTAACATACTCTTTGTAATTAGGTAATGATGAAATGTTTTACATTCTTATCTTTAAGATAATGTGCGTTTCTTTGACCTGATAAATATTGAATAAAATAGTAAAGCTTTTTGAGAATAATATTTTTTTTAGCTTAATACCAGATTTGAAATTCTTGTTAAGATAAAAACAAAATAATTTCTTTTAAATTAAAATTATGTCTGTTTTGTTTTTACTATTAATCGAATTAAAGACTCCATTAAGTTATGTGCAGATAGTCATTATATGGTAAATGGTTTTCTATATTTTAAATGTATTGATTTACATAAGTAAGATTGGAGGGTTTAATTATTAACAAGGTGTTGGTAAATGAGACATTTTGGTGATTTACATAAATCTGACAGCGTTTTAGATATATTCATCACACATTCCCTGATACTCTTATACAGTTCTGCTGTATGAAAGGTGTACTTTTTCTACATCCTTGGCTTTATACCATCCCCATATCAGATGCAAAACTCAGCACACGACTAATATAAACCTTAAACATTACAATATTAAAATTAAAAATTTTCAGTCTATTACACTTTACATGGTTTTTCTTCTCTGTGATGCAAAATGTTTGAAAATATACCATTAAAATTAAACAAATTCATTAACTATTTCTACAGCATTCCCAGCATAGGTCCTATGTTCATTATCTATAATACTTTCGTTGTTTCTACAAACTAACTTTAAGTTTTCTCAACATTTACAGTTAAACGCATTCTTCTGTATAAGAATGTAATGAATCTAAAATACATGTATTTTGTAAACCATCTGGTGTTTCTGACATTAATACTGTATCATCAGCATACATAAGTAAAAATAAATTAGTCATTTGCAATTTTATTGCTGGACAATTAGTAGATATAAAATGGCGCTCAAAATCATTATCGTACATTGAAAACAATAATGCTGACAAAATTTCCCCCTGCTAATACACCAACTGAAATAGTGAAATATTATGATAATGTTCCATGATGTTTTATACAAGCTTTCACATTCTGATAAAGTGATTTAAATTTTCCATTTATATCATGTAACTTTTAAAGCTTCACCCATAGACTAGTTGATATAATTAAAAGCCTTTTTATAGTCAACAAAACAACAATACAATCTTTATCTTTTTCTAACCATCTTATTAGCCCCGATTTTTAACATCTTCTTAGCCCGGATTTTTCAATTCGCGACATTTTATTATGAATTCTGTCGAAGATGCAGCCAGATGTTTGGCTGCATATAAAGGGCAAAATCTGAACTCTGTCAGAATGGATTAAATGTTTTAGAAATACATGTATATTAAAGAATCGTGTTACAAAGTTAAAAAGGCAATACACAAACCATCTATCCTTCCGTTTTCACTCGGAGAGTGATAAATGAATTAGAAAAACTACATGAACAATATGTTATGGTTCCAGCAGACAAGGCTTGTATGAAAATAACAAGGTTAAAAGATCAGAAGACAACAAACCATTGTTAAATGATAGTTGTAAGGTTAAGTATTCAGATTGCAAGTCAGTATTACGTCAATTTAAGAGGGTCGACCCTCTGATGAGAGAGAAAACTTTCCAGTAAAAAAATCTAATATTACTCATAGTTCACTTTACCAGAGTTAACTCTTATTGACTACTCAAAGGTCTCAATTATTAAACTCTGGTAAAGTAAACTATGAATAATATTAGGATATATAATATTATGCTTCAATCATTCTTGCCAGAGAGGTATATCGTCGCGTTTGTATACTCGTATTTATCTTTATAATATTTATCAAGCTTTCTAACAAACACAAGTCTACAAATTTTGAACATAACCACAATAACCCTAACTTTAGCAGCTCACGGTTAAACTGAGTTCATCGATTGTTCTCTGAAAAGTAAATAAAATGAAGCAACTGTGGTCGAAAATTATGCCGAATGATGCAAAGAAAACGTTGTTGCACCACATTTACATGTACGTACATGTATTACTGTACGATTTCACATGACGTACAAGTGAGTGTTTGTGAGTTCATGATTGAGTGGTATTGAGTAATAAACTTCCCTTTTAATTTCTTCCTTGATAGATTTTGTCTGTTTATATGATTTTTTTTTTCAGTTTTTTTTTTCCTTTGTCAACATCACTTTTATGAGGACTGGGATTATGAAGATTTTTGTGCATGTCATACTTGTTTTTGTCTATTTACATGACGTCAACGATATGAACCTTATAACTGGGTACGTTTATTCGTGCATTTTGTTTCAGCAGAAAGTGAAGTTCATTATTACCGGCTTTGTATATACATTCAACAGTTTTCACAATTTTTTTTTCTGTGTGGCCTCATTTATATTCATATTCATAGTTGTTTCCTTTTACATTGATTAGCTCTTTATAAAAACTTGCACCTTATGTGTCATGCAATGCAACATTAACATGAATTAAAATGATTTAAATAAGATGATATCATGGTGAAAAGACGGTGAGAAAATGAATTTTTAAAGAATGATTAACAAGTTTAAATAGAATGTAATTTATCAAGCACACGTTATGCAAACTATGGCATAGTGCAATGCAAAGTATATACATGTAATATATTTAACATTTTAGCAATATGGATACAAATTTAACGTGACTCAAGTTGAAAAATGCCCAATGAGTAAAGAGGAATGGGACGCTGCGTGGACCAGACTGAAATGTAACGAAACACATGGATACCACTGTGTTCCAGACAAAAACATGACATCCCTGATAGAGTTCTGCTACATACGTGGAAGCAAACTTCCATTTGAGAAAGGTTTAATGAAACTTTTCTTGTGCATAACAATTATACTTTAGTAGAAAATATGAAAAATGTAATTCAATTTCAAATACATCATAAAATGGGTCAAGAAATTCTTAAAAGCAAATATGCATTCCACATACAGAAGATCATGAATCCCCCTTCATTGACTGCTTTACTTTTAATTAACTTGAGATCAGGGTGATATCCACTCTCAATCATCTTCTTGCAATATTAAGAGTTAAATGTAGTCTGCTCTGTATGTATTCTTCCTCTGGTTTATTATAAGTATTTGCAAACCTTCTCACTCAGTCTCACGTGTCCAATCCCTTTGCTTACCTTTTTGTGCTGACAGGGAATTGTCTTGAATTGGCGGCGGATGGCATACTTAACCATTATCCCTGTGAGAATTCATTTCCCTGTGGATGCCCAGATAGATTCTTCTTCAGTAATGAAATATATAAATGTAAGTCGTTTTCAGTACTTCTTCTTTACTGAAGTGCTAAAGGTTTTGCTTTCTCATTGCTTAATGCCAATCGTTTTACAAAATGCAAATACATAGCACACAAGTTATATGTTACTGGATTGTTTTGAGAGACATTCTTTTTAATATCAAAAACAATTTTGATTATTTTTGCAAACCTTCATATTGTAAGTAATAGAAAATTAAAAGTTGCATTCCTAGGAATAAAAAGTTTTCAGGACTGTTCATATAACGCACCTAAATTCTTCTTTTATTTCTAGATCCTAAATGTCTACAAATCAATCAAGAACTTGGTTGTTTCCATGCTGATATTCAATGCTTTATTTGGGTGAATTAAAAAAAATGACCAAATGCATATTTATCAACCCACACTAAAAATACATGCAATGAAAATAGATTTCTATGTCTCAGCATATGTCTTTAGATAGTGTCTAAATACCTGCCAAATATCTCATTGATATCTCAATTAACAAAAAAGTTATGCCCAAAAATAATGCTAAAATTGTCAGGAGTGCAACACCTTTTTGTGTCATTTTGAAATTTCAATATTTTTTGTGACATTTTGAAATTTCAATATTTTTTGGAGATCTGTGAAATAAAAAATAATGCTTCATGTTGAAGACTTTCCTGATAATACTCAAAGTATTGAGCTTTAAATGTGGACTGTCATAACTTTTGTTTAATCAAGTTGTGGCCATGGCTGATGTTTAAAAAAATGTTGTACCATGTCAGGAGTGCAACAGAAAAAATTTAGTGTTGCCGAAAAAACATCAATTGTAAAATTCGGGTAGGAAATTAAGACAAAAAAGAATTTTGGAAGTGTAAAATAATAACTGATATACATTTTAAAACTTAAAAATGTTATATAAATCACAAGCAGCATTAATGAGAGTCAAGTATATGTGCATACCCAAAAATGTCAGGAGTGCAACATTTGATGTTATGCTCCCAAGCATGAAAAAACTATTATCATTATATCATTTTCTGATTTATATTTTGGAAAATAAAGACACAAAGAACATTTTTACCAAATAGATTTATCAATTACAGGATCTGTCTGTGCTTCAGATCCATATTTCTATGGTCAGGAGTGCAACACATTTTTTTAAAGATTCAAGTTGTGTGACGAAAAAACTTCTATTAATGCTTAGAAGTATTCATTAATTAATAATGATCTTTTTGTATAATTTAAAGCTAAATTATTGACAGTTTTATTATTGAAATCCTTCCTTTTTTCAAGTTTATGAATTCAGATGTGTTTTTTATCTTTTTTGTGATTTTTTTAATGAACGTTAAAAATAAACACACTAAAACATTGTAATAAAATTCAAGTAATTCCTCCTCACCTTCACTGAAACAACAGAACAAGTTCTTATGCAATTTTCACTTCACAATTCTACTTTAAAAGCCCCAATGCCTTTGGTCAGGAGTGCAACAAATATGTTAGAATTATAAATCATCCAATACGAATAAAAATAACGAAAAAATGATGAGTAGAATTTTTCTGGTGGGTTACTGTGTTTGTCTTCTAAAGGAAAATATGCTTTAAAATATATTTTATCTTCTAAATATAATTTAAGCTAGTTTTTTGTTGTTGTTTTTTTTTTTTTTTTTTTTTTTTTTTTTTTTTTTTTTTTTTTGCATAAAATAGGGTATAGTTCCAGATAAAATGCGAATTTTAAATACTTTCATCTGTTTTAATTATGAAGTATTGGACTATAAATATTGCACAATTTCATTACCACTTGATGTTTCCAACACTTTATGAATGTTTGTGTTCTATGGTTTTAATTTTAAACTTTACTGCAGTCAGGAGTGCAACAAAACTGCTTCATAATTACCGATGGTTTTTAACTATCTTTACTAAAAAATAAATTGAAAGAAATGCTTGATACTATTTGATGTTCAAAACACTATGTCTATCAACAAATTACAGAAATTTTACAGTCAATTCAGGGAATAGATTTCATCATTTCACATATATTTTAAATACAATTCATATATACTACACTTTGCAAATAATCATGTTTTAAGAAAAACCTGCTGTAAACGATGAAAAATATCAACACTACAAATTGATTTACAAAGTAAGAATGGGTTATTGTGTGTTATAATTTTTAAAACAATATTAAATAAAATACATATCAGATGTCAGGAGTGCAACACAAAAATGTAACATAGGGTCACTTCAAAATCTAGTATTTTTGGTAAGAGAACTCGTATATAACAATTCTTTTTTTGGCTTAGATTTAAAGAATTGACTTGAACGGACAAAACAGTGAATTTTGGGGAATTTTATTGCTTCATATTTTTTTCATCTTAAAACTTTTCAAACCAGAATTGAAAAAATAATGTAAAATAACAATCAAAAAGCCAATTTTTGTCACATGTACAAGAGAAGATACTCATTCAAGGTCTAGATTTAATCATTTATACCCCTTTTACCATTTTGAAGCATAAAAAAACTATAATTTCTTGTGATTATGTATTTTAGAAAGTCTTTTAAGGTGTAATGATATTTTCTTTTTTCAAAAGAAATTTTACTAATAAAAATTCTGAAACTTTTTAATCCAATTGTCTATTCTATTGCCACTTCAGGATTTTAAACTAGAATGCATTTGCAATATGATGATATAGGTGAAAAATATGTTATAAGTAGTTGAATTTTGCCAAAAAAATTCAGTTTGATGGTCATTTTTTTTAATTCACCCATTTCAAGGTATGTGTTCTTTTAAGAGCCGGTCTCTTTAACTTTAACTCTAATATATTGGCTGGACACAGCATCATAGTCTAAGAATTTCTCCAAACTTTCTATGAGTAAAGTCTTTGTTGCCATAAACTTATATCAGGCAAAAATTGGTTGTTATGTGTTGTGGTTTCCACTGAACATTTTCCTTCTTGGTAACCAAATCAATAGTATTCTTTTCCTCATCAAACCAACAATATCAATATATGACATTCAATTTTCATTCTAGCTGATAGTACACTTTAAAGTGAGGTAGATAATCTGTTTCTCTCTCTCTCTCTCTCTCTCTCTCTCTCTCTCTCTCTCTCTCTCTCTCTGGATAGAATGTTGCTGTTATAACCTTTTTACACCAGACCTAGCATTTCTATTGTTTTTCCTGCGTTGTTGATTGAGTTTTAGCCTGTAACACCTATCAATTGTGAATACAGAGTGTTTTTCGTCTTTAAAATGTATGCCAAATGTATCCATGGCTACCACTTGGACTACATTCTACAATATTCTAATTAATTTCCTTACACCGTAAGTTACTATGAAGTGTAATATTTTGTGAGAGGGATTAATTTGGTTTTCTTAGTCTTTATTAAGGCTCAATAAAAATTCAAAAGTACCTGATCTCAATTTTTCACATTTTCCCGGCTGTTACCATGACAATCAAGAAACATAGCAACCAAATTTTATCTGATTTATTTTTTGGTTTCAAGCTATAACAGAGAGCAATGTTTCATCTCAATAAGTGACCATTCGTGCCAAAAAAAACTTAAGTGGTTAAGAGTATATAGCTCTTAATTTTCAAGAATCATGGGAAAATGCATACCAAGTACATGTACTAGTAATTACAAACAAGTCTCTACTAATTTTATTTTTCTTTCAAGTTTTAACAAAAATTTAAAAGAAGTTATCTTCTTAAACACAAATAGACAGGCAATTGCCAAAAGTATATGTCTAAATTAAAAGAACAAGCAAGACTTCTTTTTTTCTGTTGTTGTTTTGGTTTTTTTTTTTTTTTTTTTTTTTTTTTTTTTTTTTTTTAATTTTACATGTATTTTATTTTTATCTTTAAAGAGCTTTAAACCAAACGGCAAATCTCAAGATTGATGATGCAAAGATTTTCAATATATCTACCAAGTGCCACGATACTAAAATTCAATGTGTCGTGTCAAAGTAGGTGTCATATATTTTGTATGTATGTGTATACAATAGCCTATCTATACATTTAGGTACTGTTTTACATATTCAAAATTATCCATTTTTCAAACAGAACCCTTATATATATATATATATATATATATATATATATATATATATATATATATATATATATATATATATATATATATATATCACAATTCAACCTAAGATCTACTTTTTTATTGAATGCCTCTGCTCTATTGAACATAAACTTATCAGATACTTTTACCTTTTTTTTTTCGAGCAATGAACATTCCATTTTTGTATTCGTGAGCTTCGTTATTGCAACACAAAAATTAAATACTAGATCAATATTTCTTTTTCGAAATACCAAACATGATGTCAATATGCCTATTCATTAGAACTGTTTGGAAGAAATGCATAGAAGCAAGTACTATTACATATGTACAAATATTATTATATTGCAGACTTTCGTTCCACATAACATTCGTATCTGAAACCAACAAAAGCATCCAATATATAACTCCGAAAATGATGACACCTGGAAGATCATCTCTATAGTTATGATTTTAGTACTTGCAGTAATATTTGGCCTCGTCGTTTATGTGTCTTATCGGATACACAGAAAGTTTATTCAAATTACAGGTATGTCTAACGATCCTTGTACAAACTTTTCATTTCTGATTTTTTTAGAGTCTTTGCGCAAAAATGTTTTGAAGTAATAGATATGAGTGATTATCCAGTTTCATGGATTTGCGCATTTCGCTGATTTCAATTTGTATAGGAAAGGGGAGACAAATAATCACGTGTCCGCACGTTGGTTATCACCTCATAACCCCCATAAATAGACACTATACCCTTAAATACTCTTTAATCCCTCAAATAGACACTATACCCTGAAATAGACACTTATCCCTCAAATAGACACTATACCCTTAAACAGACACTTATGCCTCAAATAGACACTATCATAATGTTCTGTTTATTAAATATTGTTCAAATGAATACATCTTCGTGATTAGAATGCTCCTAGTTGTGGGTTCCAAACTACTAAGAGTATATTATAAGTATGTTAATTACAACACATTGCGACTCTCAAATTAAAATTAATACAATTTTCGGCTTTTTAAATGCTCAGTCTGAATTTTAAAAAATAAAAATTATTAATTTTACGATTTACGATTTTTGGTAATATTAAATCCTTGACTTTTTCAAAATCACAATATGTTCTTCTCTCACCATATCCAACCAACCTAACATCACTTCACAGCTGGGTCAGCTATAGAACCAAGAGTCATCAGAATTCAACCTCCGGAAGAACATTTGTTACAAGAAAGCCAATCAAACGTTCGGGACACGATTGGCCAGTCAGCCGGAAGTCCCCAGTCTACAGCTGAACACCATCAGTTACAAGACAATGGAACTAACTTTCAAGGTATAACTAATCATTATTTCATCTCAATTCTTCGTCTCAGATACAAGACAGTGGAACCTTAAAGGTATAACTAATCAATTCTTCACCTCAGTTACAAGATGGTGGAACGTTCAAGGTATAACTAATCTTTTTTTATTCAATTCCTTATCAACGAGGAAAAAGCGTAAAAAGTTAAAAAGTAAAACTGTGTAAAAAAAAAAATAATAATAATGTTCACTGGACTTTGAACAATATTTCATTCAATATATTTCATTCCAAAAAAATGAAGCAGGTGGAGGGATCGTTACACATTTTGTTAATTTTTCTTTTAATGTTACCATTTTGCAGACTCGGATTTTGCGAGTCTCATAGCAGCGTGTAGAAAGGGAGATGTACAAAGATATAATAAACTGACAACACCACTGGAATTTGATAAAGACTTACTGACAATAAAAGATAATATGGGATGGACAGTCCTCCATCATGCTCTATATTGGGGATGCCATGAAATCGTGTAAAGTTTATTGGGATTCAAAGAGACGGACTTATATCGAAGAGACAATACTGGAAGGATCGTTCTGCACTTGGCTGCAAAAAGAGGGAACACTGAAACTTTTGACGCCATTCTGCAAAAGGCTTCCAAAACCGATTTAATGCAGATCAAGGACAAAAATGGTCTGATCCGTTCTGTTACGCTGCCCATGCTGGACAGAAAAGTATACTAGAGGACATAAGAAGAAGGGGATTCGATATTACAAAGGTAACAAAATACGGTGAATCTACTGCACATCTCGCATGTATTGGAGAAAGCTTAGACATTTTGAAGATGGCTTCGGAAATTGATCAACAGTGTACACAGGAATCAATGAACAATGGACAGGAGAAAGAAGAGGAAATAATCAAGAGAACAAATAAGATGGACTGGAATACCCTCCAATATGCAGCCAAGTCTGGAAACACAGAAATTTTACAGTTCTTGGACGAGAGACATGTTCTTGTACATAATGTAAACGAAGATCTGAAATCTGCCTAACATTCTGCTTGTGAAAATGGACATCTTGAAGCTGGAGGTATATTGCTCAACATCATCCTGAAAGTATACATACCACAGATAAGACTGGGAGACATGCTGGCCATTTTGTAGCTAAATGTGGAGATGTAGAAGTTCTGAGATACCTGATCGAGGACTGTAATCTGCAAGCAAATGCACTGTCATCTCAAAATATTAACATTCTTCATATTGCATGTTCCCATGGAAGACTCCATATTTGTAAATATATAGCAGATAGATATCCAGAGTTAGTCAAACAAGAAAGCAAAAAGGGCTGGAATGCAGCTTTGTTTATAGGTGAAAAGGGGGGAGCTGATGAAGATAGGATAGACATTTTTGAGTATTTACTGAAAACACATAATCTCTTTGTGTATCATGTCTCTAGAGCTGGAAAAACTGTTCTGTACAATGCCTGTGTTAATAGGTCGTACATGCTCTGTGAACATCTTCTTAAAAACTATCCAAATCTATTAACTGTCGAACGTTCAATGAACCCTCAAAATGCAGCAAAAGATTCAAAGATAATTAATCTAATACAGAAATATTCTACAAGAGAATGACATACCAAACTTCAATTCAGTAAAAGGAATGTATCAGGCAATTGAATCTATGGGTAAAGGTTACACAGTGAACAATGAAAATATTACTGTGATAGGAAGTATAGATACACTGTGGCTCTGTATCTGTTATTTAGATACTAGGATATTTTTTTTCAACATTTTTAGTTCATCTGAGCTGAAAGCCCAAGTGATCTTTTCTGATCTATTTTTTCTGTCGTCCATCTGTAAAACTTTTTACATTTTCAATTTCTTCATTTTCAAGAACTACTGGGCCAATTTCAACCAAACTTGCCACAAAGCATTGCATCCTTGGATGGAGGGGATTCAAGTTTGTTTAAATGAAGAGCCTTGTCCTTTTTCAAGAGGAGATAATTTAGAATAAGTGTAAATTTAATGTCATCTTTTAAAAATCTCCTCAAAAACCACTGGACCTGAAAAGATGGAACTCGTGTGGAAGCATCCTCAGGTAGTGTAGATTCAAGTTAGTTCAAATCATGACCCCTGGGGGTAGGGTGGAGACACAATGTACAATCAAAGTTTTGCATAGGAATATATATAGGAAAAGTCATTATTAATCTTCTTCTCAAGAACAATAAAGCCATCAATAGTCATATTCAGGGTTGGCCCTAAGACCTGGGGGCCAGGAAATTTTCTTGCCTATAATGATGTAATCCGTCAGTTACTCTGGTATTCCCCCTCAACCCTCTGTTTGGGAGGAGCCTCAGACCCCCTACTACTTTTTTAATGTCTCCTGCTATTTCAATTCTTTGGGACAACCCTGATATTGATATGGAAGCATCATCAGGTTTATTCAAATCATGATCCCTGGAGGTAGATAGAAATATATAGTAGGGAAAAAATCTTCTTCTCAAGAATGGCAAAGGCATGATTTCATGTAGTCATAATAATAAAGTTGTAGATTCAATTTTTTTTTTCAAATTAGGACTCCCAGGGTAGGGTAGGGCCACAAAAAGTGAACAAAGTTTTACATAGGAATATATGGGGAAAAATCTACTGTTGAAGAACAGTAGGGCCACATGGAATCAGGTGAGCATTGAGACCCATTGTTGTTACCTTTTTCGTAAGATTTTTAAAATTATTATTGTTAAATATTTTATTTATTTTGGAGGGGGGTCATTTTTTTTTGTTGATATTTGAATTTTGAAGTTACTTTTGTTGTGTCTTAATGTACACTTTTTAACATGTAGGCCTAATACTAGTGGCTTTCATTTAATTATTCAGGTCATGCTCAAGGGGTCCTCAAGAAATTCAGAAAAAATGACCCTACATCTTAAATGAATTTCTCAGTATGTAAAACCACAGACCTCAAATCAACAGCTGATAGATTTTAAATAAACAAAAATGAATAATAATACCAATTTTAATTGTCTTTAAATTGCCACAAAAATGAGCAATATTTGCAATTTTGCTGTAGGTTAATGTATAATTCAAAGTAAATAATTTTGACAGCTGTTTGTACAACTTTCACTTGTTCATGCTACTTTCACTTTGAGCAGTTCCTTCAGTGTCACTTTCTCCCTCGTCTTCACTGTCATAACTTTCAGTACTGTCATCAGTATCATCATCGCTGTCATTGTCAGCCCGCTTGATACTGACAGCTGTCAGTGAACTGACCAGTGTCTCTTCTGTGTCATCATTTTTAGTGTCCAGTGCACAAGTTTCAAATGCTACAAGATCAAGTCCAGAGTCTTCCTTTGATATCTGAATCTGCATAAAAAAATATTAATATTTTACTGTACTTTTGATATGTATTTATGAAAATTTTATGGCTTATATAAAAGGATATTTTATCCTGATTTGTTTTTTTTTTCTCAATCAGTCTGAAGTAACAAGTCTAAAAAGTTTCTTTAGTATTCGTAAATGTATTTCAAACCTTTTCCAATGTTGATGCCAAGGATCTCAGTCTTTTATCACTATCAATATAAAGGTAAGGAGATGTATATAGAATAGTTTACCTCCTAGATATCAGAGATAGTAACTCACAATTTTAGATGAAAACTCATTATAATACATTAAACAATATGTTATACAAAAGATGTTTTTAAAATACAAAGTACAAAATCAACATTTCTACTCTTCAGTGACATGAACAGACTCAGTGCACTTTATACTTGCCAACTTTGTCCCACCCTGGAATGTGAATTGCCAAAGAGTTATCAAAATATCAAATTTTGGATAGACAAGGCTCAACATTTGATAAACTCTGTCCCAGTCAATATAGTCAATATCTTAAAAAAAATTATATTTTTCTTCAAACATTAACCCTTATTGACTGCACCCTAGCCTAGATGGCCATACTTTGAATAAAACTGAGTATTCATTATATGGGAATTTTCATTTATTATTATGACTAACTGTAGTCCATTTTTATGAAGATTTTAAAGATTTTCCTAAATATTTCAGTGTTAGATTTGATCTTTGTGGCCTCTTCATAGCCCCAGGCACTATGATTTGAGCCAATGTGAATCTGCACAATTCATATTGGTTTTGTGTTTTCTGACCACATGGTTCCTGCCAGTGAGAAAATAATTTTTGAATATGCCATCAAATTTTCCCTATTTCTTAATTATCTCCTCTTGGTAAAAGGCAGTGGCTCTTAATTTGAACAAAGTGGATTCCCCATCACTTAAGGCTGCTTTGTGGCAAGTTTGATTGAAATTACCATAGTTTAAATTTAGTCCAGTGGTATTGGGCAGAAATGCAACACAAGACAGATAGACAGAAGGACACCAGACACTTTTTGATCAGAAAAGGTCACTTGATCCTTTGGTTCTGGTGAGCTAAAATTAAATATAATTGACATACCTCACATTTTGTATCCATACACAATAGTCTGTAATGTATAAATCATTAAGGATGTACCTAGGATAGGAACCATTAAGTATTGTATGTATGTCCAACAGACACCTCAAAATCTGCTTCTTACCTATAAAAATATTACAGCAAAAATTAGAAAATATACCTGTGTATACAATATGAGCTGAGTGTTTTCCCCCTAATACTTAATTCTGTAATCTGTGATTTATAGTTTGCACTCAAAAAATATACTATCCCATCCCCCAAAAGTTGGGGAAAAAAAATTCCTGAAAAAGGATAGTGAAACTAAAACTTACCAGTGGTCGTTAAACTGTAAATGTCCTTTGGAACTCAGACTTACCAGAGGTCAGAATACAGTAGACGTCCTTTAGAACTGTTGTTGAGAGCTGCCAGTGTCTGTAGAGGGGAAAACACAGACTTCGTCTCATGCATGACCTCAAAACCTCCTCTACACTGGTGAAGGTCTTTAAGTACAAAGAGTTGCCTTTACATTTGTAATCATTGAAAGAACTTTCGAAGTGGGATTTTTTTCAGCCATTCTGGTTAAGACTTCTAAAAATTGTAACAGAACTAAACAGAAAAGTATAGGGCCTGTAATTAAGGTTACCAAGTATAACGCTTGGTTTAAATTATCAATATTTAGGCCTTTAAGATCACTGACTTTGACTTTACTTACATCTAACCAAGAAAGAGTGGCACTTAGTTTGCAGATAGTCCATCCAGATTCCACCTGATTAAAAGAAACAAGAGGACTATGGGCTACAATGTTCAACAAATTCACATTCTTAATCCTGAAAAATTAGCCTGAAATCAGGCCCTTTATCAAGGCCTAAACTACAGGCAAGTCATAGGGTATAAATTTTACACCATGGTAGGTAAGAATAATATTACTGTATTAAACAAATAAATAATAATCTATAATACAGCTCACCCTAGTCCGGAGTTTCAATTTTGAATATAGCCTTTGGATTTGTACATAAGTGTGGTTAAATTGGCCTAGCTGTTCTTGAGAAGACATGCATCAAAAATGTGAAAAGGTAATTGACAGATGACAAACTTTAAACAAAATTGAAACAGAATTTCAATAACAAAAAGGACAATGTAATTAAAACAGTACTAATAATCCCAACTCTTAGTTAAATACTAACACAAGTACAAGTGTACAACACACTGGGTCAGGGTTTGTACAGCCTAGCAATATTATTTTTGAAGCACTTTTCCAGCAGTTTTTAGGCCATTTTAAAAGATTTCTGAAGTGCTTTTGAACAATACAATCATGCAAATAAAAACCTGACACAATACATTGGTTGGGAATTTTTTAAATATCTTTACCTCATTTTAACCTCACCTTTATGTTTCATCAACATGTTCTAACTAGTCATGCTATAAAAAGGTCAACCAATAAGAATTTTTTCTTTTCTGTCTAGCTTTTATTTATATCTTTCCTTAGGTAGCATCTCAAGATCAAGCACCAAAGGAAAAAAATTCAAGCAGTTAACATGAAAATTTAAGCACTTTTCCATGATTTTCTGCTGTTTAAGCATTTTCAAGCACTTTTCCAGGATGGAATAAAAATTCAAGCACTTTTCATGGTCTGTACAAACTCTGATGAAGCCCCACTTAAGGAATGTTTTTAAGTTTTGTGTGAGTTATTGGTGTGTAAATCACACAGACTTGTCACATAGGCATATTTCATGAAGTGCGCTAGCGCTTCATGAAAAATATGCCTACGTGCAAGTCTGTGTGATTTACACACCAATAATTCACACTGAACTTAAAAAACATTCCTTATATTTACATTTTACATGTTCAAAAGCACCAAAAGTATTCTAAATGTTTGATTTATTCGCTGCCCTATATCGTTACATTTTTATTAACGTCTCTGTAGCTCATTGTGACGTCACTTTAGCGCAAGTTTCTCCGTGTATATTTCTACATGTGAGAATACACGAAAATGCATTCAAATCAATTTCACAGTTAGTTTCGTAGAAAAACATAGCAAATGTAAATATATTAGTATAACATTACTTCATCTTTATTATGAGGCAATTAATACAAGTACTCACATTTTCCTCACCCTCATTGATTCGTACATTGTAGGCGTAACCAAAGAGAATGTCAATCAAACCCAAGTACAATGTTGTTACCATGGCATCATCCAATAAATCTTGTGTCATTAAGGTTTAAAACACATTTCATTCAAAGGAAGCTAGTTCGTACAATATTCCAAGTGAAATGGTTGCATAAATACATGTAGTGACTCATTTTTATTTAATTATGTAAAAGTTCCTGGTATACCAAATGTTTTTTTTCTTTCCTTCCAAATAAATGTTACAATAGGAAATAATTTTAACAAAAAAATAATTACATATCTAAAAAGATACATTCTTTTTTGGGCAAGCTTTTCATCTTTTGCTGTTCTTCATCTGTGAATTCAACTGAAAAAAAAAAACAATAAAAATTATTCACAACCTCATCATTATGTGAAAATAAGAAACCCAGGGAATGAGAAAAATGTGAAAAGCGTATGGTTGATACAGGTCACATGACTGATAGTATCATTACAGGATTCATAATTAAAAGAAGATACATGGAGATACTCAGAATTGTGATAAGTATAGAATTCATACTTTTCTTTGCTGTGTCTTTTTTCCCCACCTCAAAACACCACGGAGGCTCGTACTTCATAATCTGCTGTATGCTCTCGTCATCAAGCAGATCAGCTCTACAATTGATGACAAATTCATTAAAATTACAGTTGTGAGAAAAATACTGTAAAGGGGAGAAATAACTTGTGGTCCTTTTCCTAAAAATACAGCAGCAAATTCATAAAACTGAGAATAATTTATATGTTGAAGGATATTGTGTACATGCTGAAGACCAACTGAGTGTCTGTGCAAATTTGATCGCCAACAACAGCTAGAGAGCTAAAGTCTCAATACAGTAAAACACAAGACAGTAACGTAAAGAAACATAAACAAATGAATTAAAATGTACATCAAAGCCCATCTGTTTCTCTTTATGAATTCATTATACACAAAATTAAAAAAAAACATAATGGAAATTAAGTTGAATTACCAAATCTGTAGATATTTACTTTACACATCACAGCTATCACCATCTGTGCTTTTTTCCCCCCAATTTTCATGTATTGATTTGAATTTTTTTGATAACTTACATGTAATGGTCCAGGTCAAACTTTTCTGTTTCTGCATGTTCTCTCATCGTCCGTCTGTCTGTTGGTGAGCAGTTTTCTGGGTCAGGCAAATCTACTATATCATAAACTTCATCCTGAAATACATGCAGGAGACTAAATCAAAAATCTGCCAGAATTATTTTTCAAGCAATTGCATGACAGTAATTCACCACATCAACTCTCCTGTGTACTTTTTGTTTGTTGTTGTTGTTGTAAAATCATACGAATGGATTACTATACCAACATGTTGATTTTTGTTTTATGTAACATTTGTTAAATCAAACCATAAGATGCAGATGACATCAAATCAGATAAATTTGATTGAACTGAATGGTTTATTGATAAAAATATTTTTACTGAAATAGTCCCTAGGTGCAATACATGACCCATTAAACTTCAAAGCCTAGATGCAGACTTCTTTATTTATGCAACATAATTAATATTCAACACTTAATTGGTAATCTTGTAGTTACACATTTTTTTTTTTTTTTTGGAAAAACAAACCTGCAATCTTTTAAATACTCCAGACTTCTGATTGGCAAATCCATATTTTGGACCATCCAATGAGAGTTCATTTTCTTTATAAGGCTTTTGCTCTAGGTACCAATCAAAATCCTCCTCTTTCTCCTCATCAACCTGAGATTTATCTTCCTCTTTGTCGCCTGATTTATAAGATAAAAACAAAATCTTTTACATTTCTTTTTTTTTAATAAAACAGTAAAACAAATACATGTACGTTGTAATATAAAATTAAAATATATCTACCATTCCCAATGACTTCTATAATGGGTTTGTTGCTTTTCTGTGTCTTTGGAGTTAGGAGTGAGGTTATCATGTCAAGTCCTTCAAACATTTTTCCTGCTGTTTCTTTAGGTACCTCAATTGTGAACACACCTATGATTAATGATAATACTTAATTCATTGTAATTGTTGATATTCTAGACTTGTTAATGTAAATGTACTCAGTGTTACAAAAAGTGGTAAACAAGTCCCCCTTCTCCTGATGATTAAAAAAGGAAGATGGTTTTATAATCCAACTGATACAAATAAACCAGCAAGCTTTTCAATCATCTTTTCAGTCAGAAATGTTCTCGAGTATGTTTAGCAACTAGAAAATTGCATCAAGTATGTAAGGTTTATAAGGACATCATTTCATGGGTGAAAATCTTGTTATCAAAGGTTCATCTTTATTTCAATATACATTGAAGTATACATTTGAATATACATTGAAGAGGTTTTTTCATGGGTAAGGGTACCCATGAAATCCATGAAAACTGGACTCCATAAAATATAATGATTTCACAGCAACACGTCAGATTATGATGTCCAAACCTTTATCTGAGTCATAGTGGGCTTTTTCACGGCCGTTCTCTACAATGTTACCAGGAAGGGACAACCTATCAACCAAAAAAAAAGATAATATTGAAAGTTTGTGACAGTACATGTACAAAGAAACCCTAGTAGTTGAACTTCGGTATCTTGAACACGGATATCTTAAATACCATAGATATGTCGAAGTGATATTTAAGTCCCAACTACTTATTCTTTAAGTATTTTACCCTGGACATCTCGAAGTTTTTTCTCGGGCCCATGGAGTTTGAAATATCGAAGTTTGACTGTATTTCACTCACTGGTTAACTAAGGTCAATCATAGTAAAAATTCTTAGAACTACCAGTATAACCAATATGAAGTCAATTCTCATTATTTCAAACTCAATGGGATGAGGTCAAGAAAAAAAACTTTGAGATGTCTGGGGATCTGAATTAATGAGATTAAAATAGTTGGGAAGTAGCTGGGACTCCAAGTACATTTTACCACATTAAGGGTATTTGAGATGTTAGAAATACTGAATTTCCACTGTATTTCATTAAATATTGTACATGTATAAAGAAAAAAATATTTCAAAATTAGAAATCTTTCTACGAAGATATGCCTGCAATGGACTCATATTTGTGAGCATCGATTAAATAAATACAATTATTAAAAAGAAATATCACTTGACCAAATATTACATTCAGTTTCAAGACTGAAAACTTGATCACCAAATTCAAGTGGAAAACTTGAATAAACATGATAAAACTAGGAAATTTTAAATATATGCAACATTAATTAACATTCGTAAAAGAATTCTTAATATTTTGTACTGTACCTTAAAAAGTATGGCTTTGAGTGAAATCTGAATTCATCTCCTTCAATGAAGATCTCTGTGTCTGTTACCTGCAATAATCAAGATATTACCACCGATAATAAAAAACTAGAGGTACTATGAGCACTGAGCTCACAAATGATACACCCCGCTCCCATATGAGTATAATGGCAAAGATCATTTTTTGTTGTGGCCAAATATCTTTCCAATCAAAGCATAAGGTAGGAGGTGCACAATGGCACTATGTAATAAAGATTCTGTGAAAGTATTGTTAAATTTTATTCAGTGGTATAGAGGGAGTTTGCGGATAAGAAATGGGTACCCCTGATATTATAGAAAGAATGGCAGTGCATGTCCATGTTTTAGTATTGGAGACCTGAACTATGTGTCAAATCAAAAAGTAAAATAGGAGGTGAACAATGGCACTGTGTAATAAAGATTCTGTGAAAGTATCATTAAATTATATTAAGCGGTATAAGTGGAGTTGCAGATAAGAGATGGGTACCCCAGATTTTATAAAAAGAAACCCAAAATATGTGTCTGATCAAAAAGTAAATAGGAGGTGCACAATGGCTCTATGTAACAAAGATTTTGTGCAAGTCTCATTGCACTTTACTCAGTAGTGCAAGAGGAGTTGCAGATAAGAAATGGGTACCCCCAGGCATAATGGTTGGATAGACACCCCCATCACTATACCCCACCCCCATACTTTTCAAACGGGGATATAATGATTTGTTTGATGTACTCCAACTGATCCATTAAAATCCCCCCTACCTGATTTTTTTTAAAGGGGGGGGGGGGGGGAGGGCTTTCAGGGAAATACCAATTCTGATTGTCCCAATCATTTTTAAAGTTAAGGTTTATCATTTATCTAAGTCATTTAATAAGAAATTGGTTTACCTTTCTGGTTTATAATGAAAACATCAATAAATTTCTAATCCTGTGATTTTTGTGAAAATTAGCAATATGTTGAATAATTTTAAATAAGCTACCTACCCACCTAGAAAGATGTTGGTCGGAGTACATCAAAGAAAACAAAAAAAAAAAATTTGATAGGCTTTTTGAGAATCTTACTTATCTGAATTCAATTTTGAATTCCATGCAACAAAAGGATTCCTGAACTTTTAAATTTTCAAAATTGCATAAAAATTAAACGTTAGGGTAATTTCCTCACAGTTCCAATATACATGTTTTTCCTTCTTGTTTTCATGTGTGATTATATACTGAGTAATTCTATTTTTTGTAAACAATGGTATTTGTGACATGTTATTGCGTCCTGTCAAAGTTTAAATGGAAAACTTTGAGTACAAAGCATAAGAATGTTACAAGGTGTGTGTAAGCAGCACATTGACCTCCCATAAACAATGCAGTCCTTCATTAATTTGGCAACAATTCTGATCTTCCTAGAATAATTATTATTACATGTCTTGCCTCTTACTCTTAAGGTTATCCAACCAGAGATTTCTACCTTTATAACCTAAGCCTGGTTTGCTCAGGACAAACTGTATATTGACAAAATAAGCATACTTGACAGAAAAATGAACTTGAGACCATCTGGAAAATAAATTATGCTAAATAAGCCTCTATTGCAGTACACCATATTACATGTGTATCATTAAAAGTTAATATTTTTTGGCCTCTAAGGGTACTTTGTAAATTAAGTGAGATCATGCAGTTTTTTTTTTGTTTTTTTTTTATTTTGATAATTTTGATTTAAATTTAGCATAAAATCCAAAAAATTACATGAAAATTTACAGTGGTGTGAAATAAAACATATCTAACTTGCTTAGTAGGGATGTGCGATTTTATCAGTATACTGGTATATCATGATTTTTTATTGTGCGATACGTCTTATGATATGAAGATAAAGTATGTAATTATAAATTCAGGAAATTATTAATTTTTTGTTCAAACTCTTAAACTACAATTACAGGCATTGTGAAAAATGTTGTAAAAATGTAAAACAATGGCATCCTAGCATCCAAACATGCTTTATTAATATATAAATAAAAATGAAAAAAGTGAAGTTATCTTTTCACTCTATTTTTGGTTAGAAAACCCATGGAAATTCATTAAAATCATAGTAAAAATTAAGTGATTTTATCATGATACATGTACTTTTAGTACATTGTGATATATCACGATACAAAATTTTGGGCGATACCCATTCCTATTGCTTAGTACTGAACGCTGATTCCTCAATCAATTGACATAAAAACAAGACCTGTGGGGCAGACATGAATCCATATTACCAGAATAATAGCTGGAATTTCCATATTGAATGCACTACCTCAGTTCATCATAGCGACTGATTCCTTGGAGGTGTTTCAAACTGGAATCAGCACTTACAGCAGTACATGAAGATCCTTGTTCTTATCCCGTTTTTAACTGAGCCCCCACCCCCACCCCAATCCCCCCACCCCATTTATAAGCCTTTTGAAATATTGTGAGATAAAGCTCTATAAAAAAGGGCCCAGTATATAACACAGGACTAGAAAAAAAAGAACATTTAAACCATCATACCCGTGCATGTGGAGCTTTGATGATAATAGTCAAAGTTTCTGCATCTTGCTTCAGTTGAAAATCTGGAGTCAACATTTTCAATCATATGAAGTTGAACGTAGACTCTTTATTCTAAAATTATAAAAATATATACATATTCTGTACTTTCAATTGTAATTGACAAACGTGAGTTTCACTTCTAACAATTATTTTTATTTTATTCACTAGGGAAATTTATTTAAACATTTAAATGTAAAATATTGAAAATCCACACATACATACTGCCAAAATATAACGTTAAGTAAAATTAACATGTCATTATGTATTTTTTTAAAGTTCAGTTTTAGTATGTTCTTTAATCTTATTACGATTAGGAAAGCAAAACTTATCTGTTACGGTAACATACCCCTAATTACATGTGTACAAAACAGTCTGTGTAGCAAAAAAGAATTTTAAGTAGCTTTCATGCTCCTTTGTTTGAAGAGTTTTAGTGATTTTGACATGAAACTGAGAGCTATTCCCTCATTGGTTAAATGAGTAGGTGTGGCAGTATGTTATTTTTACTTTGAAACATTTTTCTTTAATCTTAAAATGGGGATTTAAAAAAATATCTTGCTGTCTATCGCAGCATTGTGAAAGAATGAAATTAAGCAAAGTTTAAAAAATGCAAAATTACACACAAAACGCCAACATGTTTTGAAACGTTTTCATCGCCCTGTTTCATATTGGCCAATCAGAGGGCGCCTTTCAACAGGTCATGCTGTCACGCCATATTTCATGACGCATTCACAACATTGACGTTTGTAAACATCAAGAAATTATTTCAGTATTTCGGAGAACTTGGATTACAATAATAGGTAGGGGGATATCTATAACTCTACTTGATTTTTTTCAGCCTTGATTAATGATTTATTCTTTAATTGTCAAAGATCTAAACATTATCTATCTGATAATAAACAATATATCCTTGAGCAAGTCTGGGGGAAATGTTTTCATTTGTCATGTTTATATATTAGCCTAGATAATGTTTACATGTTCATTGTATGGTCTCATCTTTCACTCACAATAGTTTTGGTAGAATTGATTTGTAAATATACCCCCCCCCCCCTCTCCCGACTGTCTCAAGAGTCAAGTACCCCAGATTTAGAAAAAATATTTATGGGAAAATTGCCAATATTGTGTTTGTATAGCACAGTCTCATGATGATACCATAACCATATGATATCATCATGTATGTCACAAATTATTATCCAGATCAACATGCAAGTTTTAAATATTTTAAATTTTTTCAGATAAAGAAGCTGGATCAAAATATTTATCTGACCTATTAACCCAGATATCCATTTAACCCGAATTTTACATTTCATAAGCCACTTAGTACAGTGATTCTTTAAACTAACTGTTAGAAATAATATTTATAAACTTTTATTGTTATAAATGCATTGCTTTTATAAGAATGTTTAGATTACTTTTGATAATTATATATCAAGTTCTTTAAACTCTTTTCCAGAAAATTCAAAGTATTGTAATAAATCGGGAATGTCTGTGCTGCGGGCATCATGTTCAGGTCCTAAATTATTTGAGAACACATTGGGAGGCCCTTTGAGTATTAAGTGCCTTCATCAAAATGTAGAAACAAGTCAAACATTCTCACAGAGGACAACCAATCCTGAAACAGTAAAAAAATTCCACTTTGGTCAGACACAGAATAAAAAAGAGGATATCTTGCACCGAATAGGGATTACTAGTGCATTTACAGACAGATTAAAAGATGCATATGGTGATGTTTCCAGCAGAATTCTCAAGACACCAAGCATTGTAAAAGATTATTTAGATAAAGCACCATCCTTATCTATAAAAGGAAAGTTTCAGAAGAAAAAAACATTCACTTTTCCAGAAGAAAATGATAATGTTGTTGCATCAAAAGATTTTTCATCACAAATTGAAGAAAGTTCAGTGTTGTCATTTTATGACCCAACTGCAGAAACTGAAAGTAAGTACAGACCAGTCAAGTTGACAAGAACAGAACTAGAACAAAATCTCAGTGAAAATGCTTCCATACCAAAAAGTCAGGCAGAAGACAAGGGTCTGAGACATTTACTGGACAGATTCTGGGCAACCACTGCCAAGGACCCTACCACACAAGAAGAAGTAAAGAAAAAAGTGATCGTAAGGAAAGACTATGTGTCACGCTCTACTATTTCAAGAAAAACATTAGAACACGTCAAGTTAATTAGCCGGGCAGAATCTTCCGACTCCAAGCTTAAACGTCTGGAGGATTTCTGCCACCATCTTATATTATATCCCGATGAAAGACAAACTGCTTTGAAGGTAGCTGTTGATTTCAAATAGAAATACATCTTAATTGAATGTTTACATGACAAACCTGAATTAACATGATTAATTTCGAATTTTATCAATGCATTGTTTGATAACATAAGGTTTCTTTCACAAACATATTGTCCATGCTTGATTAGTTGAGCATGTTTGGGCGTATGATTTTAAATAAAGTGGTAGCGGTATGTGTAAAATATTAATTTTTCCAACTAAAATCCTCTGCATCCATTATCTTCTGTATTCTACACAAATAGAATCACTTTGTCATGTTTGTCAGGGCTCATTGGTCAGCTTATTTTGATAATTTTTCTTGACTTGTCATAACCAAAAAAAGAGATTAGAATCAAATAAGTGATAACTCAAAAGTTATTCTGCCCAATCAGCATGGTCACCTTATCGCAAACAGACAAATGCACATAAGAAAAGTAAAGTGTATATAGTGCATTGGCAAACTTTTTAGTTTTCATGACAAATCATTTAATTCCCAAGTTTAAAAATATAAAAATATTTAAAAATAAAAATAAAAAATATTAAAATGGAAATGTGAAGTTATTGTCATCTGTGTCCCTTGCATTTTTTATTTTCTCTTTCTGTATTTAGCATGGACTGTTACCAGTTCTTCTCAGGATGCAGATAACCACATCCAGTGAGTTAGCCCAGAGTGAGATTTCCCAGGCTCTGACATTGATGGGGCATGTCCATCCTCCCAGAGGTCAGGGAGTCAACATACTCACCATAGATGGAGGAGGCACAAAGTAAGAGTCTTATTGGCTACAAATTTGATTTGAAATTCAAAAAAAAAATCATCAAATCACAAACTTTTATGTAAATACTATATATAAACTCAAAATTGTTTTTTAAAGGATCTAATTTCTCTTGTTTTCTGTTATCAAAGATGTAATTAAATGACTCTTGAAGAGTTATTTCCCTTTAAAAAATGTCAACTAACATACACATGCAGCCTCTCTATAATTATCTTGTGACTCAGTATAATGTACTCTCACTGGTGAATTTTTCAGAGGTTTGGTGGCTCTGCAGACTCTCAGGGAAATGGAAAGACATTGTGGAAAACCAATCTACAAACTGTTTGACTATGTTTGTGGGGTCAGTACAGGGTCACTTATCCTGGCTATTTTATTCCTGTTTCGGCGCAGTATTACAGAGTGTGAGGAACTGTACCTGGAGTGTAGCAGACAGATGTTTACACAGAATAAAACACGAGGCTATAGTCAGCTCGTCCTTGATCATTCCTTTTACGATGTGGAACTCTGGGAACGAATTCTCAAGTAAGACACACAGCATAATGCTGAGTTTTTTTCAGGTGATAATCAGCAGATAAGAATAATTTTCTGTTTGTTTGATTTGCTTAGTTTTGGGGGTTTTTTTATGGAAGGTGATTCATTTGATATAAAATGTTAATAGTCTATGTCCTGCATGTAGACATTTGTCTTCAAAATTTCAAAATATTTTTCTTGTCTTATAGTTCTGATAATTTATATTTATTTTGATGCAGGGAGAAGATGGGGGAAAAGTTCCTCTCAGATTTCTCAGAAGATCCTCTTTGTCCTAAGGTAAAACTAATTGTTGCTGTCTTACATATAATAAAATTACGTATCTTCCATATACTAGTTTTAAAGTGTCTCATTACCCTGTCAGAGTTAAGGTTAGCTTTTTAATCTCTTATAAAGAGCATTCGTAGTTTTGCCTATTTCTCTTTAGGTTAACTTTTAAATTTATTGCATTTACATTAAAACTTTGAATTTTGCAGTACTCAGCTTTATCTACCCTTTCCAACATCAGTCGCCTACAGAGCTACATGTTTCGTACCTATAACCTCCCCCCAGGGGTCTACTCCATGTACCCTGGCAGCTGTAAACACAGGGTGTGGGAGTGTATCAGGGCCTCGTCTGCTGCCCCAGGATTTTACAAACCTTTTATTCTTGATGAGTACATTCACCAGGTGAGAGTGCAAGAACAGTGTTTAGGATGTACATTATATATATATATTATTAAAGTTCTTTATGGATTTTAACTGGATATACGGTATAAAACTCATGAAAAGTTAATATTGATTTTACATTATATATCCTGTGTGTTACCATAACAACTTGATAATAAATAAAGTTTTTCTTATTCTTGGAAACAGGATGGAGGTATAATGCACAACAATCCAACAGCTGTGGCCCTTCATGAGTGTAAACTCCTGTGGCCAGATGAACCCATCCAGTGTGTTATCTCCCTTGGTAATGGTCGCTACGAACCCAACCTTGAACTCATGTCTAGTCTTCCCTCAGCAAGGAAACAGATTGACAACATCATAGACAGTGCTACAAATACAGAAAGTAAGCAAGAGTGTTTGTAGTAAGACCAAGACTACAAGTAGTAAATCTGCTTTCTGATGATAAACAATGTATTTTACACATTAGTTACATGTATATTAACTAGAACCAGTTTTTTAATTGTTTACCCTAGTAATATAATGGTGTTGTTAACAAGCATGTTTGCAATCATTGTGAACCAAAGATTACCTTTACAAGTAGTTATCTTATTTGGAATAAAGAGTTCCTGTATTCTAATTTATAAGTCTGATACTTCATACACATACAAGTCCTGTATATAACTGTTGTTTTTACAGGTGTACACATGACCCTCCAGGATCTACTACCCCCGGCCACCTACTACAGATTTAATCCTTACATGTCAGACAACCTCATGCTTAATGAAATCAAACCGGAGAAAATCAAACAGATGCAAAAAGATGCAAGGATGTATCTCCGTAAAAATGAACACAAAATTGTCACAGCTTGTAATCAGCTCATGTTGCCGAGGAGGACAACCCAGAGACTCTCTGACTGGAGCAAAAGACAGAAACTAATGAGGGCGCACAAGAAACCTGTGATTGGTTAAAACTTTTTCTTGTGTTTTTTTTTTTTCTCTTCCTCTTTAAGATCATGTGAAACAGTTTCGGTGTCTCATTTCTCAATCGCTTTTATACAGAATTTGTTGTTTATGTACACTAATGAGCAAAAGAGGGTAGTACCATCTTGTGGTTTTTTAAGATTATGTGTACACAAAAATCCTCCATTCTGCTCAATTAATTTATAAATGTTGCAAGTGCTGATTCAGATATGCAAATGTGTTACTTCTTGACAAAGTATGTTATTACTGAACTGTTTATGTTGCTGAAGCGTATTTGTTTTTGGATTTACTATAGGAGTGATCATGAAGTTTATTAAAATGGTCAGGGAATTCATTTTACCTCGGACAGAAATTTTCCTCTGTGTGCAAAATATTTTATAGACTTCTTTTGAATACACGCTGGATTTGCAATTATTTGTTCTTGCCGGTGTATTGAACATTTGATTGAGTCAGATGTATAGTATTTAAAAGTGCTTCATTTTGCATAATCATTTTGATGCAGTATTCATTTCTTTTTCTTTTACATATAAGGTACTTTATGGGTACTTATTGTAACAGGATTCATATTTTAAGGCATTTGGGGTCATCTACGTGTTTAGTGCAGTAATGTATGATTTCTGACTAAATACGAACTCACTTGGTTGTGATGGATGAAAAGACAGAGAGCATGAATTCATGATTGTACATGTTCTAAGAATTAGTGCATGATCTACAGATTGTAAATTTTGAACACACTGGCGTATTCTTGAGCAATATAATTATAACATTGCCATGCAAACCAGATTTCTTGGCAAGCATGTTAGTGAAACTTATACCGAAAACTGAAACAATTTCTCTTCATAGGAACCGTCATAGTTCTTGGCGATTTAACATTATTATTAACGTTAATAAAATTTTCTTGTATTGATCCAAGGAACTAGTTAACTAGTATTCTGAAATTATTTGAATTTAGTAATTAAATGGTTTTATTTACTGAATTCAATCAATAGATGCATATAATATATCATATGTATTAAGGAGATCGTGTAAAATCCAGCGTGATGTTGCTTTGCTTCATGCCTTACATGATTGTGTTTTCCACTACAGCACAGTACATAACTATTAGGTGTACTTGTATCTATGTATGTGAATGTTTGTGCCTGTGTCTTACTGTTATAGTGCTGTTATTGTCTAATACTTTGATGTATTTGTCATCTTTGTTTAACATTTTTATATCAATAAATTACAGAAATCAGTTTCTTTCCTTCAATGTGGAATATATATATAAATTTCAATGGCTTGTTTCAAGCCCTACAAATATTTCCCTAGGCTTATTTAGCAGTCAGAAAGTTGCATTTGCATGGATTATGTACCCTACCCTATTTTTAAATACCAAGAAATTGGCTATTGTGCCAAGGGTCAGAAGTCAATTTGCAAGTGCAGGGCAGTGCCTTCCAGGGGCCTGCAACAAAATGCAAGAGTTTGACCCTGGCCCCTGAATTCTTGACAGGTGCTCTACTGAGCTTCCTAGCCTTCAAACTTACCTGACCATCACATTCCTACCTTATTGAATATTTTAGCCCCTTAGCTCTTCCTTGGAGGTCTTTCCCCTGTCACTTCCTAAATGCATGGCCTAGCACCAACAGTTCAGGGCAAAATGGATTATTAGGATTCAAACCTGGGCCACAGAACTCTACATAGGTGTTCTACTAACTGAGCTTCTGGCCATTAGCAATTGAACCTGCCTGAACACTACATTACTATGTACTGAACAAGTACTTATTTGAAACTTTTCCTACTTGGCAAATCTGTAGGTCATAGACTATTTAATGCAGTCAACACTGTCTGTCCTTATATTCATCATCTCAATTCATATTAAATAAGCTCCAAAAGTAGGTACATATACAAAATATTTTTATTTAAGGAGGGATTCTTCTCATTCTACTCACAGTTCTTGTATTTAAAAATTAATGAAATTTTCATGGATTCAAGAAGACAATATCACTAAGTGATGGTATCAATTAGATTAAATTTGACCATTTTATTTTAGAAACAAGGTCAGGTCAAGGTCATTATCTTTTTCCTTGACATTTAGAGTAAAAAATTACTGTTGCTAATCATGTGATGCATACTTCAATTTCAAAAGATAAAATGTTTTTTCTTTTTGCACGAAAAGATGTTACCATATCGGGTCTATCAGATGATTCTACCAAATTAATTGACATTATTTAACTTAAATAGATATTGGCTAATCCGGATTTCCTCTGTTTTTCTTAATTTTTTAGGATATATTAGTTATTTTTATCTACTTCTTATATTTAAATATTTCTTATTTTTACATATAGTAAAGTAGTCATATAAATATACAAAATGATACAAAAAAAAAGCTTTGACCGTTTAGTAAGAGAGAAAGAACATTTTTTACTGATTTTTTGCTCAAATGTGTTTTAAGGTTGGAGGCTTTCAAAAGCTAACAAGGTTGTAGTTTGTTTAGAAAATCATTTTTATTTGCTATGTTTTAAAACTTTAGGGCATTATTTATAGTTACATATCAAAATTTCTTCAAGTCATTGATTATTTAAAAAAATTAACCACATGTAATGTTTTGTAAGTGATTCTGATAGGCAGAAATGGAGATATTTTCATATGCCGCAGTTGTGCCAAAAATATAGTCCCTTATGGATTTCAAACTCAGTTTACCATTTCTATTTAAAATTGTACAATTATGATGAGTAAAGAAAAATATGATCTTTTAAATACATTACAGCTAAGTTTATAAGACATACAAGCAAATATACTTGGAATATTTTGTCTAGTCGGAAACCAGACAAGAATCCCTCCTAAGTATATTTTTCTAACAAGAAAACAGAGCCCAGGTTCGTAATAATATACTTATAAATAAAGTTTTCTTTAATATTTTGTAATTTTTTTCCCCTTGAAGGTCAAAGTTTTTATTTTAATAACAAGAGGCCAAAGGGCCTGAACGGTCACGTGAGTATAAAACAACAATCTATAGAAGATCCATAGAGTATATAATAAACTGATAGAAGAAGCTTTTGTAAATCTTTGATCGTCCACTGTGGCCCCACCCTATCCCCAGAGTCATGATTTGAACAAACTTGAATCTACACTACCTGAGAATGCTTCCATATAAATATGACTCATCATGGCTTTGCTGTTCTTGAGAAGATTTTTAAAGATTCTTCTTATGTATTCACATGGAAAACTTTGATCGCTTATTGTGGCCCTACCCTACCCCCGGGGGTTATGATTTGAACAAACTTGAATCTACACTACATCATGATGCTACCACATAAATATGACTCATCATGACTTTGCTGTTCTTGAGAAGAAGATTTTTAAAGATTTTTCCCATTAAGTATATATTTCTATGTAAAACTTTGATCCTCCATTGTGGCCCCACTCTACACCCGGGGGTCATGATTTTAACAAACTTGAATCTACACTACCTGAGGATATTTTCACATAAGTTTCATCTTTCTTGGCCCAGTGGTTCTAGAGAAGATTTTTAAAGATTTTTTCTATGTATTTCTTTGTAAAATATTGATCCTCCATTGTGGCCCCACCCTACCCCTGGGGGTTATGATTTTACCAAACTTGAGTCTACACTACCTGAGGATGTTTCCATGTAAGTTTCATCTTACCTGGTCCAGTGGTTCTTGAGAAGAAGATTTTTAAAAGATACCATTAATTTTTCACTAATTCTTAATTATCTCCCCTTGGAAGAAGGCACTGGCCCTTCATTTGAACAAACTTGAATCATCTTTACCCAAGGATACTTGGTGGCAAGTTTGGTGGAAATTGGCCCTGTGGTTCTTGAGAAGAAGTTGAAAATGTGAAAAGTTTACACCCGACGTACACCTGCACAATACACACCTGCACGACAACAGATAACAGATAACAGACGAAAACAGATAGCAATAGGTCACCTGAGTGACTCAGGTGACCTTAAAAGAGAATCCAAATCCTGAGGTTACCTAATTTGACAAGTAAATGTACCTCTCTGAGTCCACTTATAATTCTTAAACACAGTTAAGTAATCAAAGTAAAAGGATCACACTACATATTGTATTGCACCACAAATATAAACATGGCTTTTAAAATATACACACTGGTAATTGTTTACAAAATAACTGTAAAACAGAGATCTGAATTAATACTTACTGATTGAAAAGATAAATCAAAGTAGAAGTTTGAGTGTAAAAAATATAATGTGTAATAAGTATGCTGTAAAGTAGAAGTCATTAGTGTACATGTAATATCTGATACACTATTCACATTACTGGCTATTAAAAAAAATCATAAAAGATACACTAATAGTAAGAATTTCTAAGATGTAATCAACTGAGATTCATTATTAAAAGAAAACATGACACAGAATGCTTATATTTTAGTAATGCCAGATTACAGTGCAATTTTTTTTTAAATTATGGAAGTTTCTTGAGATTCTTAAACAAACCTCACTCTTTTTTCTCTCTTTTTCCAAAAATACAACAATTTTTTTACCATACCTCATCAGTAATCATTTCCATTAATATTCTTAAAGCTCAATTTTCAGTACAATCATACAACAACTCACAGAAACAAATTTATTATAAACAGTCCACTAAAATGAAAAATGGGTTTATTTAGGAGAAAAATAGTTTGAAGGAACAAATGGCATTTTTGATACTACAGCATCCAGCCTTTTCTTCCTGACCTCAAACTTGACCTTGGTTCCAGTTTTGATGTGAGAATTTTTGATATAACCCATGGAGACATTTTGTTTCAATGATGGGGATGGACATCCACTAGTCAATTCACCAATCAATTCTGAGCCGGATTCATCATAAATTTTGGTGTGTCCTACAAAAACGCAATATATTTCTTGAATTTGTTGAGAAAGATTAGAATCATTTGAAAATCTTTAAAAAATGATTCTAATTGTTTACACAATGTGATTACCTCTTGCAGGTGCTCCAGAAGAGAGAAAACCAACTCTCCGTCTTTCAGGTTTTTCATTTATTTGTCTTAAAATAATTGAAGCTCCTGGAAAATTGGCCTCTTCTCGTCGTCTTTTTCCTACATTCATAGAACAAAGCTAGAAAACTGACCAGTCAGCAAAGGGCCCCGCTCAGTTGTAAAAATATAAGGGTGCACCTTATGGAATGAGAATTTAACTTGATTACAAAAAATAAAAATATAATGAAAAAGAATAAGCAACAGCAACTGTATAAAATTTCAAGATAATTCCTAAATATCCAACAACATGTGAATAGTATCCTTTTATTTACATAAGGCAGTAAAATACATCATATCTATAATAATTCAATTTAATGAATATATTTTAACAAGAATGAAGCATATATTTTATATAATGCCAGCCTTCAGTGAATGCAAATATCACCCAGCTGGCTTGACCTTAACTTCAAAACAAATTTATTACTTATTATCTTAAAGTGGCTGTTTAATGTCAAAATGCAAGAACAATAATTCGTAAGTGGACAGTTGATTAAGAGATTTTTGCATGGATTTTAGCACCATAAAAACAAGAGGCCCAAGGGCCTTAACGGTGAGTACAACAATTTAGAGGATCCATAAACTGATAAATGAAGCTTTAATTGTTGCCCAATAGCAAGAAAATTAGTACGATTAAGATCAACAAAATAATTGGTCTAAGTATCTTTCTATCTGTCCCCCATTTATCACTATCACCATGCAGCATTTTAACAATATGTCTATATTACTACCTCTCACATTGGCCTCACTTGGCCTTTGAAGAACATTTAAGAAGATAAGTTATTTTTGTTTCATTTTTATTCATCTATTAGTTCCAAGTCTACCTGATTATTAAAACTATGAAAGTACTTTTTATATTATACAATAAATGTTTTTGCATAATTCTCTTATTCTATTAACCTTTCAAATACATTATCTACAGTGAATTATTATCAAAAGTGAATGGCAAAGGGGAATAACTTCACTCAATAGAATACAAATTAATAGAGCCCTGGCCAGGACCAGAACACTTGACTAAATGGTCCAGATGTTGAAAATTTACAAATTTGGAAGAGGTACCCTCATCATCATAACTATGCAATTAGTTGAAGATTTTCAAAGAATTCACACATTTTCACTATATTATCAAATAGAGCCCCCCCCCTCCCCCCCCCCCCCCTTCAGAGAAACAACAGAACCCCTGGGACCACAGTTTTAAAAATTTTGTAAAAGCATCCTTCCTCATCATAACTATACATTTGTTTCTTTGCTTTATAACCAGGAGTAGAAAAAAATATTTTGAAATTATGAATTTTCACTTTATAATCAATAGAGTCCCCCCCCCCCCCCTCACCAGAACCCCTGACCCAGGGGCCATGAAATTCACAATTTTGGTAGAGGGCTCAATGCTTATTACAATCATGCCAGCAGTTTGACTGCTTGATGTCCAGGAGTAAAGAAGAAGATTTTTAAAGATTGCAATAATTTTGGTGGTTTAAATGTTTAAATGTTAACGCACGACGGACAAAAACGGATAGGTCACCTGAGTGACTCAGGTGACCTCATAAAAGTGAGTAAATTTTATTTTGAGAGTGGTGTTTCTCGCGAAATTACGTGATAATTAATTCCTCACGTACATGTATATTTAGGAATCTACAGTAAAGGTCCTTGCCAATATTTGGTATTTATCTCCAAAAAGAAATTCCTCTATTTTTCCCTAGGGTAAAAATTCTCAAGAACAAGCAAAAATTACAGAATTTAGCTTACAGATTCCTGATAATAAAAAATGTCTTATGGTTTTTCATCAAATCTTTTTCTCAGAATGTAAGCATGCAGGGCAAGGAGTGCTCTACTTAGCCTCCCAAACCCACACACATGTAAACACTGATGCCAATTCATTATATTCTATGAGCTATTTCATGTCTTACAGATGGGATAAATGCCTACAGTTCAGTACATGCATGTACTCTTTGCCAAGCATAAGGATCTTTCCTAAATATCAGATGGCCAAGTACCAAAATTTTTGAGTAAAAAAGAGTAAAGCTGCAATTTGAGAAAATGAAATATGGTACCATATTGTTAATGTAAATGTGATTGTTAATCATGCAAAAATCATTCGTGGCAGGGTTATTACCAAAACACAAGGACAATGTATTGTTATTCTTGAATGAATTATGTAAAAATGCATTGGTTCATAGAGGTTATACATGTATATGCGAGAGATAACATCCTATTTTAAAATAAATTATCCCTACAAATTTCCACTTTAAAGTACCTAAGTTGTACATGTACAATAAAATGTTGAAAACAATTTTCACCTATTGTCCATGTTAAGGAAGCCTCAACTGGTGTAGTAGTTTCATCTATGTCACTTCCATAGAGGCAGAGTCCTGCCTCTAGACGTAGGGTGTCTCGTGCCCCGAGACCTATCAGCATGACCTGTTCCTTAGAGGACCCAGTCAGAGTGTTTGCCAAATCCTCAGCCCTGTCAGGATTTACTGATATCTAAACAAAAAATATTTCACATAAGGACACCAGAAAGCAAGTGAATTGCATTGCATTTGCAATCCTAGAATGAAAGTTCTAAATGGCCAGATGAATAGATATAGTGTCAAATCACTGCCTCTGGCATGATATTGACCCTCTATTTGCACTAAGCATCTCTGCATTACATTCAAGATATTGAGTAGTCATATTCTTACTAGATGTGTTGTAACACCACAAATGCCCCCCGCAGGCAGCCAAAATTTCAAATTGCAAATTGTAAATTGCACAAGATAATGAATAGAAATTGTGAATTTTTAAATCTTTTCCAAGTTCAAGGGGGATAACTATGTCAAAAGTCATGGCCAAATTCAAACTTGATCTATATTTTCTGGTAAAATACCTGCATATGCAATTTCAACCTTATACATATATCCCTACAAAAGTTATAGAGTGGAAACTGAAAATTTCTTCTTTTTTTTTTTTTTAAGTTCAAGAGGAATAACTTTGTCAAAAATCATCGGACCATGACCAAATTCGAAATTGACCTGCATATTCTTATGACTAATCCATATGTCAAATTTGAGTTGAATGTGTGCAACTATTGCCGAGATAACAAATGGAAAGTCAATGATGACAGAAAGAGGGAATAGGGTAACACTATATATGCCCCCAGCCATTTTATGGTGGGGGCATAAAAAATGTGCCCATTATCCAGTCAAAATTACTTCCGCCTCTGATCTGACCCTCTGGCTTACAACTATGTATACAGTGTAATTGGCAACTTCTGATGATATCTCTGTATCACAGGCACTGGTTTCTTTAATAATTTTTTAACCCATAGTGTAATAATGTTATTATTAAACTATGGGTTAAAAAATTTATTATAGAAACAAGTGTTTGTGCTCTTTAGCAAGAATATTTAGACTGGGAGTCTAAATGGTGTCTTCCAAATTCACAACATTGTTAACCTCTACAGTTCCTTGACCTTAACTTGTTGACCTTGATTCAACAGGCTTCTTCCATTGGCAACATTGGCTAACAAACTTCACTATGACAGTAGAACTCTTCAAATTGTGTTCACACCACAGCTACATGCAGAGAATATCTTTAACAATGACCATTGACTTTTTTTACCCTGAATTCCATAGGCTTAAATTCTTCCACTAGCCACAGACCATTCCTATGTGCAAGATCACATATGTATGAATAAAACATTTAAATCTATACATTTTACTCTGTCCATTAAGCATCTGCATAGCAAATGTGGGGTTGAAAAGTCAAACTATACTCACCATTTTGCTCTCTCTAGTGTAGATGGATTATTGATAGGGTAGATATACAAGCCTGTTGATATGAATGCTTGTACAGATGGATGATTGAAAGGGCAGATATACAGGTGTGTTGGTTTGGATGCTTTTATGGATAGATTAATGAAAGTGCAGATATACAGTGTACAGGCCTGTTGACATTTTTGTAACTTACATTGTAAGTTCCTTGTTACATAAGGAGTTACTAATGACTTGAATTTCATATAAATGCTATGCTTTAAAACAACTTCATTACTTAAAAAAAAAAAAATTCTGTCAGACATCGTCATTTTGAAACTTTGAGATATCCGACAGTTTGAAATATTGAGGTTAAAAAACATAAAGAAAATATAAATTTGTTGGAACTTCCAACCCACTGCAACATTTTCATGGTTATGTATACACTTTCCCTATGAAAGAAATTTCTGAACCCTGACAGAGTAAGTTCCCATTTCATTAAGCATTTTTCTAACAATACATCACTATTACCTCGACTCCATCCTCTCCTGTATAACCACATCTTGTCACTCTGCAGTCAGGGATACCAAACACTGAAGCCATCTTGTTTGTCATGAATGGTAAAGTATTTAGATCAAAGTCAACCCCCTCCTGTAGCACCTTAGCCATTGACGGACCTAAAATCAGACATTCAGTCAACATCAACAAGCTATATAATAGATGTTATTTCTTACTACAGAAAATGAATCAAGAAATTTTGACATTGAAATAAAGACTGGGAATACTCCAGTGTCTTTATATTGGTCAATCTTGCATGCATTGCCAAAATAATTTTCATGCACACAGTGTTTCTCCATTATTTGCACACTGAACAACATGAAATTTTTTATAATACTCCCTGTCATCACCTTGTAGGGCCAGAAGTCCATTGCAGATCATCTCTACATTGACATCCATTCCCTTCTTCCTGCAGTTCTCAGCTTGAGTCTACAAATGTGTCATAAAATAATTAACATAGAAAATGGTAGAATATCTCCTTCTTAAATTTAATGTATAAGAAATTAGATTTATTGGCTCAGAAGAAAATTATGGTGAACGTTATTAAACTAAATACCTTCATATTTTTATAGTCTTTGTCAGCACAGCCAGCATTAGACACAACATACAGGTACCCCTCCTCAGTTTTTGACACAATTAAATCATCCAGAATACTTCCTTTTTCATTGGTAAATATAGACAGGGTTCCCTGGTTGTCTTTGAGTCCTTCAATATCCCCCACTATTAGGCTCTCAATAAATGGCACTCTGTCTTTACCAGTAACCTTTGTCTGCAACATGTGAGAGACATCAAACAGACCTGCTGCTGACCGCACATGGAGGTGAGACTCTGAGATTCCATTTGTATACTGCACAGGCATGCTCCATCCAGCAAATGGCACCATTTTACCACCATTTTTGACATGGTAGTCATACAGACATGTTTTCTTCAAGGACTTAAAGTGTAAAATTAAAACACGCATATTACTTTGATTTTAAAAAATTGACTTTTAAATTTCAACCGGATAATTCATACAAATTGAAATCACAAATGAAATGTACATGTGTCATGACCTCAACTAGAAAAAAATCTCGAAGGTCAAATGTAATTGTGCTAATGACGGTGTCAGAACCTTTGTTCAAGGTCATGTCTCAAAATTCTAGGTCACACAGCAATGGGGAAAATAAGAAATAAGACATTAAAATTATAATTCAAATGTTGTCCAAAGTTATATAGGACTGATTTCTCAAACTTCCAACACACAACTACCCGAGTGAGACAGCTGCTAAGTGCTAAGTTGTCATAAATGACGAAAAATAGCAACATAGAGCATATTTAAGTATTTTACTAGACGTAACAAAATGCTTTTGAATCCGGTTGGATCCGCAATTAACAATAGTTTTTAGCCTAATACTTTAGAAGTGGAATAATATGTACCTCCTTCTGCGAATATGACCTGCATTGACAAACAATTCCTTTCATTGCATTTGACACTCCCTTGGGTAAAAGTTTCCTTGACAGCATTATAAACTTTTGCAGTTTATAAATTGAACTTTTAAAGTTAAAAACCCCGTGTCAGTCACTGAGTCAGTGTGTGAACTTTTATTCCAAAAGCAGATGATAACATTGAATGTCGAGTCCGAAATATAATCATTCGGTTGTGGAAATTTTGAAATAAAGATTCTGATATAGGGAGAAATACATGTAATATCAATAATGACCAGGGACCTATATACTAAGTATTAGTAGTTAGTATATAGGTCCCTGTAATGACCCATCAACTATCGTTATTTTCATGTTCTCTTTTCTGCATATATAGAAATGAAAATTCCACTGATTATAAAAATAACATCGGGATCGAAAATTTCTCCTCTTTGCAGTGTTAAGTTGGCGTCCATTGGCTAAATTGATAATACATCACGGTGCCTATAAACTTGGTATTTTGGCATCTTCTCAAGAAAACATTGCTTTACACAATTTATTTTGAACATATTTTACTAGAATTTCTTTGATTTATGTGAAATTTCTTTATATCTGTATTTTTCAGAAATCATATATTGACCAATTGGTACTCTCGTTACATAAAATATTGGCGCATGGTTGGAAAGTGAAAGTTGACAAAAACAAGAAAGCAAGGAAACACTAACAATAGAATCATGTTGTACTTAGAAGATTATTTAGAGAGTAGGTATATTTTTATACATTTGTAAATTGATAAGAGATCAAAAAGGAATATGTTGGGGTAAATATTTCTGCTTTTCATTCTGATTTATTACTGCATGTAGTTTCAAGCTTTCTTTTTTAAATGAATATAAACATGCAACCATGGTATTCATGGATGTGCTGTTTGAAGCAGTAAATCCTACAGTCATTTAGTCAGTGCCGAATAGGTAGCAATTTGATAATGCTGTAAATATACCTATTATTTTAAATGAAGTGTTCGTCAAAGACTAAAAAGCGGATTTAAACACTTTAGCACAATCTATTAATTTAGCTTTAGAGCTGAAATAGCTATATAGCTTTATAAAGCTATTCAAAATAGTTTAAGATACATACCGATATTTGCTGCTAAAATACGGTTTATGATACATGCACTGAAATATCAGTACAAAACAATACGCGAACGACATATCAAAAAATGAAAATGAAAGGGAAAAAATTGACTTGCAAATGAAGCGACAGATTACATTGATATTGAAAACGTCTATTGCACTAATAAGTCATAGATATAGAAAAGTTTTAGATTCATAGCACATATAAACATTTGGCAATACATACATGTAATAGTGACGCAGCGAGGTCCATAGACATTGTGTACAAACGGAGAAAATTCAGGTTGAAATCTGCACATTGTTCAAAGAAATTTTTATGAGTCCATGTGAAAAATTCCAAACTCCAAATAATCCTTCGCAGTGCATAGCAACATGGTGGCTTAAGCATAGCAACAACTTACTTGAAAAAAAATTACAAACAGCGATTTAATGCACTTTCCATGCCACAAAACTATTGTGTGCATCCTCCTCAGACAACATGACTTTGCATGTGACGTCAGAGAATAGTTCTATTTTGTCATATTAAATATTGTTTTTTTTAAAAAGTTGGACTTACAAGACGCAGTATAGTTTACTGAAAAGTATAACATTTATATGGATGATATGATGGAGTTATCTATATTTATTTATAGCCATCTTTAAAAAAAATATTTCCAAGGTATTTTGAAAAATTTTATAAGTATTCTTGACCCTCCTTTACATATAAAGATACTTAACAGTGCCTTGATATCATGTCAGTGGTATATGTATCTTGCAGCATCCTTTGTAATTTTGATTTTTTTCTTGCAGTGATAGAGAACTTGCCAATGGAGATGAGAGAGAGGCTAACAGAGATGAGAGAAATGGATTTACAAGTTCAAAGTTAGTGTGATTTAGTTTGAGAGCTCCTAATTAAACATATTGTACAGATATACATGAACAACATTTAGCACTCTTAAATTTATTTGTTCAGACAAAAATTTATCAATCAACGATCAATTATATTTGAAATTGATCTAAGAAATACAGAATGCAGAATATTTTATCAAAAATATTGATTTACAAGTTCTAGTTAATATACTTTGTTAGTAAAATAATATACATGTATTGTGCATACTGGTACATGAAATGTAATAAGTTTCTACAGTTTCTGAAATGATCGTATTTACAGATGCCTTAGACAATCTAGATGAAAGAGTAAAGAATTTTTTTAAGAAGTGCACTCAACCAAACATGAAGGTTGAATCAAAAGATGAGCAGTTTAAGCTGATAAAACAGGTACATAAAGCCATCTTTTAAAAAAAAAATTCAAGGTATAAATTCATACTCATAAAAAAAATATGTGTGTTAAATTCTCAAGAGTTTATTCTATTCTTCATGGCATGTTAATAATAATCATGTCAGGAAGAACAAGATTTTGAATTTATGAGCTAGAAATGGAATTTGAAAGGAGAAAAAAATTTTCCTTTGTATAAATGAATGTGTATTATATTGAATAAGTACATGTATATTTAATACAAGAATATTTGTAGAAAAAGAATTGTACAAACTAGTTATATGATCCTTTGATTAAAGTTTTCTGATTTATTTTCCACTGTACAAAGTTTAATTGATATAAATTAATACATGTACTTATGATAAAGTTATTGCTGTATTCAGTTTAAAGAAAAACAAGAAAATGAAGAAAAATGAATGGAATGTTTGGGTTTTTTTTTTCAGGATTATTACAAAACTCTTGAAGATGCTGATGAGAAAGTACAACTAGCTAATCACATATATGATCTAGTATGTTTTTTTTATATTACTGTACAAGTAATTTAAATTTTAATATTTATACTCATTTATTCAATACATGTACTACAACATTCATTTAACTATAACAAAATTAAAACAGTAACTTTTTGTTCGTTGACTTTTGACCTGTTTAGAATTTTTCTACTTTACTTGAATCAGGTTGACAGACATTTACGAAAACTTGACCAGGAGTTGTCTAAATTCAAGATGGAACTCGAGGCTGATAATGCCGGTATTACAGAGGTGTTAGAGAAACGTAAGTTGTAACTATTTAGTCAGACAAAGTGAAAGTTTTGAATTTTTTAACACGTAAAATGGGTTGTTTTATTTTTTTTTTTTTTTACCTATAAATGTATATGCTGTGGAGGAATAACATTTTTTTCTATTATTTGTTTTTTAAAAATTGATACCTTGGCTGTCTCTGGTAGGAAAAAAATACCTTCTCTCTTATACTAATACAAAAAAAAGACAAGTTTGTATATATACTGGAAATATTTTTCACTATAGTACACTTTGGTAAATGTAATATATATACATGCATATACAGTTAAACTTCATCATCTCGAACACCCATACATACGTTTTGAATACCTGTGCAGGGATATGTTGTCAGAAGTGATTTAGAGGTCCCAACCACCTTTTCTTTATTTTTTTTAACCTCATCTCGAACCCTTGAATATTTTGAAGTTTAATCTTGGTCCCATTGAGTTCAGTATAACAAGGTTTACTGTATATATATTGACTGATAAGATATATTACAATACGCATCTATATGAGATTTTAAGGCCACACCCAAATGAATAAGATGAACACATTCATTATTTTGTTTTCTCCTCTTATTGCTGGCAGGATCTCTTGAGTTGGATAAGCCTCCATCACTGGGCAGCAACAGAGCAGAAAGTAAGCCTGATTAACGTATGCTGAATCTACCTGATCTGAGCAATGCTTTATGACAAGACAATTTAAGACTACTTCATGTCAAAAAACTAATGTCATTAAGTTTTATTTCAGAGATACTTTATTATTTTATGTTAATAAACTTGCATCTTTAGCCAAGAAAAATTTACAGTGTTCCATTAGCATTCAGTATCATTCCAAGAGAAGCTACATTAAAGCATTCTAAGTTACACAACCTACATGTATATTCCCCTTCTTCCCTAGAGCGGAAGCTCCTTCATTCACAGTCACAGGTTACAAACCACTCGGAAAAACGAATGACCACAGAAAAAGTCCTGTCCACCATAGCCAATGAAGCAGCAAGAGAGACGATTGGTCACAGTCGCCGGCAGTCCAGTTCTGGGTCCAATTCCCCGGCTTTGTCCATGTTTAACTCCACCTCCACGCCACAGTCCATCAGCTACAGTCTGGGTAGGGATCATGTACATTGTTTTTATGTCTGTATCATTATAAAGCTTTGAAATATTGTATTAATGGTAATATTATATATATATATATATATATATATATATATATATATATATATATATATATATATATATATATATATATACATAAGTATGTTGTTTAAGGTTTTTCATTAGGGTATGGGACAAGTCAATGTTTTGAATAGTCGGATTAAAGTAAATTCGTAAGAGACTGTAAAAGAACATATTAAGTTATTTTGTCTTTATTTAGGTCACATGGGAGCAGGAAGTAATGCAGCCATTGCAGCAGCAGCATCCCAAGCAATAGCAGCAACACAACAAGTGGTAAGATGCAGCATGTCCAGGTCACAAAGATGCTTTAATGAACTTCAAAGTCTTTACTTATTTTCAATTCTCGGACAGGTCAAAAGAATTTTTGTGATTTTCTTTAACACTAGCAAGATATATGTCTTTGAGATAGAGAAATCTTGCCAAGTTTGTGGTATTTACATGTATTTCTTACAGAGTAAAAAGAAGAGTATACATGTACATATAATAGCAAGACAATATAATTTGTTAGCATATTGCAATATTTCAAGACAGGACTTCAACATAAAATAGCCCATAACAAGCATTAACAATTGATTCAGCAAGAGTCTATTCTTTTGGAGCTTTGTATTTTGGGTTCCAGATTTTGACCAGGAAATCTGAATTTCCTTTTTTTTTCATCTGTTGTTCGTTGAAGTTGCACTATGAAACTTCTGAAACCAAAATACATCAGGTAAATTTAAGTTGACAATTTGTTTGACTCAGTGATCACTGTCTTTACAGATGGGCCAGCAGGGAAGGCGAACTCCAAGCATGAAGGCCAGTTATGTAGCCATGGCCAAAGACTTGTCAAAGGAAATCCCAAATATTGCCAAGGAGTACACATACAGTTCACAGCCCTCCACCCCCAACCCAGTGTCAGAAATCACACAGAAGGTTCCACGCTCCAAAAAGTTAGTCATTGTTGAACCTTAAATCATATATTTTCTTACAAGTAAATCTTTAGTCCTAAATTGTAAGGAAAAGATGTTTTAAATAGAGTTCATAGAAGGTATAAAGCAAGTTTAAATTAGATGTGATATTTGTACAAATAATCAAATATTCCCATATAGAAGACTTATATAATACAGTCAAACCTCGTTATCTCAAACTCGATGGGACCGAGAAAAAACTTCGAGATATCCGAGGATTCAAGATATCAGGGGTAAAATGCTTAAAGAATAAGTGGTCGGGACTTCTAAATCACTTCAACATATCCATGGTAATTGAGATATCAGTGTTTGAGATACCGAAGTTCAACTGTATGAGTATTGCTACAGTTAACTAGTTAGTAATCAATTGAAGGTGCTATTATTGTAAAAATAAAGGAGGAGTACACTGTATTTAACATTTTTAATTTTTTCATTAAAAAAAACTTTCTCTGTTAATACTTAAGGATTGTTTTCAAGTTCTGTGCGAGTTATTGGTGTGTAAATCACACAGACTTGTCACGAAGGGATATTTCATGAAGCGCTAGTGTGCTTCAAGAAAAATATCCCTACGTGCAAGTCTGTGTGATTTACACACCAATAACTCACACAGAACTGAAAAACATTCCTTATATTTTTTTTTCCTTATATTTACATTTTATATGCCTAACGAGGTTGGATCCTGATATTTAAAGTCTTGAACTTTTTTTGTCAAGTATATTTTTAGTTTCTACACACAGAGCTAAATTAAACATCAAAACAAAAAATGGGGGTCAATATGCTTCTTTTGGTGCTACAGTACATTTGATATGACCTTTTGCACTGAAATTTGTGTCTTAATCAAAAATCACATCTTCGACGTTTTCCCTCCAATGTTTTTATTCAAATAAATCATTGGACAAATTAAACTGTTAGTCTATTGAAAAGAAGACACATTAAAATTGAGACTATGAAAAAGTTTCAAATTGCTTCGCATAATCAATTATTTGACCTTTCTGCACTCACAAAATGTGATTTTTCTGGCATTAAACATTTATAAAGCAAGAAAATTATTTTAAAGTATTAAACTTTTGCTGAATTTAAGCAGATTGATCAAAGTTATCTTATATATTCAGAAAAGGAAAACAAAAGTGGGGATCTATGATGTAAATTTTTAGATATTACTAAAAAAGTGTTAATTTTATGTTAAAATTGGCTCAATTTTTTCCTGGACTTTCAGAATATATTTACTATATTTGTCACAATATAATAAAAGAATTCATAAGAACTAATTTAATAGATATTTCAGAACCAGCATAAACATTTCACTGCAAAAACAGCTCTGTGTGCAACCAGCATGGAAAAATAGGAATCTAACAGTACTGTATGTAGTTCAAAAGGGAAAAACTGATCATTTTCTTCTTGAAAAAACCTTCTGCCACAAAGCATAGTTCCTGGCTTAATCCTATTTGAATGGAATTTAATTGCAGTTCATTCATTGGATGTAGTTTAATTTGCATTGTAGAATCCAGATTTCATGTAAGACTTTAAAAATGATGCAGAATTTTAGAAAAAAAGGTCCAGACCAAAATCTGCTCAAAAGCTCAGGATCAAATCTCCTTAAATGCACTAAAAATATACTCAATGGTTGAATTTCTCGCGCAAGTTTCTCAGTGTATATTGCTACGTGTGAGTAGAAAAAATGGCTTTCAAATCAATTTCACAGTTGGCTTAGTAGAAAACACAGCAAATGTAAATATATGCAAAATTGAATGCAACATGTTTTTACAAATTCCAGAGCGACCTCCAAAGCGAACACTTTGATCAGAGAAGCACAGAACCAGTTGTCCGGTTCCTCCATTCCGTCCCTCACACTTACACAACCCAACACACCTCAGCCTCCCCTGTCAGTCCAGGTGGCCTCTCCCATGGTGGAGGACACATCCAATGACCTTCAGATAGTGGATGAGAACGGACAGCCAGTGGACTGGCAGAATGACCCCAATGAACCACGGTACTGTCTGTGTAACCAGGTGTCATATGGAGACATGGTGGGGTGCGACAATGATGATGTGAGTGTGATTTGGTTCTTTTTATGGCAACAGATGTGTTTGTTTGTGTGTCTGTATGTCAGTAGATGCTCTGCCATACATGTATGATATGTAGGTTTTGTCATATGTATAGTAGATGAAAGCCAAAACTTAATTCATTATGTCAGACTTTTTTCAACACTTACATGTACAACTGTACATGGGGAATTAATTTTGACCCATTCACTCACTCCATTGACCTAGTTTTTATGCTTCCTGTGTAGCATAGCAGACATATAATGATCACTGCTTGGTATCTCTCCCATCAACTGTTCACTGGGTGGAGTCACACTCTGACACCAAAGTGTAGAACAAACATATAATAAAGTCAAGAGTTTTAACTCTTAACTGTAAATTATAATTTTCTCATTAACAATTGTAAAGCTGATTTATTTATTGATTCTCTTGTAGGCTGTAATATGCCTGTTCATCGATAATTTCTAAGATTAGAATATGATGAATGATGTGTAGGCTGTAATATGTCTGTTTATCAATAATTTCTAAGATTAGAATATGATGAATGATGTGTAGGCTGTAATATGTCTGTTCATCGATAATTTCGAAGATTAAAATATGATGAATGATATGATGAATGAACATAATTTTTGACAGAAAGTAATCAGAATATTTTGTTTGTTATCAGTGTCCAATTGAATGGTTTCACTATGGTTGTGTTGGTCTCACTCAAGCCCCAAAAGGGAAATGGTTCTGTCCGCAATGTACTGCTGCCATCAAGCGCCGCGGTCGGAGGAATTGATTTGTGTGCAATACATCATGGAGACTGTCTGATCATCTTGTATATATACATGACTGTATGCGACTTGTTTTATATGTGATATTTTTTCACATTAGTGCTTATGATATGGCATTGTACTGGTTTATATGTTTGTTACCATATGTGCATTCCACTAGTACTGAAAACAAACACAATTAATTGTTAATTTTTTTTTTTATTTTTTTTTTTTGTAACTAGGTCATTTTAAATAAAATCAGATCTGTGTAAAGGAAATGAATACATAAGTTTATCTTTTTAAAAATTGCTTTTGTTCCACATGGCCAAATTAGCTAGGAATTCAGTATTCAAATTTTCTGTGAATAGCTTGCCAAATTCTATTTTTTATTTTGTTTTTCCACCTTTAATATAATATACATTTAATATAATATACATTTAATAATAAGTTAATAAATGTATTAGTTGTAACATAGCGTTGACCATTGATTTCTCTCCAGACTAAAAAGTTCTCAACATAATCATCAAATGATTCATTGTATGAATCCACTTTTCCTCTTTTAATTTTTTTACATGCAAAATAAAATTGTTCAAAAAGCATAATGCTTCTTACCCAGGGTTGAGAAAATATATGTACAGCAAATGTGGGAAATCAAATCACTGTATCATCTTACACACGTGATTATCATACACATTACCAATAATCAGATTTTCTGTGGCCAATTTCTACACGTGTTGTAATTTCTCTTAATTTGTAAGGTATTAACAGTTTGGAAATTTTCATTTGTGCCTTTTGTACGTAAGATTTTTGCTGACTTTTTTTGTGAGTTTGTTTTTGGATTTGCCAATCTAATTAAAATAAAATCTTTGATGATCCACTCCAAGTACAATACTACCCAAACATTTTTATGTAGTGATCTACTTCGAGTGGATCAAAGATCCAATTTTAATTAGATTGTGGATTTGTGTACATATGATAAGATTTAAAAAGCTGAAAAAAGATTTTTTTTTTGACAATTTCTTATATTCAGTGCTTTTTGTGCATTAAATGTTGCTTAATTTTGTACCTTTGTTAAAATAAAAGACTGAAAGCCTAACAATGTTTGTTTGACATTCTGTGCTATTAGAAGAACACATTAATGAATCAAGTCTCAGATATTGAATTTTTAGCTCTACTGGTTTGTTCTTGTTATAGAGGAAGAGAAAAGTTGCAACTGAACTCAAAACAAATTCTTTTTTATCTAGTGTTACATTAAGAGTTTCTGTGGAATCATTTTAATTCATTGGGTCAATGTTCGTGGACAAACATAATTTTACTGGTTCTTTGGGACACAGATGTAAATTAAGGGATAACTTTTCTTATTAAAGAAGATCCATTGAGTCATATGTTGACAAAGTTTTCATTCATAGGGATTTAAAATCCACCTGTGACATCACTCTTTTGTTTGAGCGCTCCATTATTTTTCAGGAATGGAGAGTTGCAAATTAAAATTGAAAACAGAATTTGTTTTGTTCATATTCTCCTTCCCGTGCCTCTACCTAGGAAAGAACTTAGAAAATTTTAATAAGTTTATTTTCATTAAAAGAAAATAACTGTGATACAGTTGAGAATCCAACTTGGTACCATCACCTTGTTAGGCAGGCATTCATCTCACTAAACGATCAATGCTGTTGAATGAAAACGGATTTAAATAAATTCAGTACACTTTTTTTGCCTTACTTTCTCTCTATATATATTAAATACTACTTACATGTTAAATGCATATTTACAGTGTTATCTTAAAAATATTCTTTATGATATTTTAGCAAATAATAACTACAAATAGATAAGAAAGTGGATTTTAAGCAGGTTAATATACTGGTAGCGCTCCATTCCGTAAAAGCAGTGGGCCTCAGTCCTTTCAGGGCCTCACTCCATTACTTTTTAAGAATAAAGCACTACTCGTACATTAATCCTAATGTAAATTCGTGGCTAAGAGTAACCCAGGAACTTGGTCCCCCACTAACAATGATGATTCCATAGTATTCAAAACATGTACCAAGTTTTATTGAAATCAAACCAACTGTTAGGAAAAATTTTTCACAAGCATGATATACAAAAAAAAAACGCTCTTTAGCTCACCTGGACTGAAAACTCAAGTGAGCATCCTTGGGTACGAAGGGAATTCAAGTTTGTTCAAATGAGGGTCACACCCTCTTTCAAGGGGAGATAATTAAGAATTAGTGAAAAGAAGATGGGCGTGTTTGGCGTGTGATCTGCAGGAATAAAGCGTACGAAACATTTATAGTTTAAATGTCTACGATTTGGTCGGCTGACCACAGCTGGACATACTCTACAAAGTTACGCACATGGAAAAATGTTACATTTAGCTTGAAATACTTTGTCAAATTAATATATCAGTCCACTTATCTTAATGATTACTACATGTAAAACTTAGTAACGCTTGACATAAATAATAAACACCTATAGCGTATAGTTAAATGCGATTACATGTATATAACTAAGTATCAGTAGGTTGGAAGAATTGCTTTCGCTTTCGGTGCAACAGAACCAGAATGTATCTATTTAAAAATAAATCAGTACATAAAAATAAACAGATAAACGAATTGATTGTTTGTACTAAAAAAAAAAATTAACGCTCCATGCGAGGATCGAACCAAAAATATTTCTTATGCATTGCACTGTACGGGTAACACATACTACTGAGCTATCACCGCTACACACGCTTTATGGTTTTTAAAGCGACAATAAAGCACCGCTTTTACACATCGAAATTTTTTTTGGAAAAAAGTTCATTTTTTATCGTCTCTGGGTCTTCTCTCCATTTTTTACAAATGTTCATTAGTTTCTTTGCATTAAAATGCATACAAATAATGTTTCAAAATCATGGAGAGATGACCCAGAGGTAGCAAATTTTTAGAAAAACGTGTTTGAAAATGCAACGTTTTGTATCAAATGACTCATCTAGCCAATTTTCAAATTCTTTTTTAGCAAATCAAAATAAAATATCGGGAAAATATTTCCCTTTCCTATTTCACAGGAACCCGATACATCAAAAGATTGCTAAAATTTCATGCAACAGGTCAATGAATTTTTCACTTTTCAAGTGCGCCCAGATTCCTGCCGAATGCCAATCAAAAGCGCCCTCGTTCTTTGGTGGTATCTTTTAAATATCTGCTTCTTAAGAACCACTGGTCCAAAAAAGTTGAAACTTAAATGAAAGCCTTTTTCAGATAGTGTAGATTCAAGTTTGCTCAAATCATGCCCCCAGGGGTGGGGGGAGAGGGGCAATGGGGGGATCAAAGCTTTACAAAGGAATATTTAGGAAAAAATCTTTTTCACAATGTAGTAGTGTGGAATATATTTATTTAATAAATGTTTTAAATTAAATGTAAATAAATTAAACTACCATAATAGATAAAATGTTGGATCCACCCCTTTATTTCCCTAGCCCTACCTGTAAACTTGTACACCTGTATATAAATAATTAGTTACCTTAGGGCAGGTCAGAGGTTTTGGTGTTTTATTGGTTTTCATTGGTAGTTTGTTTATAAAGTTGGATCTCATTGGTTTTATTCTTTTGGTCATTGGTTTTACCGCCAAAATATTCATTCTTTGTCTTGTTGAGAGATTACCAAGACTTCATTTTATGGACTCTCTCATGACCTTGACTTGGAGACTGACTTTTTTTCCACTTTTAGTAAGTACTAACTTTTCTTTATTGCTAATAGTTAATTAACTTGTGCAGTCTGTAAATATGCAATTATAATAAATCCCTTCTACACTTTATATTAATAGAATGAATGACCATGAGAGAAAGATATTTATTTTTATGATTGGAATTATTGATTTTGAAGATCAGTAATGTTATATATTGAAAGTGTAAATTGTTATGTTCAAATTACACTATATATTTTATGACCAAGATATTTGGTTACTTTGTTCAAAGTGAACAGATGATTTTTTTTATTTTAATGGAATATATATATTTTAATGTATACTGTATTAAATTACAGAATCCATATACATGTTTATGACATCATACATACATGTGGTAATTAAAGCCTTTTCCCACAGAATGGTGAGGAACTATTTGTTTTAATTAGTAATATTTTTTATGCCTTTATATGGGAGAAAATATGTAAAGTCTATGTATCAGTTGTAAGGGTTATCTCCCTTTATTGAGAGTCAATGTACATATAAAGATACATCTTGTCTATAATATATCATTATCAATATGTTATCTATGAGAGCTAGATGTATGTATAAATGATGCATTAATAGGATTGATTTGATGTGATATAATATTGTTGTTTTATTATATTTCAGGGCTATGTTAATATATACTGCTCACTGTGTCAATAAAATAGACCTGAACCTGACAGAGGCGTGCTTGTTTATTTACACAAACCCCTGTTACAATTTCAGTTTCAATTTTCTGTTTCAATTACAGGTGTCAATAAGTTGAGTGGAAGTTTAAGTTTCATTTATTGTCAGTGGTGTTTTGTGCTGTTGGTTCATTCACGTGGTGTTTGTAGTGTATAGTAGTCTAATTCACTAGATATAGTTAAAACAGCTCTTTTAAAACCCCAAATTTCCCACTGTCTTGTATTTATAAATTTGTGTTTTGAAATTACCGCCTTTACGCTTGTATTCATATCGAGATCGGTTTCTTTATTTACGCATTTTCGATCGAGCTCGACCTGCGCGAAATTTGTTTTCAGTTTGCAGCTTCCTGTGTAAACACGTTTTTGGTTTGACTTAAAAATTTCGTTTATTTTCTAATTGTTTGTTATTTATTTGAATTAATATGTGACTTTCAGGTAAGAATTGGGTTTATTTCATTGCATTCATTTACTCTTTAGGTATTATTTAAACGCATATTTCTTGATTTCAGTGAAATTTGACCATACTTGCACTTGTAAATTTTAGACTGTATTGTTGATCAATCTTTCCTTTATTTATAATCTTATGTGACTTGCATAGTTCAATCATTTGACCGGAAGTATATTAAGTTAACCGGAAGTAGAAATTTATTTTTGTTTTTCAGGTTTATAAATACGATACCACATTTATTTTAGTTCCACATGTGAACTACCCTCCTGTATTAAAAAGTTATTCTTCAATATTAGTCTAGCATTTCATTTGTTCAATTAGAACAACCCTCCCTTACATATTGAAAATTATTTAAAGTTACATCTGGAGTGAATAACTGAAATTTTCCATTTTTCAAATATTTTGAATGTAATTTATGAACTTAGTTTATTGTTTATTGTTTTCTATCACACTCGTCATCATGTCGAACACCAAGGAAACAGACTTAACACAGAAAGAGGAAATATCCTTCACACAGACAGAAGTTCAGAATATTGTAGATGCTTTATCAACAATGAAAATAAAGCCGAAAGCCGACACTCCACAAGACTTTTTACAGTGGATGGAATCCATGAGCAAGTTATCTGAAGTGAAAATGGAGCCCCAGTATGCTAGTGGTACCACAGCAGAATCAAAATCAGTGGTTAACATCCATTATCCAAAAATCTCATTCTTCTCTGGAAACACCAAGACAGACACAACCTACGATGTATGGAAATACGAGGTTGAGTGCTTACTTAGAGAATCGTACAAGCCAGAAGTCATACATCATGCCATTAGACGTTCTCTGAGGGGAGAGGCAAGTCGAGTTATTATGCATCTTGGCCCAGGAGCTTCCATCGCTGCCATTATGAATTAACTTGACAGCATATATGGAACAGTGTCTGAAAGAGAAGATATACTGGCAGAGTTTTATAGTGCTCATCAGAAAGAGGATGAAGAATGTGCCACATGGAGTTGTCGTCTGGAAGATATCATCAGTAAAGCACAACAGAAAGGCCTAGTAGGTTATATAGAATCACAAGAAATGCTGCGCACTATGTTCTTTAAAGGACTACGCCCAACATTGAAGGACATTTGTGGTCATTTATATGACAAATGCCTTACATTTGACAAATTGAGATCAGCGGTCAGGAAGGTGGAATTGGAGCATCAGCCACCAACTGAAAAGAAAAAGCTGGCTACTGCAAAGTCTGCAGTTCCTGCAGATTCATCAACAAAGAGCTTTGAAACTCTTGAAGCCCAGATCCAACAACTGACTAGTGAGGTTAGGGGAATGAAGCAGCAATATAGCTATAGTTATAACCCACAGATGCCTCAGCAATACCGACCAACAAGACAATCCTTCCAGCGAGGAAGAAGGCAGGGAAACTATAGAGGAAATTCCACTCAGGCAGTTAGGATGCCACAGTCAGATGTTGTTTCAGACACACCTAGGTATAGGAATGAGTATGAAGTCCCTACTTGTTATAAATGTGGGCAGAAGGGTCATATAGCCATTGGATGCCGTGTACGAATGGATCATAGAAGAGCGTATTTAAACTCCAAGAAGCCAGCGTCTGGGGACAAGGGGTTGGCAAGAGAACAAGGAGTCCCAAAGTTCCAATAATTGGATCATCGAATGAGATCAGAGTGTCCATCAATGATATATCGTGTACAGCACTTATAGACACAGGAGCTACGGTCTCAACGATTAGCGAATCCTTTTATTATGAGAATCTTAGCAGAGATGTTGAACTACATTCTATAGAAGAGGCCATAAGAATAGAATGTGCAGATGGACAACTTATGCCCTACATTGGATATGTCAGTGTTAATCTGACACCATTCGGCATCCCTGGACTAGACAAACTACATGATTGCTTGTTCCTTGTTGTGCCTAATAGTACATACAACTCTCATGTACCTGTATTAATAGGGACAAACATTTTACAGAACCTTATTGATGTGACCAGAGAGGAACATGGTTCTAGATTTCTACAGGAAGTAGCTATTCAGACCCCATGGTATTTAGCCTTCCGTTGCATCATACTCAGGGAAAGAGACCTACAGAAGAATGGATATGCCTTAGGACTGGTGAAAAGTGCCGAGACAACAAGAGTTATAATTCCCCCTAACAGTAACATCACTATCACTGGATATGTGGATAAGAAGATTCCATACCAAAAAGTTACTGTGATGATGCACCAGTCGTCTAAGTCTTCCATACCAGATGATGTTGATATAGAGGCAACACTACATCCATATCTATATGATGAATGCCAGATATTGCCCGTGACAATCAACAATATTACTACTAGGACCATTTCCATTTCACCAAAAGCAGTTGTCTGTGAGATTCAGCCTGTGGTCATAGAGGATCCTGGTAAATTCTCTGAGAGTGAACCAACTGCATCACCTGAGTTGGAGAGAATATTGAACAAGATTCATTTACCAGATGACATCACTGAAGAAGAAAGACAGGCTTGCAGAGAATTAATAGAATCCTATCAAGACATCTTTTCAACTGGCGATTTAGACATAGGAACAACGGATAAAGTAAAGCACCGGATTGAATTATCTGATGAGACGCCATTTAAACAGAAATACCGGAGAATACCACCAGCCATGATAGAGGAAGTGCGGTCCCATATCAAGGATCTCTTGGCTGCTGGGATAATTAGACCATCTCATTCTCCTTTCTCATCAAATGTGGTCTTAGTTCGTAAAAGCGATGGTTCACTACGCCTTTGCATTGATTATAGACAACTCAACTCTCGGACCATAAAGGACAATTATGCATTACCAAGGATTGAGGAAATTTTGGATTCTCTCTCTGGTAATACCTACTTCAGCGTCCTTGATATGAAGTCCGGCTACCATCAGATCGAGATTGAGGAACATCATAAAGAGAGAACCGCATTTACAGTAGGACCTCTGGGATTCTATGAATTCAACAAGATGAGTTTCGGTTTAGCAAACGCCCCAGCCACGTATCAACGTCTACAAGAAGAATGTTTAGGCGACTTACATCTCAAAATTTGTTTTATTTATTTAGATGATTTAATTATTTTTTCTTCTTCTTTCAGACAACACCTTGACCGACTCCAACAGGTTTTCCAACGTATTCGAAATTATGGTCTTAAACTTTCTCCTAAAAAATGTTCTTTTTTCATGAGCAGAGTCAAGTATGTAGGACATATTGTCTCAAAGGATGGGGTTGAGCCAGACCCAGATAAAATTTCCAAAGTCAAAAACTGGCCAGTACCTACTAATTCTGAACAGGTTAGACAATTTTTAGGTTTTGCCGGATACTATAGGAAATTCATCAAAGACTTCGCTAAGGTTGCTAGACCACTCATTGATGTAATGGCTGTTGGTAAGAAACCCAGAAGCAACAGTAAGCAAAAGGCAGATTCCAAGTGGAAATGGAATCAGGAACAACAAACGGCATTTGACATCCTCAAAGAGAAACTGACATCACCACCCATCTTAGCCTATCCAGACTTCAGCCAACCATTCAAACTGCATACAGATGCATGCCAAACAGGATTAGGCGCAGTTTTATACCAAACTCAAAGTGGGTCAGATAGAGTCATCGCCTATGCCAGTCGCGGATTAAGCCGCTCAGAGAAGAATTATCCTACACACAAACTTGAGTTTCTGGCGCTGAAATGGGCAGTCACTGAGAAATTTGCAGACTATCTTCAAGGAAAAGACTTCACCGTTTACACCGATAACAATCCCCTTACTTATGTTTTAAGCAGCGCTAAACTGGATGCTACAGGACACAGATGGATTTCTTCTTTGGCTAGTTACAACTTTAAAATTCTTTACAAACCTGGAAAAACCAACATAGATGCTGACAGCTTATCTAGACTCAAGGAAACTGAAACTATTTCTTCAGAGTCCATCAAAGCCATATGCCAGATAGGTCAACCTTATGCAGAGACATTATGTGTAGATGAAGAGATATGCCAGTTTATGCAACCTGTCAGTGAACCTGGAGAGCATTTTGATATTGTTTCATTACAAGATGATGACACTACTATTTCTTATTGGAAACAGCAAGTCCTCAAAGGAGTAAAACCTAGTAAGAACTCGCTCCAGACTGAAAGTGACCTTATTTTTCATCGGAATTTTTCAAAACTAAAGATAAAGGATGGAATATTGATACGAGAAGTTAGAAATGAGGGAAACACGTTAGAACAGCACATCATTCCAGCCTCATCTATTCCAACAGTAGTGAAGTATCTCCACAATAAGATGGGACACCTAGGCCGTGATAAGACTTTATCATTGGTACGACAAAGGTTTTATTGGCCGAGAATGCAAAAGGATGTAACAACTTGGATTGAGAATTGTGAGAGATGCATCAAGAGTAAGAGGCCAGCTGAGAAGACAGAGCTAGTAAACATCACTACATCTCAGCCATTAGAGTTAGTATGCATGGACTATCTTACATTGGAACCATCAAAAGGAGGAATCCAGAACATTTTAGTTATTACAGATCATTTTACTAAATTTTCTATTGCAGTTGCAACAAGAAACCAGACAGCTAGGACAACAGCAGAGGCCATCTTCAACAATTTCATCATTCATTATGGAATTCCTGAGAAACTTCACTCTGATCAAGGTACAAATTTTTGTAGCAATATTATTAAAGAATTATGTTTACTTTTAGGTATTTCCAAATCCAGGACCACTCCATACCATCCAATGGGAAACGGAATAACCGAGAGATTTAACAGAACATTGTTGTCCATGTTAGGAACACTAGAGAACTACCAGAAAGCTGATTGGAAGCGACACATCAATAGCCTGGTACATGCATACAATTCTACCATAAATGACACAACAGGATTTACACCATTTTTCTTGATGTTCGGGAGAGAACCGAAGTTGCCTGTTGATGTAATTTTTGGACTGTCAAAATCCTATGATGAAGACAAATGTACTAGCAAATATATTGCCCAGATGAGAAAAAGATTGCAAGAAGCATATAAGCAAGCACAGACAGCTATAAAATCTTCTCAGCTAAGACAAAAATCCAACTACGACATAAGAGCCAGAGCAGCCACATTGAATGTTGGAGATAGAGTGCTCGTCAAAATTGTGGCTTATGATGGCAAGCACAAAATATCAGACAAATGGGAAGATGTACCATATGAGATTCTATCCCAACCAAACAAGGACATTCCTGTTTTCAAGGTGAGGCGAGAGGATGGCGAAGGACGATGTAGAGTTTTACACCGCAACCTATTATTACCAATAGGATCCAAGTTTACATCCTCTTTACCTCCAGTACCCAAACCTAGACAAAGAAGGAAGGCGGAGAAAAGAGAAGAAACTGTAAATATTAATACAAGTGATTCTCTTTATATTTCAGATACTGACAGTGAATTCTCATTTATAGGTAACCCTATAGTGTCCGAGAATTTACTAACAAAGACCTCCTGTCAAGAAGGTGACGACCTTTCTTCGACCGGAGAAGCTTCAGCACCTGGTTCAGAAGAGGACGCTCTTCAGCAGCAGGAGCCTGCGAATCAGACTGAGGGTGAGGTTGAAGAAGAAGATGAAGTAGTAGAAGATGAAGTTGTTGAAGAAGCAGACGATAATCAGCCTTTTATAGATGAAGATGAACCAAATCAAGATAACCCAGTTCCTGCTCCGCGGAAGTCGGCAAGACAAAGAAAGGTTCCAGAATGGACCAAGGACTATATTATGATGACACAAGGTCAACCAGAACCAGACTGGCTACGTAGAGCCAACTTTGTAAAAGAGATGATGAAGGATGGATTATTACAGAGTGTGGACTCTAATTTGTGCCAGACGACTCTTTTAAATATTGTGTCATCATCTCAGTAATGTGTTTTTAATATTTGTACATATCTGTTATTTTATGCCGTAAACTTCACCGTTGAATGACGTGGACGTCATTCTGCAACCAGGGGGAGGTTGTAGTAGTGTGGAATATATTTATTTAATAAATGTTTTAAATTAAATGTAAATAAATTAAACTACCATAATAGATAAAATGTTGGATCCACCCCTTTATTTCCCTAGCCCTACCTGTAAACTTGTACACCTGTATATAAATAATTAGTTACCTTAGGGCAGGTCAGAGGTTTTGGTGTTTTATTGGTTTTCATTGGTAGTTTGTTTATAAAGTTGGATCTCATTGGTTTTATTCTTTTGGTCATTGGTTTTACCGCCAAAATATTCATTCTTTGTCTTGTTGAGAGATTACCAAGACTTCATTTTATGGACTCTCTCATGACCTTGACTTGGAGACTGACTTTTTTTCCACTTTTAGTAAGTACTAACTTTTCTTTATTGCTAATAGTTAATTAACTTGTGCAGTCTGTAAATATGCAATTATAATAAATCCCTTCTACACTTTATATTAATAGAATGAATGACCATGAGAGAAAGATATTTATTTTTATGATTGGAATTATTGATTTTGAAGATCAGTAATGTTATATATTGAAAGTGTAAATTGTTATGTTCAAATTACACTATATATTTTATGACCAAGATATTTGGTTACTTTGTTCAAAGTGAACAGATGATTTTTTTTATTTTAATGGAATATATATATTTTAATGTATACTGTATTAAATTACAGAATCCATATACATGTTTATGACATCATACATACATGTGGTAATTAAAGCCTTTTCCCACAGAATGGTGAGGAACTATTTGTTTTAATTAGTAATATTTTTTATGCCTTTATATGGGAGAAAATATGTAAAGTCTATGTATCAGTTGTAAGAGTTATCTCCCTTTATTGAGAGTCAATGTACATATAAAGATACATCTTGTCTATAATATATCATTATCAATATGTTATCTATGAGAGCTAGATGTATGTATAAATGATGCATTAATAGGATTGATTTGATGTGATATAATATTGTTGTTTTATTATATTTCAGGGCTATGTTAATATATACTGCTCACTGTGTCAATAAAATAGACCTGAACCTGACAGAGGCGTGCTTGTTTATTTACACAAACCCCTGTTACAACAAGAACAGCAAAGCCATGTTTAGTCATATTGATGTGAAAACATCCTCAGATGTTTAGATTCAAGTTTGTTCAAATCATGACCCCCTTAGGTAGGATGGGGCCACAATGCACTATCAGAGTTTAGCATGTGGATGTGTAGGAAATATTTCTCAAGAACAGCAAAGCCATGTTTTGGAAAATATTGAAAGATCTACTTTGCTGCCAACTTCACACAATAATCCCACCCCACCTACCCCTCCTCTCTCTCTCTCTCTCTTTTTTGATCACATTACATTATACAACACCACCACTAGTGATTGGCATGTCATTCCCTAGTAAATAAACAAGAACAGTGTGTGTAAAGTTCTGGACCTTTACAATACATGTTCAAAACTATCAAGTCCATCAATAATGCAACACAAGTAAAATAATTCATACAATTTATTCTCTGTACAAAACACAAGTTCATTTTCATTAAAAATATGTTTGAATAAAATAATGAGGAAATGCTGCTGGAAATGGAAATTAAATATGGCAGTAATTCACAAAAATCTGGCATTGCTTGTATTTATAGTACAAGGGTTATTCCTTGTTACCCAGAATTCTATTTTTAAAAAAATGAAACACATACTCCAAATATTCAAGAAAAACTTAAAAATTAATCTGCATATGAATGAGGCATCAGTGACAATTAAGACGTACATATAACATTTGATCCAATAAAATCTGTTATATAATTTGGACACACATGTACATACTTAGAACCATCAATAACAACAGAAATACATAATGAAGTTCTTAACACCAAAACAAATGACTTATAAACAATAAATAGTAACAACTGAATGGACAAAACCTTGTTGCCTAGTAAAACATATATCAGATGGCATACATTACAATGATCAAATTTATATCTCTTTAGCTAATACACTTTCCATTTAGTGTGATGCCCTTGTAATTTTGTTCTATGAGGCAGGGGGCCTAGTACCGACTATCAAACATACAATCTTCTCACATTCAGTTAAAAATTCTCTACATCATCCAGTACAATAAATAATATTTCTTAGATTCTCTATAAAATGAACATGCAAGTACTTTTTCTTTTTCATATGGTGTTCATAGAATAATTTGTTCATTTAAATTTGTAAATGTTTATACTCTAATTGTTCATGTCATTTAATGACAAAAGAATTAAATTCCATTTTTATGGAGGATTTCAATTTGCAAATTCATATAAAAGCGCTAGGTTTCCTTCAGTAATTCCAATTCATTACATATACATTGCACTGAAAACTACAGCTACTGAAACAGTTAGCTATTGAATGATAAATATACCCTAAACTCATCCCCAAAGAAGTGCAAACATTCAGATTTCAAGCTCTAATATAAAATCAGAATCTACATGTAGCTTCTTAAAACAAAAGTGAGAATCTTGTCTCCTCTGTCTATCCGCAACCAGACATGGCATTCCTAGCCTTTTCACAACTCCACCATTTTGAAATGTCCAAGAAAGAGTAGCATAAAACTGTATGCCTGCTCATACTTTGGTGTGAAAAACTAGTGAACTCCATGTCAAAGCTTGTCTTCCCACCTGTCCGCTGTTGTTCCTCCCTAGTCCTGATCCTCTAGCTCTGAGTCCCCAGACAGGGGATTGGGTTCTCCTGTGACACTACATCTGTGGAGAATCGCCTTTTCGTAAGCCTTCTGGACAGCTTTCCTGACGTTGGGTTTTTTGTTCTCTAATAATTTAGCCTTATCCAACCCTGAGTCCACTCCTAGTGGTTCCAACTTATTCCTTGGTAGCCACTGCCTGTGATAAGTAGAAAACCATGTCTTAGCATTTCTTTTAGCAAATATAACCAGTGTATATCTTCACAAAGTAATATCTATTCATGTACTTTGTTTCAGCTCACTGCATAAATATAAATTACTGACAAGACTCATATTTCTATGCTATATACTTTTTGAAAGGTTACCATACCATGTGCGTTTAGTGTCAAAGAACAGGATGAGGTAGACTGGCTCATCATACTTTCTCTGTAGAGCCAGTACATCATCAGGAGGAACCGGTATTGGTACACCATTGTGAAAGTAACCAGTTTTTGGCATTTTGGGATTAATTATCTGCAACCAAAACAAATC